>NW_004444090.1:5905384-5907456 GCF_000243295.1 Trichechus manatus latirostris
ACATGCTCATCAATTTACTCAACACATTTTCTAGTTAGGCAATATCATACAGATCTAATTTGCATTGTGTGCATTGTTTTGATAAAGCCAAAATTACTGACTTTGCTTATGACCACCAAAAGAGAGGGAAAAAAGTTTGCAGCATCAACAACTCTTAGTCTGCTGTGTACGTGTGCTATTTCCACATGTTTCAAAGTATTCTTTTGCTCAGTTTTTACTTTTTCCTAAGAGTGTTTTTCTATGTTATAATTTTTAAAATGCTGTTTGAGTGCAAGATTGCCTGAGTCACAAAAGGTTGAAAAACTGATGAACACAATGGTGCAGAATGAAGAGAGAGAAAAAAAGAAGCCCTTATTATATTATTTTATGTATAAACTTGTATTATTTACTTTCAAATTGTTGGATTTTTTTAAGAGCTAGATAAACTTGTTTGCATTGTTCAATTGCTGTATAAAATTATCAAGTAGCTTGAGTTGGGATGAAATGCATCAAAATTTCTGTTAAAATTATTATATTACATTTAATGACTTTTCACTTGGCAACTGGGATTTCAGGAAGAAGTTAGTCATTAAACAAAGGACAGACGTGTTTCAAGTAACTCAGGTCTAAATCAGAGTATGGCATTTCTCTGGCTACAGGATTTGGTTCTGTGATTGCTCATCAGGCAAAGATCAGGAAACTCATTTGATGGTTAGGGAGGGGACTGGCTTTCTCCATAGGAATGTGGACAAAGAAGTGTGTAGTTCTGCAAGTACTTGGCAGCCATTTTGTAACCATGTCTAGGAGATAGATAGCTTTGGACTAGAGCTGACCTAATGAAGGGCAGGATGGGGAGACAGAGGAAAGACGCAGAGTGGCGAGAGAGAGGAAAGCTTTGATGAAATAATTTATCTGCTAAATCGAACTAAACAGAAAAATCACCCTATTTCTGGCATTTCTAGTTAACTCTCTTTTGTTTATGGCAAACTGTCCTAGGTTTTCTATAAGTTGCAACAAAAAAATGTTCTAAATTTTGTCTTTAGTTCCCAGCAGTATGGCAGACTGTATGTGCAGAGAAATCCCTTCAGGCACAAGAAAAAATTTAAGGTAAAATATTTTTAAAACTCTTTTTCTGAGTAAACCAATTATTAGAGATAAAGAGTGTCACTATATATTGATAAAAGCTCCAATTTCCAGAAAGACATAATAATTCTAATTTGCACCTAATAACTTAGTGTCTTAGGCTGAGTTCTCTAGAGAAGCAAAACCAGTGAACCAGTGAACCAGTGAAGCTGGAAATAAAGAAATGAAAACAGAGGTGACAAACAATGAAAAAATGTGACTCTCTGAGGGTTAGCTGAGCATTGGAGCTGGCATTACCCCTGAGGGTATCTGCCAATTATAATAGCCTTGAGCCTGGGTTTTAATAGGCCATGTGTTTGGGGAACAGCAGCCAAAACCAGGGGCTAGTGCAGGGGAGAAAGTAAGACCAGAGACACACGCATAAAACCAGGACCATTGAAGAGTGATACCTGCAGTAGGGGACTAAGAAAACAAATACGACCACAGGAGAAAAGATCCCTGTCTCAGCCTTTTTTCTGAATGAAGTAGAAATAAATAAGAAAGTCTCCCTTGAGATCTCTTTGCCACAAGCCATATTCACATGTGTTTGTCACTGCAATTTACACCACCGAGATGGCCTAAAAAAAAGTTGAGAATTGAGTTTAAAGTGATCCCAGATTGATAGTGCCACAGGTAGTATCTTTATAGAGAATGTATTTAAATGCACACCTCAAAGAATCTCCACAGATAATGATCCAAGGATTATGAAATCACAGTAAAAAATGATTCACACATGAGGAAACAAGCAACCATGAACAAGAGTCAGCATAAATAACAGGTGCAGAAGCAAAGCTTCAAAAACTATGGATATTGGAAAATCAGATATAGAATACAGAATGAACATCTTTAATATTTTTTTGTTTTGTTTTGTTTTTTTTAAATATTTTATTGTACTTCAGGTGAAGGCTTACAGAACAGATAGTTTCTCATGTAACAGTAACACACATGCTGTTTTATGACATTGGTTAACA
>NW_004444090.1:5908335-5914751 GCF_000243295.1 Trichechus manatus latirostris
AAGGAAGTAAAAGAGGTGAGTTAAAGTATGACAAAGCAACAAGAGACTATCAAAACAACAAAGAAGATTTGAAAAGGAATGAAAATGAAAAATATAAATAAAAGCACAAAAGATGGGTTAAACGGCAGATTACATACAATTCAAGAAAAAAATCACTGAACCATGATATGTACATATAGGAATTACTCAGAATGCGTAATAGAGAAACAGAAAGACAGAAAATATAAAAAGGAAGTTAAAGTAAAATGGCTCAGTATGTTTTAATCAGCATATTAAAACAATAGAGTGAAGAGAGGCACTCAATGTAATATGCAAAGAGATATTAACAAAAAACTTTCCAGAACTGATGAAAGACACCAACTCTCAAATTTAGGAAACTATTCCAAGCCATAGAAATAAAAAGAAATCTACAGAGACACGACACAGTGAAAAAGCAGAACACCACAGACCAAGAAAAGATCTTAAAGCAGCCATAGAGACAAGACAGATTACCTGCAAAACAATGATTAGACTGACTCACTACCCACCTGCCGTCAAGTCAATTCTGACCCTATAGGACAGAGTAGAACTGCCCCACAGGATTTCCAAGGAGCGGCTGGTGGATTCAAACTGCCGACCTTTTGGTTAGCGTCTGAGCTTGTAACCACAAGGGCTTCTGACTAGGAAGCTAACAAACAGTGGTGTGTGTGTGTGTGTGTGCATGTAGTATATAAAATTGCAAACAATGTAATAAGTTTTAATTCATCGTTTAATAATAATAGCAAATCATTTTTATCACTTACCATATTACAGGCACGGCTCCAAATGTTTCATAGTCATTGACCTATTTAATCCTCTCAACAACCCTATAATGTAGGTACCACTATTATGCTCATCTTATAGATGAGGAAACTGAACCACAGAGAGATAAAAACTTGCTCAAAGTCACACAGCTAATCACTACAGAGGCAGGATTCTAACGTATGTAGTCTAGTTCCAGAGTCTGTGCTTATTATTAAACACTGTCGAAATGGATAGAAAAAATACAATCCAACCGTTAGGTGTTTACAAAAGACATGCTGGAAATTTAAGAGCGCAAGAAGTTGAACAGAAAATGACAAAGGATCATAAGTGAATACTAAAACCATCAGATGAAATGTTGGTAGGGAACTGCATATGCACATGGTGTCATGCATATGCACATGGTCACATCCTGGATTACTTGCTGGTTGCAAAGGGAAAACATAACTTTACAATGGAGAGATCATGTAGTCACCATCTCAACCTGGTAATATAGTCACCATCTTAATCTGGTGATCAACCTGAGCACCACTAGTAATGGGAAAACTGATATTATATGCCACCTAATGAGACACGACATTAAATATAGAGCATCATCTGTGAAGCATTCTTGCCAAAATGGCCGATTTGAATCTCAATAAGCCTTTAGATCTCACCTATAGTTTACAGAAAATACAGGGAATAGGGGAACAATTTAAACAGCACCATAAGTAGGACCATAAGTAAACAATCAGAAAATCTATAATCTGGCACATTCTACAAGACAATATTTTCTACCACAAGTTTGTGTAATGGGGAAAAAGCAGGGCAGGGAGATAGGGAAACTGCTGTAGGTTGAAAGTGACTTAGCAGAAGTAGCAAAGAAATGTAATTGTCCTCAACTGGAGACTGGTTTGAGGAAAAAAAAAGCTAAAAAAATAAGGGTAATTTGAATACAGATTATTTTTAAAATATTAGTGAATATTCTTAACTTCATAAATTTAGTAACAGTATTCCGTTTATGTAGGAAAATGTCTTTATATTCTGAAGACACATGCTAAAGTACTTAGGGTGAAAAGGCATGATGCCTGTAACTTAAAATAATTCAGCATGCACAAATACACCTCTATATTCTACATACATACACATATACACATTATTATAGATTAAATAATATGATGAAATAATAATTGCTGAATCTAATTTGTAGATATAAGAGTATTGATTCCTTCTACTTTTCTGTATATTTGAATTTTTTATAGTAAAAAATTAAAAATTAAATAAACAAAGAAAGATGAGAAAAATTTAGTAGGTAAATACTAGCCAAAAAGAGGCTACTATGAAAATCTACTTCTGAAAAAAATAAGCATCAAAAACCCTATGGAGCACAGTTCTACTCTGACATACATGGGGCCTCCATGAGTAGGAATTGACTTGACAGCAACTGGAACTGAATGGTTATAACTTTTAAAAAATTAAAGCAAAACAATTATTAGAGACAAAGACTGTCACTATATATTAAAAAAAAAGTCCAATTTCCAGAAAGACATAACAATTCTAATTTGCACCTAATATCTTAGAGTCTTAGGCTGGGTTCTCTAGAGAAGCAAAACCAGTGAAGCATGTATATACATACATATATACAGACAGAGAGAGAGAAAGAGAGAGAGATCTCAAGGAAATGGTTCACAAGGTTGTAGAGGCTGGCAAGTCCCAACTTCGTGGATCAGGCACCAGGCATCAGACTGGAGGCTTCTCCTGACTCACGTAGCTGCAGGGGCTGACGAACCCAAGAGCCATACGTCGGACGGTGGTTGCTGGCTCACAGCTGTGAAGGCTGACAAATTCAAGATTGACAGGTAAGATAGCAGGCTCCTGGCCCAAGTCCCAAGAACTGGAGGTCAGACGCTGATTAGCCGAATGTAGGATCTAGAGCAGAACAAAAGCCAGCGAGCTTTGCCAGAAAGTCCATTGGATGCAGTCCACACCCCCAAGGTAACTCCCTTTCAACTGACTGGCTACTCACAGCAGGTCCCATCATGGAGGTGATCACACTATATCAGATCTCATCAAGGAAGTGATTACATCGTTATACGACTAATGTAGTATAATCTACATCATAACTGCCAAAACACTGAGAATCATGGCCCAGCGAAGTTGACACACAACCTTCACAATCACACTTAGCTTTGAAATACATAAACAAAAAATTGACGGAACTCCACGGAAAGATTGACCAATCCACCATCATACTGGGAGGTTTCTAATACATTTCTCTCAATAATTATAGATTAAGCAGACAAGAAAATCAATAAAGATGAAGATAAATTTTTAAAGTAGGCAATTAATAAGCTCAACCTAATGCATATATCAGAAAGAAAGGCCTGGCAATCTATTTCCAAAAATCAGCCAATGAAAACCCTGTGGATCACAACAGTCTGATCTGCAACCGATTATGGGGATGGTGCAGGACTGGGCAGCATTTTGTTCTGTTCTGAATGAGGTCACCATGAGTCGGAGCCGACTCAATGATAGCTAACAACAATGATGGACATATACAGAACTCTGCACCTAACAACTACAGAATATGTATTTTTTTTCAAGCACAGCAAAAATTGACCATGTTCTAGGCTAGTGTTGTGGATTGAATTGTGTCCCCTAAAATATGTACTGAAGTCCTGGCCCCTGTACTTGTGGATGTGATCCTGTTTGTGAAATAGGGCTTTTCTTTTGTTAAAGAGGTCATACTAGAGTAGGTGGGTCCTAAACATAATCATTTATGAGTTATAAAAGGAACAGAAAAGACACAGAGACATACACAGGGGGAAAACACCATATGAAGACAGATACACAAGGTGGATGCATCTACAATCTGAGGAATGTCAAGGATTGCCAGCAGATACTAGAAGCTGAAAGAGACAAAGAAGGATCTCTCCCTAGAACCATGACCTGAATTCAGACTTCTAGCCTCTTGAACTATGAGAAAATAAATTTCAGTTCTTTAAAACCATCCACTTGTGTTGTTGTTGTTGTTACAGCAGCACTAGGTAACAAAGACAGCTAGAAAGCAAGTCTTTCCAATTTTTCAAAGTATCAGTATTGAGTCATACAGACCACAGTCTCTGGACACAACGCAATTAAGTTAGAAACCAAACAACAATAGTAGGAACAAGACTTTAAAATAGTATGTTTAGAAAAATACAATTCTTGATAAACCATGGGTTTAAAAAGTTATATCATAATTGCATATTTTATAATATTTAGAACTGTACATTAATAAAAATAAAACCAAAACCCATTGCCATAGAGTTGATTCCAACTCATAGCTACCCTACAGGACAGAGTATAACTGTCCCATAGGGTTTCCAAGGCTGTAAATCTTTACGAAAGCAACTGCCACATCTTTCTCCCGCAGAGTGGCTGTTGGGTTCGAACTGCTAACCTTTCAGTTAGCAGCCAAGTGTTTAACCACTGTACCGCCAGGGCTTCTTAATAAAAATACTAATCTAAACTCCTGCAATGTAAACAAAAGTCCTTAGAAGGAAATTTAAAGCCTAAAATGCTTATATTAGAAAAGAAGCAACACTCAAAGTCAATCACCTAAGCATTTCACTTAATCATTAGAAAAAGAAGAGCAAAAGAAACTCGGAAAATGCGGAAGTAAAATAATAAAGAGAAGAGCAGAAAGGTAGGAAGTGAAAAACAAAGATACAAAGGAAAGGATCAACAAAACCAAAGGTAGTTCTGTGAAAAGATTAATGAAATTGACAAACCTCAGGCAAGAGTGATTAAAGAAACGAAACACAATAATTTAGGAATGGAAAAGAAGGCATAACTAAAGAGGCAGTAGAGATCAACATGATAAGGAAACAAGCACTTTTAACATAAACGCATTTGGAAAAATAGGCAAAATGAACAAAATTCACCTACAAATTGCCAACATTGACTCAAAATTGGTCAAGAAATAAAAATCAGAATGGATCTGTAACCATCAAAGAACTGGAATCAGTAGTTTGAAATTTTCCCTCCAGTGTTCCTGGAAGCTCTAGGCCATGGACATCAATCACAGTAATTGACTTGGCTTACATGCCAAGTTTATTTAACCTGGGTTGAGGGTATTACCATTGACAGAGTTGGGGTCAAGTCTAACAAATGGCTCCAGGGGAATACCAAAGTGTTGCTCTTTGGGACCTGGGTAAATGTGGCCTTCTACTCTGGAGTATTATGAGAGAATTCAAGCCACCCGACTAGTTACATAGAGAGAGCTGATGTCGAGTTGTCTCCAACTCATGGCAACTCCACATAAAATGCTGCATGGTCCCGTGTCATCCTGGTGATCACTGGCATATTCGAGTCCATCGTTGCAGCTACTGTGTATATACATCTCACCCAGGGTCTCCCTGCTCTGGTAGGCCCTCTACTTCACCAGACATGATGTGCTTTTCTAGTGTTCGATCTCTCCTGATGTCATGTCCAAAGTCAGTGAGTTAGACAATGTTCTGGTTCTAAACCCACTATTGTTGTTATTGTGTGCCATCGAGTCAATTCTGACTTGTAGCAACCCTGTAGGACAGAGTAGAGTGCTTTAACCACTGCGTCACCAGGGCTCTAGCTCCCTCACAAAGCAGAAAATTGACTACTACATTATGATCCTTTTGTAAGGCCAGAATAAACAAGCCATGACAGCATTAACTTGCCCCTTTGGTTCTTCCCAAGATTGATAAGAAAAAGGTATAATGTAAAGACACGCCTTTGTAAATTTCACCTTCCGAAACTAATGTTTAATATGCACTGTTAGCTACTGTTGTTTTGTTTTTTTTGGGGGGTGGGGTTTTCATATTACACATGCACCCTAAGGTGACTGTTCACAATTGACACAGTTTTAGGAATACTTTTAAATAATGATTTTAAAAGATAATAGTTATAATAACTTTACTAATTTAGGCTGTGGATCCTTATCTATAACTGAACAAAATTACACTCTAATTTCCTCCAAAAGTTAAAATTCAGCATAGAATCAAATCTTTCCTTTCATCTTCAGATCCTCTGACTAGTTTCCAAATCCCCTGAGATCAAACTAAACCTCCTGAATTTTCTTCCCTTTAACTCCTTCCTTTTCAGGATCTCAAATCTTGAATCTTTTTCTCATAACCTGTTAGGGAGGGTCCTGTAACAAACACTTCAACAACATTTTAAATGTTGTTTTTTCTTCTCTCTCTCTCTCTCTCTTTTATTGTTGTAGTTTAAGTGAAAGTTTACAATTCAAGTTAGTCTCTCATACAAACATTTATACATACATTGTTATGTGACTCTGCTCTCCCTATACTGTGACAGCACACTCCTCCTTTCCACCCCTGATTTCCTGTGTCCATTCAACCAGCTCCTGACCCTCTCTGCCTTTCCATCTCACCTCCGGACAAAAGCTGCCCATCTAGTCTCATGTATCTACTTGAGCTAAGAAGCACACTCTTCACGAGTATCATTTTATGTCCCGTAGTCCAGTCTAATCTTTGAAGAGTTGGCCTCGAGAATGGTTTTAGTTCTGGGTTAACAGACAGTCCGGGGGCCATGCTTTCTGGGGTTCCTCCAGTCTCAGTCAGACCATTAAGTCTGGTCTTTTTACTAGAATTTGAGTTCTGCACCCCACCTTTCTCCTG
>NW_004444090.1:5915488-5929413 GCF_000243295.1 Trichechus manatus latirostris
TTGAACAGTTGAATCTAATGACCACTAACCTAGAAGACAAGGGTTTTGTTTCTAAATTCCTCACAATGTGCCTCTGTATCCTTGTAAAATACCTTAACCACAGTTTCTCCCCTTGTGGAATGAAAATAATAGTATTTGAAATTAGTACCTTTATCTTTGTAAATAAAGGAATGTATATAGGAAAATAAAATATAAATATATCAGTATATATTATTGTACTTGGGTACTGAAATATTTTGAAGGAGGAAATAAAATAGAAAAAGTGAAAAAAAAAAGGAACAAGGTGAATGATATACAAGAACATAAAGTGACTCTATTGTTGTAGTTAGTTGTCATTTAGTCAATTACAACTTATACTGATCCTATAGGACAGGGTAGAATTGCCACCATAGGGTTTCCTAGGCTGTAATCTTTAGGCGAGTAGATTTCCAGGTTTTTTCTCCTGCAGAGTCACTGGTGGGTTCTAACCTATGACCTTTCAGTTAGTAGCCAAGTGCTTAACCATTGCTCCACAGAGCTCCTTAAAGTGACTCTATATAGAGGAAAATGTAGACATAGACTGCTTCCAGGCCTTAATACAAATAAATGATGTAAGAAAAAAATCATCACAAATGATACAAGACAGACTCAGCAGAAAGACTGACAAAACGGGAAATAAAAATAAAAAGGAAGTCAATGGCGTTAACTGAAGAAAATCAAAAGTGGAAAACTTATGTCATAGGAATAATTATTTTAAACTCGTCTAATAAAAGATATTTTTCAAAGTTCAGGAAAAAAAAAGAATGTCATCCTGCTCTATTTTCATCTTTTCAAATAATCTGCTTGGCATTTTTTATTGAACTTGCTCTTGTTCAAACATCATCCCTTCCTTGAAGCCTTTCCCAACTTCCAAAACAAAATTAATCTCTCCTTACTGTCTTATAGGACTTTGAACTTAGTTTTCTTTTAACATTTATAGTTCACTTTTCTGGTGTTGTTCTTTCCCCATAGGCTATGAGCTCCTCTAAAGGAAAAAAAAAAGACTTATTCTTTCAGCCCCAGTTGCAAGCGGCTAAAAGAATATCATACCATGAAAAAAGAACACTTTCTTTTTTATTCTTTTTCATTAATTATTGACTTTTCAAGGCAGACACTTAACTTGTGTGGTTTATTTATATTGATATTTGACTTTTATTTTGTAATTTCAAACTCACTTAAAAGTATATTATCATTTCTTTCATTTAATTAAGGTACAATCTTTTCCCAAAATTCTAGCTATATTGCACTAAGATCCAAGAAACAAAATGACAATAAAATCTATCTGCATTTGGTGATCTCCCACATAAACAGACATAAGTTTTTATGAGTATATTACCATATTTTAATGCAAATAACGCCAACCTTTGTTTGCCAACTTATCCCCCCTCCCCAAAGAGGTATTTTGGTTAAGTGTACCACGCTTATGAAAATACCTCTAGGGGGTTGGAGAAACAGTTGGCAAACAGTTATGTGTTATTTCCTAAGAATAAGTACTATCACAAAGCTAAAAGCCTTAGCATAATTTTTAAAAAGTCACCTGTACCTTACTAATAAGTTGCTTTAACACAGTACTTAGCCAATGACAATGCCATTTCACTGA
Source organism: Trichechus manatus latirostris (assembly GCF_000243295.1). Lineage (NCBI taxonomy): Eukaryota > Metazoa > Chordata > Mammalia > Sirenia > Trichechidae > Trichechus > Trichechus manatus. The sequence continues at coordinate 5,917,107 of NW_004444090.1, forward strand.
CCATTTTCTGGCTGGAAAGCATCAAAGAAAAAAATCTAATAATGCCAGACTTTCAAGACACAGTGACCATTTTACACCCCCAAAATAAATTGTCTAAATGGAAGGAAAAAAAACAGTAGTGGTTTTTTTTAAAAAAAAAAAAATCACATTTCACTCACGAGAGAAAAGGAAGCAAATGACATAGAATTCCACTGGCGAAGTTCAGCATTTGATCTTAAGGTTTTCTATCTGGTTCTAGTTTCAACACCTCTGCCAACAACTGTATGCCTTTGGCCATAACATTTTAATCTGTCTTAAACTAAGTTTGTCATCTTTAAAATAAAGTCGTAAGACTAGATGATAACCAATATTCTTTCTAATACTTCTGCAGTGGGACAGCCTGTCTTAGTTTTCTAGGGCTGTGGTAACAAAATTTATTGTCTCACAGTTTGGGAGGCGAGAAGTCCAAATCAGGGTATTGGCCATGTTGATTCCTCCTGAGGGCACTGAGAAAGAATCTGTTCCATGCCTCTCTCCTAGCTTCTGATGGCTCTTGGCAATCCTTGGCATTCCTTAGCTGGCATCTACCTCCATAGTCACATGGTCATCCTTCTTCTAACTCTCCTGTCTGTTCTCCTCTTTCATTAAGACACCACTCAAATGGGATTAGGACCCATCTTACTCTGGTATGACCTCATAATAACTGATAATCTCTTCAAAGACTCTATTTCCAAACAAGGTCATATTCACAGGTGCCAGGGTTAGGACTTCAACATATCTTTTGAGGGGACAAAATTCAATCCATAACACCACCTTATAACAAAGCCTTTTTCTATTTCTGTAACCAAAGCACTTTGCGTGGGATTCAATCCTGGCCCACCCCTATGTAGAATTCCAGTCTACAGCAAGTAGTATAGGGAAGTTCTAGCATGAGTGTACACAATCACACTCCATGCCCACCGGGATATATGGTTAGATCTCAGGATATAAGGCAGCTTTGAGCTGGTGGTAGGTTAACGTTGAAAGGATTAAGGCTTGCTTTGACATGGGCTGATGCCCAAAAATTAGATTTAATGTTAACAGCTGGAATGCTCAAGAAAATAAAGAGTAAGTGAGAGAGACAAATGGAGTTAAATTAGAGCAAGTGGGTGTTAAAGGCACGTCGGCATTATTTTCATCTCAGCTTAGAAACGTTTCATTCAACAGCTTAAAAAGGTATAGTTGGCAGAAATTCTCATCTATGATTACAAAATATAGAAAAAAATGCCTGAGGTCAAAATTTTCATCTTTCAAGGTAGGTATTGTGCCATTGGAAACTTTTTTAGAGAAATGACTAATCCTAAAGCTTTTTCTTTTTTATTAGTTTTCAGCTTCACAGCACTTGAAAAACTTGCTAATATTTAAAAATCAAGAAGACCTGTTAAGTCTCAATAGGTACATTTATTTTTCTCTCAGCATATTTGCCAGAAAATTAACCTACAGGTCTGAGAAGCACAGGTTAAGGTTGATTAAAAAGCTTTTTGATGGCTGACATGGGGTGCACCTCAAGGTATATTTAGTGAGCTGCAGGTGGTTGATAAGAACCAGAATATAAGTATCAGAGTACCACACATTCACTTCCAGCTACGTCTCTGTGCTCTGTGGATCACCTACAACAGAGTCACGGGACTAGGGGCAGAGCTTATTGAAAATGCAGCTTTCTGGCCCCCACTCTAGACCTATTGAAGCAGAATCTCTGGGTGTGGTGCCTAGGAAAAAGTACCCCAAGTGATTCTTGTGCTGATCAAAGTTTGAGAATCACTGATCTATTTTCTGATCATTCTTAAAATTCTCTAGACCAGTTTACTCATTTTTACTGAAAAAACACTGGCGGTGGTTCAGTAGTAGAATTCTCACCTTCCATGCAGGAGACGTGGGTTTGATTCCTGGCCAACACACCTCATGGGCAACCACCACTCATCTGTCAGTGGAGGTTTGCATGTTGCTATGATGTTGAACAAGTTTCAGTGAAGCTTTTGGACTATGATGGACTAGGAAGAAAAGCTTGGTGACCCACTTCTGAAAACTAGCCAGTGAAAACCCTATGGATCACAACTGTCCGAACTACAATCGATCATGGGATGGTGCAGGACCGAGCAGCGTTTCATTCTGCTGCGCATGGGGTCACCATGAGTTCGGGGCCCACTCAATGGCAGCAGACAACAAAAATAAACACTGTACTACTTTGAATTGGGCGGTGGACATTACCAAGTTTGAGATATCTACTCTAGAAGGTCTAATAGGGGAGAAAAACATGAAAACAAATATGTTCATCTCTGCCTGAAATGTCTCCATCATCTCCCCATTGTGTGGCCCTGCTAAATTCTTTCCTTTTCATTCTGAAGACCCAGATGTAATATCACCTCCCAGTTTATGTCCTAGCTCAGAGTTGGTTATACTCTCCTGTGGGTGATTATTTTGACTCCTGTGAAATATACAAACTGTAGATGGACTATTACAGTACTTCTCAAACTGTCTTCCCTGTAAGACTGCTCGCTTGAGGGCAAGGAGAATGTATCATCATTTTATCCTCGGTTCCTAATAGATTACCTGACACACAGAGTAAATGCTAAATAAATGTTGAATGAATAAATGATCATAGAGAGTTCACAGGATTTTTTGAGATGATTAAAATTTGAAAACAGATCAATTGTTGAAAAGTACTGATATTAAAATGCAATATAAAGCCTTTGAGAGTTTAGAGACTTACATTGGATGAACTGGTAAACTTGTCCTTTATATGATAAACAAGGAGCCCTGGTGGTGAAGTGGTTAAGAGCTTGGCTGCTACGCTCCTTGGAAACCCTCTGGGGCAGTTCTACTCTGTCCTATAGGGTCGCTATGAATTGGAATCAACTCGACAACACACAACAGCAACAACAATATATTCCAGACTCTAACCCCCCCCAACACAGTCTTACCTATAGGCATTATAAACTATGGTTTATATTTTACATAGTAATTTTCAATAAGAATTATGCTGAATTATCATATTTTAGTGATTCTACTATGTACATTTTTTCATATTTTCATATGGCAGAAATCAGAATTTTCTTAAAATCAATGATGTCCTATTTTTAATGAAATATAATAGTTTTAGTCTTATGATTAGTAATCCTAAGCAATTACAAGAGATCTCAAATGTTATATCTCAAACTTGCAAAATACATACATAGCACATAAAAACATCACTTGTAAAAAAAAAATGGAGAAAAATTCACCAAATTTCTGTATTTTAAATCTTCTAGGTATAGGGTCACTATGAGTCAAAACTGACTCTACGGCAATGGGTTTGGGTTGGTTTTTTTGTTTTTTTGGTTTTTTTTAGTTATAGCATAGGAGACACAGTAGTTTATTTCAAAAGGAATTCTGTGAAACAGGCCACAAAGTTTAATACATATGTTCCTCTTTTCCTTTCATACTCGAAGCTATGACTTTGTGAATCATGTTAAAGTGTGTGGAAGTTTAATCCAAATTACGTGTACAGACAACTTCTCTTTGTGTTGAGGAATGGGTCCGTGTCAGTAGTACTTGAGACAGTCCCCAGAATTAGGAAATGAGGTGATCATAGGTAGTTAAACTAGTTAAAATTAACACATAATGGATGACAGTAGCCAGCTGTAGAAGCTGACTAACCTAAAAGATGGTTTAAAATGTCCTGGCTAGAAAACTTTGGAAACAGACAAGTTTAGTCAAGGTGACTAGAGAGTAATCACAGAGAGGCGAGACGAGAGCAAAGGGTGGCCATGACCAAAAGGTTTCCATATCTGGATGCCATCTTTGAAGGTAAGATGGGAAGCTCATAGGAAAAGAAAGCCCCAAAAGCATAAGTCTGGAGAGTTTGTCTTTCATGGAATAGAAACTCTGAGACTGGCAGAACCAACTATTTTAGTCCTAAAAACATTATTCCCTTGTGTGGAAGCAGGGATAGTTCACAAGGCTTTATGACATCCTAGAAAACTCCTTGTTCTTTGAGTCTACTCTCACCAAGAACATTTATAATATTACCATTTTTTCTAACAGTTTAATGATAGGTTTCCAAAAAAAAAAAATATATACACATCAATGTTAGTATAATGCATCTGATTTCAGAAACAATGAAATGTGAACTATGTAACTAGAACAAGGGAAATATGGTAATCAGAGATTGTTGGCTGTTTTTTCCAACATCCTTTTTCCCCTTTCTCTTTAGTAGAAAATAATAATTTAATTCAGATTAGCAATTCATGCAGTTAAAGATCAAAAAATTTAGACTCTCTTGCACCAGTTATGATTATAAGTTCTAGTCAATATGATAAAAGTGAAATCCAGTGTCTCCTTTCCTCTTTTTGCCTCCCTACCTCCCTCATTCCTGCTGCCTGGAATATGGAGGTAATGGCTGGAGTTTTAGCAGTCATCGTCAGCTTTCAAACAATTTTGAAGATGGAAGTTACTTACTGAAGATGATTGAACAATGAGATAGAAGGGTAGGTCCCTGATGAGCTCATAGGCCATACCAGTGCTATATACTCTTAGAATTCTTTAATGTGAGAGGAAAACTCAATTTCTATCTTGTTTAAGCCACCGCATTTAGTAGTTTTCTGATATATGCAGCCAAACCTAATCCTAACTGGTATATGTAATGATTCTACTTCCCTAGTACCTGGTATGAGGAAAGGGGATCCAGAAAGTGGACATATATATTACAGTCACTAGAAAGAAATATTTCTTGTAATAAAATAAGTTGTTCAGTAGTTTGCACATTATTTTCTTTTGAGTCTGGTTAGTGTGTGTCAGTTTCTGAGAGACTCATCAATTCTTGGGTGCCATGAGAAAACAGATGTGGTGGAACTGCAAAACTGAGGGGAACCTATGAGGCCCTGACTAATTGGTCAACTGGTCTCTGTTTTATCTTTGTATTATCGAATTCTGTCCACATCCTGTACAGCTGCCCCTATTATACTCACCCCTCACTTATCAACATAGTTAGGTTCCAAAGACCAGATTGTTTTGCAAAAATTGGCATTATGCAAAAATGGAGGATGACCACACAATCACAAAATGGAGGATGACTACATCAATTATATAATGGCCAAATTACATCATTACATAACTGCCAAATTACATCATTACATAACAGCCAAATCACTGAGAATCACAGCCCAGCCAAGTTGACACATAACCTTAACCATCACAGCCAGTGTTACTCTCACCTCACACCTTGACATTTGTTACTGCCAGACATACATCTTTAATGTGCAAAACAGTCAGATAGTAGATCTTTTACTATTGTTATAAATGCAAAATGTCAGATCACAAGATAGTCAATAAGTGAAGAATAGGTATATGAATTCAATTTGTGGAATTCTGCACTTAAAGAATAAAACAGATTATAATTCATTTTTCATCATATGAACCCAAAAACCTAAGGAGTTTTAAGATAAGAATCCATCCAGTAACTGGCACATGGTTGTTTCTGGAACCATCAGTTTAAGCTACGTAACAAACCACATCAAAACTCAGTGGCTTTCAAAAATAAATATTTATTTTTCAGTCATGCATTGGTAGGTTGGCTGGATTTCAGTTGTTTTAGGCTAGGCTTGGCTGGGCTGGGCTCCCAGCTGCAGGTTTGGTCCAAATCTGCTCTGTGTGTCTCTCATCCTTCTTGGATCAGATGTTACTCAAAGCATATTTTTCTCATGGCAAAAGGCAGGAGTAGAAACACATGTCAAGCCTTTGCAGGCCTTTGCTGGCATCACATCTACTAACATCCTACTGCTTAAGTAAACCACACGACCAAACCCAAAATCATGGAGCAAGGAAGTACACTCAGCCTACCTGAGCCCATGCCAAGAGTCTGAACATGCAATTCTAGTACAAGGGAGGGAAAAATTGAGAACAATTATTCCATCTATCACAATCCTCAGTAAAAGTCTGTTAGATGAATGAATGAACACAGTGGCAATTGTAGTCGAAAGGTGTTACAGCAGTCCATCTGAGTCTGACACTGTAAATGCTAGGGAAGTACTGGAGATGGGTATCATCATTCTGAGAACTACAAATGTGGAGGTAATCAGAGGCACAGCCAATGCTTGGATATTTATGATGTTTTGATCATGACCCAGCAGGTATGTTGGGTTGAACAACTGGAGACCAAAGAGACATTCTAGAATCAAAAGTATCCTACAAAGAAAAATATATACTGCCATCTTGAGACAGTAACTAAGTAATGATGTTGTTGGTTCCAAATGAATCTAGCCATCTTAACCTCCTCTTTATCAAAATTTTTTTCATTACTTATTGAGAAATACATAAACATGCATTTAGAAACACGATACTCAGATTAAAAACAACAACAACTTGATTTACTTTATGGAAATTCACTTTGATAGAATGCATCTATTTTCCTTTAAAATAATGACCCAGACAAAAAACCATGTCTCCCCAGGTGGCTAAGTAACATCCAGAGAATGATTTCGGCACTAGGAAAAATAGAATCTAAGAACAACCACCAATGCAGAGAGGAAATATAGTATTGTGATTAAGAACACAGGCTCTGGAGCCATTTACCTTGAGTTCAAATCCCAGCTCAATCACTTTGTAAAAGGGAATGATCATAACAATGCTTACCTCATAGGGCTGTAGTAAGAATTAAAGAAACTATATAGAAAGTGCTTAGAACATAGTAAGCACTCAAAAAACATTAGCTATTATCGTAAGTAATTGTTTCTGTCCTCTCAATCTTAGCTGGACTAGAAAGAGCAGGTAACATTTAAGATTTAAGTCTCATATGGGTTGAAATGCCTCTTTAGTGGAGAGGTCAGGTTTGACAAAGTTTTTTTTTTTTTTTTTTTTTAATATAAAGTGTGTTAGATGCCCTGAGGGACTGAATTGCTGGGCGGAGGGCTCTGGGGACCATGGTCTCGGGGAACATCTAGCTCAATTGGCATGACACAGCTTATAAAGACAATGCTCTACATTCTACCTTGGTGAGTAGTGTCTGGGGTCTTAAAAGCCTGTGAGCGGCCATCTAAGATACTCCTCTGGTCTCATCCCTTCGGGAGCAAGGGAGAATGAAGAGAACAGGATACAAGGAAAAGATTAGTCCAAAGGACTAATTGTCCACAGCTACCAAGGCCTCCACCGGACTGAGTCCAGTACAGCTAGACGGTGCCTGCCTACCACCACTGACTGCTCTGACGAGGATCACAACAGAGGGTTCTGGACAGAGCTGGAGAAGGATGTAGAGCATAATTCTAACTCACACACAAGGCCTAAAGGAGACTGGAGAAACCCCGAGAGTATGTCCCCCAGACACCCTTTTAGCTCAGTGGTGAAGTTACCTCCGAGGCTCACTGTTCAGCCTGGGAGTGGACAGCCCCATAAAACCAAATGAGACTAACGAGGTACAGGAGTCCAGTGACAAGGGCCAGAAGGCAGAAGGGAACAAGGAAGCTGGTGATAGGGAACCCAAGGTTGAGTAAGGATATTGTTGATGTGTTGTGAGATTGTTAACCATTGTCATAGAGCAACATTTGTAGTAACTGTTAAATGAGAAACTATTTTGTTCTGTAAGCCTTCATCTTAAGTGAGAATAGCAGCACAATTGGAAGAGTGTAGTCAATGTCACTGAACTGTGTATGTAGATATTTTTGAAACGGTGTATCTTTGGCTATGTGTATTTTCACCAAAAAAAAAAGGTTGAGAATTTAGAGGGTTAATATGTTGTGGAGTTGTTAACCAATGTCATAAAACAACATGTGTACTACTGTTTCATGAGAAACTATTTGTTCTGTAAGCCTTCACCTGAAGTACAATAAAATATAAAAATAAAAAAAAACCAAAGTGTGTTAGATGGCTGTTTTGAAAGAGCAGCTGGCTTGTCCAGATCCACACTCTTAACCCCTGTGCCCTCTAGTCTTTTAAAGAAATTTTCCGTGAACCAAGACAGAAAGTATATTGATCTGTCTCTAACAATGATGCGGCCATGGTTGGTGTGTCTCCACTAATACAAGCAGCAGAGCACAAGTGCAGAACATAGAGGTGAGTGCAGGGCCAGAAAGTATTTCTAGTCAATCTTTCTTTTCATTTTTTAAGTTTATGGAAGAAAACATCACTGTGGTTTTCCTACAAACAGAGATGCATCCGTTGACTAGAAACACATTTTCAGAACGAGCAGACTTACTCTTCCTACAACTTGTCTGGCTTCTTCTTCTGGGAAGGAACATGCCAAGGACAAACAATTGGCAGTTTTATAAAAGTAACTTAGAAAAGCACTTACTTGTGTCTCTTGATTGTAAAACTGATATTGATGAAATGGTATGAAAATAAGTAGGTGAGAAAAACACTGAGAATGTCACCATACATTTTTACTGTAATTTCTATCATTGCTAGGTGCTGTTGAGTTAGTTCCAACTCACAGTGACCCTGTGTACAACAAAAACAACACTGCCTGGTCCTGCACCATCCTCACAAATGTTGCTATGTTTCAACCCACTGATGCAGTCACTGTGTCAATCTATCTTATTTCTTGAAAATAGCTTATATTTTACCTCCTTTAAGTCCTGGAAGTGCTCACTCGTCTATGCCAAGAAATTTGGAAGACAGCTACCTGGCCAATCGACTGGAAGAGATCCATATTTGTGCCCATTTCAAAGAAAGGTGATCCAACAGAATGAGGAAATTATCAAACAATATCATTAATATCACACACAAGTAAAATTTTTCTGAAGATAATTCAAGAACGGCCACCCCAGTATATCAACAGGGAACTGCCAGAAATTCAACCTGGATTCAAAAAGGTCGTGGAATGAGGGATAGAAGGATGGATCTTGGCTGAAAGCAGAGAATACCAGAAACATATTTACCTGTGTTTTATTGACTATGCAAAGGCTTTCGGCTGTGTGGATCCTAACAAATTATGGATAACATTGTGAAGAATGGGGATTGCAGAACACTTAATTGTGCTCTCTTTTGGAAAATGAACTGAGCTATCAACCCACATTTCACTACACAGATAACCTTCAATCACTAGTAACTACAGCTGAATTATAATCTCAAAAGAAACCTATCCCACACAACAAAAGTCTTCTCACCAATCATCCACTCGAAGTAATCTGATTCTCTCTGCCAAGACTCTTATATTTTCATGAGCAATTTAAAAATCACTTACAACTCAGGAAATAGCTCACCTCTTATTTAGTTCTCTGAGACAGCTGTAAGCAGATTCTATGTTATGTCAAAAACCGTTACTTATTTTCACTGGACTCAAGTTGCCAGTGGTTCTTTGAAACATAAAGACCATTCAAAGTCAACTAAAATGAGAGGCTGGCTAGAATCTAGAACTAGATTTTTTTCTTATTAAAAAAAAAAAATTGAGAAGACTGCCTAGAACCTAAATATTAATAGAAGTAAAGGTAAAACTTAAAAGAAAAAGAGAGAAAGAGAATAAAAACAGAAGGGAGAGTTAAGTACCAGAAACGAAAGCCATGAAAGAAGAAATGAATAATTTGCGTGTAGAGTACATTTTCAGTGGTCTTGGAATTCTAATTTCGACTCAGACTTTTTTCCTGTGGACATTAATAATGTACTACATGAAAGTAAAACCCTGCCAACAGTAGTAGCTGTGTTCCCATAGGCCTCATGATGGACCACATCCTGTATTAGGGAATGAGGATAAAGATGAACAGGACACAGTCCCCACTCACAGTCTAATGGTAGAAACAGATGTGTATATAGCACAATATTATAGAAATCCAAATGACAGATATGTTCAAATTGAGGAAAGGAAAGTATTTTTAAGAGTACAATGGGTATATAAAACTAGAAATAATTAATTCAAACTACAGGGATTAGGAAAATCATCATATAAGAGTTAAGCTTTAATTTGAGCCATGAGTAAGTAGGAATTCATTTGGTAGAAAAAAGAGGGAAACTATCACAGTCAGAGGAAACAGCAAGAAGGCATGAAGATGAATGTGACATTCAGGAAGCAGTTAGTAGTTCCATGTGGCTAGAGAAGAGGTAGGAGATGGTACTGAAGAGTATATTGAGACTCTGTTGAACCAACAAAGGTTTTTGCACAGATGGTGACATGATCATATTTGTGAACTAGAAAAGCCCCATTTGGCAGGCTTATCAAGAAATTATTGAAAGAGAAAGATTCTAGTGAAGAGCTTGGAGCTATTGCAGCATTCTAGGAATGCGAGAACAAGGGTCTAGGATCTAGCAGTGACATTGGGATACAAGAAGGCAATGCATGTGAAAGACATTAGGAGATAAATTCCATTAGATTTAGTAATTCCTGGCCTATAGAGGATAAAGAAGAAGGAAAAGTTGAAGCTAGAAAGATAGCTTTTAGTTTTCTAGGGCCTGGATGGATGGTAGGGTAGCTGTGGGGTACATTAAATTGAGAAATGGGAAAATAGAAAGGAAAGAATGTCTTGAGGAGAAGTGGGCAACAGATGGAGGTGACCAGCACTCAGGTGAAAATGTCACATCATGAGCATAAAGGAAACAGTTGAAACCGTAGGAGTGGCCTTAATGTATTAGAATGAGTAGCATTTTAAAAACTTTGTGGGCACATTTATGCTAATTGACAGGTTGCTGTTACAGTAGTTTAACTGATTTCCATTATTTATTAAGTACATTATTAACTTCAGAGGCATTGAGACATAAGATAGGATGATAGGTGTGCCCTGCTTTACCAGTTTAGGGCACAGGAAACTTCTAATACCCAAAATAATATGGCTGAGCACCTCCCCATCCTCCTTAGCACAAGAATGTCTTTCTTCCCTCGTCTTTACTCTAGGGACCTGTCTTTAGTAGAGTTCACCAAAAGAAAATGAAAACATCTCACTGATCTACCAGAGAGCACCTTCTCTGCCACAGTGCATCGCTCTAGAAGACAGGTGGTTCCGTAGGCCCAGGCAGGCCACAACAGTGAGGAAAGCCCACTCTCAGAAGCCCACCTGAAACTAACCAAGGTGAAGCTTCAAGGCCCCTTACTTGTGTGCGCCCTTCCATGGCTGTGGAAGAAGCCTCAGTGTTTTTGTATTAGTAATTTTGTATTTTTTTATTCTGAAAGAGGAAACCCAAAATTTTATACATGTAGATCCAGTAAAATCTGGACTGGCCCTTGCCCTCACCACCACTGTTGCTCTGAAAGTGGTTTCTCAGCACTGGTTTAAGGAAGAAGAAGCCTCTTGCCTCTCTGTCCAGTTTACGGTTGTGCCACATCATAGCAGACCTGGGCTCCTCAGTTACAACTCCTGAGTGACAACAAACCAAAAAAAACCAAACCCACTGCCACCAAGTCGATTCCAGCTCATGGCAACCCCATGTGTTACATAGTAAAACTGAGCTCCATGGGGTTTTCTTGGCTGTAATCACCAGGCCTTTCTTCCATGGTACTGCTGGGTGGATTCAAATCACCAAACTTTTGGTTAGTAGCTGAGAGCAAACCATTTGCACCACCCAGGGACTCCTTTAGTGACAGCAGTGAAGTTTAGTTGTGGACAAATGCAGAAAGTATGCACTGGACTAATTCAAGATAGTTAAATCCTTACATACAACCTATGATCCGATTCAGCGGTTCCCACATCAACCCATGATCTGGTATGGAGTGGCAGGCACCATTTACAGCCTTCTCCCTTCCAGAAGGTTTTTCCTCAGTCTTCTAAGGTTCTTCCTGCCAACTGGCCTTGGAAAAGAGCACCTCAGTAATCAGACACGTTGTAGTGACATTGAAATCCAAAGCATCAGGGTCTCCTTCCTATTCCTCCCAGAGGCTCACTGGCCTCGTGCAAACTTGACCAACTTCTTTTTCCTCAGCAACCTTCAAGCTTAATAGTTTTGAAGGGCATGCAGGCAGACACTATGTGCCTTCAGAGCTAAAATTGAATGGCTTATAAGCTTAAGTGGGGGGAAACCGTCTCTTTACATTTTTGTGTCAGAAAAAATTGATGCCATTTATCTTACATCAATATAATTAAAATGGGTCATTTAAGTACTTTCCCAGAACAAAGAAAATCAGCGTCAATAATATATCTTCCTAAATATAAATACATATGGCTTAGAACTTTGAAATAGCCCTATCTCATTCATGGAGCCCTTGCGGCTCAGTGGTTGAGAGCTACGGCTGCTAACCAAAAGGTCAGCAGTTCGAATCCACCAGCTGCTCCTTGGAAACCCACTGGGGCAGTGCTACTCTGACCTATAGAGTCGCTATGAGTTGGAATTGACTCTATGGCAACAGATTTGGTTTTGTTTTATCTCATTCTTGTTTTGGAAGTATGACGAGAACGCTCCC
>NW_004444090.1:5930432-5937132 GCF_000243295.1 Trichechus manatus latirostris
CTCTGTAAGAACTCAGAGGATTGCAACAATTAATTGCACATTGAAACAAGAAAGACCAGGCCTAGGAGGTAGAAAGCTGCTGGAAAACTCATGTAAGGAAGAAATATAAAAGCAAATTCATGGATCTAGAAGGCTTAATCATCTCGGAGGACTGCTGTGAAGTTAAGAACATGTGAAATAATACCTTAGTATTTTTTAAATTTTTCATAACCAACTATAGATGTTTTAATGCAGCAATTGGAAGTGGAAAAAAAAAATCTATTACACCCAGAAGTTTAATAATATCTACTTCTGGATGATGGGATTAAGGGTAATTTTTTAAATTTCCTTTTTCTTTCTGGTATATTCTGATTTTTCTATTAAGAATACATAAAGCTAGTGTAATTTAAAAAAGTATTTTTTAAAAGCAAAGTTCAAAATTGTATGAATAACATGCCCTCAACTTGTCAGAAAATGCACAAAAAAAAAAGGGACAAACTATACTGGGATGTTAACCCTGAGTGCTTTGGTAAGATTGTGGGCAATTTTTTTTTCCTTTATCCTTTCTAGACTATTCATATTTTCTATTCTGTGCCTGTATTTCTATTATAAGACAGGAATAAAATAAAACATATTTCCATATTAGTTGGGCTCAGCTGTTTTTGAACCTAGTGCTAGACTTTGAGGGTTGATTTCTGTATCAGGTCGTTTTCCCCATAGAAATACTCTGATCCATAGACATTGACTAAATCTTAACTTTAAGCAACTACTGGGAATGCGTGTGTCCATGATCCCAGAGGAAACTTTGTGAGACAATAAAGTGATTTAGTACAAATCTCACACTGCATTAAAAAATGGCTTAAATGTATGATTCCCTCATTGTGAGTTATCTTTCTACACTCAGGACAGCAGACTAACACTTCAGTGACTGATTGTTAAGATTAAAGAATGAGTGATACCTCAGGAAAGCATCTAATAACATCCTACGTGGCTTCCGAATTTATTTATAAATTATGACTAAGGTATATTGTAATACATTTGTGGTGATATAAACAGGGTTAAGAATAGCGACTTCAAAATATTACAACAGAAAGAAACTTGTTTCGACTTTTTATAATAGACTGTAATACTTTTGTATTTAAAAAAAAAAAAAAAAGGACAATTAAAGTTACACTAATAGGCTGTTGAAGTCTGGACATACCAGTTAAACTAGTTATAAAGATCTTTCCTATCTGTCCTTGGGATGTCAATCCAGTGTCTCATAAGCCTTTTTTTTTTTAAATGAGTTTCCTAGTGGGCAAGATAAATGAATAAACTATTGAGGATCTCTTTTGCCCATGGATAAATTCATTGATCTGTATCCAAGATAATAAACTGCAGGTGATATCTTAGACTTAGACATTAGTAGAATTAAATTTAGAATCTGCAGGGGAAGTACCCTTCACCTTGGATGTACTCTAAATTGATACTACCTAGGAAATGGAAGTCTCCCCAATGATCCCTAACCCCTAAACTGCACTTTTGCAACATCTGCTCATTACAGAAAACAATGAGAACATTTAAAATGCACAGGGAGAAAGAATAGCATCACTCAGGATTATTCATTCTTCAGCACCTTTCATCCCGGGATTTAAGGTGCTTTTAAGTGTTATAGTCATTTTGACAAATACATTTCCTCATTTTTAAATACAAGTAATTCATAAATATGACTATATATATTTAATTGAGGCATTCAACAATACAAAATTATAGAGATGAAAAGTATAGTCCTTCTTTACCACACCCATGCCCCCAAACTCTTTATCCTCTTCGAGAATAAGAATGGTTAATAGTTTGGTGATTATCTTTCAAAACTCTGTGTTCTTAAACAAGCTCATCGCTTTTGTTGTTTTTTTTTAAGTTAATATTTTTAATGTTAATTCACTTACAAATAAATTCTTGATATCTTTTTATGTCAGTACATACCCCATTCTTTATGACTGCCACACAGTATTTCTTAGCATGGTTGTACCATCATTTATTTACGGATCCCTCACCCATGGACACTTAAGACATTGTAATGATCACATGTGCATTATCCTCTTTGAGAACACGTGTGAATATTTCTTAGGGTGGACACCTGAAAGTGAAATTACTGGGTCAGGAGTATATAGATATAAAAAACAAGAAAGAAAGAAACTGCCAAATTTCCCTCAAATAAATTTTGTGCTGATTGACACACCCACCAATAATAAATGAAAGGTCCGCTCAGCCCACTCCCTCACCAATACTAAATATTATTCCGCTTTTGTTTTTCTTTGTGTGTATTTATCACTCTAATTAGTTAACAATAATATTTTGTCATTTTAATATACACTTCCTTGATTACTAGTAAAGTTAAGCATTTTTAATATATTGTCCATTTATATATCTTTTTTCTATGAATTATGCTGATATCTTTTTAATTGGCTGAAAAGAATGCTATATAATATGAACATCATCCTTTGTCTGTTATATTTTCCTTATTTTGAAATTTATTTATGGGGTCTATTTTAGCATGTTATTGTTGTTGTTGGGTGCTACTGAGTCAGCTCTGACTCATAGTGACCCTCTGTATAAGACAACAAAACGTTGCTCAGTCCTGCACCATCTTCATAATCGTTGCTTTGTTGCAGCCGCTGTGTCAATTCATCTCATTGAGGGTCTCCTTCTTTTCTGCTGACCCTCTACTTTACCAAGCATGAGGTCCTTCTCCAGAGACTGGTCTCTCCTGATGACATGTCCAAAATAAGTGAGAAAAAGTCTCATCATCCTTGCTTCTAACGCGCATTCTGGCTGTACCTCCTCCAAGACACGTTTGTTCATTCTTCTGGCAGTCCATGGTATACACAATATTCTTCGCTGACACCACAAGTCGAATGTGTCAATTCTTCTTCAGTCTCCCTTTTTTATTGTCCAGCTTTTGCTTGCATATGAGGTGATTGAAAATACCATGACTTGGATCAGGCACAACTTAATCCTCAAAGTGACATCTCTGCTTTTCAACACTTTAAAGCGGTCTTTTGCTGCAGATTTGCCCAATGCAATACATCATTTGATTTCTTGACTTCTGCTTCCATGAGCATTAAATGTTGATCCAAGACGAATGAAATCACTGACAATTTCAATTTCTTCATCATTTATCATGATGTTTATTGGTCCAGTTGTAATGATTTTCGTATTATGTTCAGATGTAATCCATACTGTAGGCTGTAGTCTTTTACCTTCATCAGTAAGTGCATAGAAGATCATAATTTTTTTAATGTGTTTATTTTATTTTATTGTTGTACTTTAAGTGAAAGTTTACAATTCAAGTTAGACTCTCATACAAAAATTTATACATACATTGTTATGTGACCCTAGTTGCTCTCCCTATACATGACAGCACACTCCTCCTTTCCACCCAGGATTTCCTGTCTCCATTCAATCAGCTCCTGACCCGCTCTGTCTTCTCAACTCACCTCTGGACAGGAGCTGCCCATTTATTCTCAGGTATCTACTTCAGCTAAGAAGCACACTCTTCACAAATATCATTTTATGTCCCATAGTCCAATCTAATCTTTGTCGGAAGAGTTGGCCTCGGGAATGGTTTTAGTTTTGGGCTAACAGAGAGTCTGGGGCCCATGTCTTCTGGGGTCCCTCCAGTCTCAATCAAACCATTAAGTCTGATCTTTTTGCTAGAATTTGAGTTCTGCACCCCACTTTTCTCCAGCTCCATCAGGGACTGTCTGTTGTGTTCCCTGTCAGGGCAGTCACTGGTGGTAGCCAGGCACCATGTAGTTCTTCTGATCTCAGGCTGATGCAGTCTCTGGTTTATGTGGCCCTTTCTGTTTCTTGGGCTAATACTTCCCTTGTGTCTTTGGTGTTCTTCATTCTCCTTTACTACAGGTGGATTGGGACCAATTGATGCATCTTAGACGGCAGAAGATCATAATTTTATTTAGTTATTTCTGTTTATCTTTTTTTAAAATGGTTTCTAGGTTTTGTGCTTCTCCACCTTAAAATTACAAATATTCCCTTTTTTTTACAAATCTCTTTATAATATATTCTATATTTAAACCATATGTAGTCTCTACAATATGTATGTTATTGTTGTTAGGTGCCATCGAGTCGGTTCCAACTCACAGCGACCCTATGAACAACAGAATGAAACACTGCCAGGTCCTGCGTCATCCTCACAATCGTTGCTATGCTTGAGCCCATTTTTGCAGCCACTGAGTTAATCCATCTCGTTGAGGGTCTTCCTCTTTTTGCTGACCCTCTACTTTACCAAGCATGATATCCTTTTCCAGGGCCTGATCCCTTCTGATACACGACCAAAGTATGTGAGACATAGTCACGCCATCCTTGCTTCTAAGAAGCCTTCTGGTTGCACTTCTTCCAAGACAGATTTGTTGGTTATTTTGGCAGTACACGGTATATTCAATATTCTTTGCCATCACCACAATTCAAAGGCATCAATTCTTCTTAGGTCTTCTTTATTCATTGTCCAGCTTTCCCATGCATATGAGGCAATCGATAACACCATGGCATGGGTCAGGCACACCTTAGTCCTCAAGGTGACATCTTTGCTTTTCAACACTTTAAAGAGATCTTTTGCAGCCAGTTTGCCCAATGCAATGCATCTTTTGATTTCTTGACTGCTGCTTCCATGGGTGTTGGTTGTGGATCCAAGTAAAATGAAATCCTTGACAACTTCAATTGTTTCTCCGTTTATCATGATGTTGCTTACTGGTCCAGTTGTGAGGGTTTTTTGTTTTCTTTATGTTGAGGTGTAATCCATACTGAAGGCTGTGGCCTTTGATCTTCATCAGTAAGTGCTTCAAGTCCTTTTCACTTTCAGCAAGCAAGGTTGTGTCATCTGCAAAATGCAGGCTGTTAACGGGTCTTCCTCCAATCCTGATGCCTCGTTCTTCTTCATACAGTCCAGTTTCTCAGATTATTTGCTCAGCATACAGATTGAACAGGTATGGTGAAAGGATACAACCCTGACACACACCTTTCCTGACTTTAAACCATACAATATCCCCTTGTTCTGTTTGAACAACTGCCTCTTGATCAATGTACAGATTCCTCATGCACACAATTAAGTGTTCCAGAATTCCCATTATTTGCAACGTTATCCATAATTTGTTAGGATCTGCACAGTCGAATGCTTTATCATAGTCAATAAAACACAGGTAAACATCTTTCTGGTATTCTCTGCTTTCAGCCAGAATCCCTCTGACATCAGCAATGATAGCCTTGGTTCCACGTTCTCTGCTAAATCCAGCTTGAATATCTGACAGTTCCCTGTCGATATACTGCTGCAGCCTATATCTGGCCATCTTACTGAACTAATATTAGTTCTAATACTTTTTCAATAGATTATCTTTTTATTTTTTAAGTGGATAGTCATATGACCTGCAAAAAATACCAAAATGGTTTCTTCCTTTCCAGTATTTATAGTTCTTACTCCTTTTATTTTTCTCATTACACTGTCCAGGACTTCCAGAAAAAGAAAAATGTTGAATATAACAGTGATAGCGTCAGCCAAGTCTTGTTTCTAACTTTAGTAGGAATTATTCTAATGTTTCACCATTAAATATGATGGATGCTGTAGTTTTTAATATGCATATTTATCAAGTTGAGGAATTGTGTTTCTATCCCTAGTTCAGTGAGTATATTTTGTTGTTGCTGCTGCTGTTGTTTCAAATCAGGAATGCATGTTGAATGGTACTTACGGTTTTTGCTTCAAAATGCATGAGCAGATTTTTAAATTGCAAGCCATACTTGAATTACTGAGGAAGCCCTACTTAGCCATGATATGTCTTTCTTTTAACACACATCATAATTTTATTTGCTATTTAGGATTTTTATATCTATGTTCATAACTGAGACTGGCTTTTAGTTTTCTTTTCTTTTTCTTTTTTTGCTACTACTCTTGTCCAGTTAGGATATGAAGACTATGCTATTCATGCAGAACAAGGTAAGAAACTTATCATTTTCTGTGCTCCAAAATAGTTCATAAATCACAGGAATTACCTGAACCTTGTAGTTTTTCTAGAATACACCCATAAAATTGTAAGAAACTTTAAAGAATTATATCTTTGACTGCCTTTTTAATTTCTTCTATGGTGGCTTATTTATTCAGGTATTTTTTAAACTCTTCCTTAATCAACTTTGGTAATACCTCATTTTCCTGGAAAATTAGACCTAATTTACTGAGCTTTTTCTAGAAAATCATTAATTTATTTTATCAAATTATCAGTATAAAGATAGACATAGCAGCCATATTTTTAACAGTTTCTTTTGTTCTTTAACTTGGTTCCTTTCTCATTCCTAATATTATTAATTTACATTTACTCTCCCTTTTTATTTATCAGCCTTGACTACTTCTATAATATTTTTCATGATCCTCTCAAAAAACGAATTTTAGTTTTATTGATGAAATTACTAGAGTAACTTTTTTATGCTTCAGTGATCTCAGTTTATATCATTTATTAATTCCTTCTATCTTTTTTCTTTGATTTGTTTTTGTGTATTTGTTCTTTTTCTAATTGGAGGGTTAATTTTTTTTTAAATTCATTGTTGTCTGATAAAGATATCTACTGCTGTAATTTTTCCTTTGAGAACTATTTTGAATTCATCCTATAGAGAGTCATATATAGTTTCCTCATTCTTATTTATTTCATAATAATCTATATTTTGTTTTATTTCCTCT
>NW_004444090.1:5937665-5940790 GCF_000243295.1 Trichechus manatus latirostris
CATTTTCTGTAAAGAGCCAGATAGTAAGTACTTTGTCAGCCATGTAGTCTCTGCTGCAACTTCTCAACTCTGCTGTTGTAATGCAAAAGCAGCCAAAGACAATATGTAAATGAAACAACATGCCCGTGTTCCAATAAAACTTTATTTAAAAAAATCAGGCAGCAGGATAGATTTAGCTTACAGGCTGTACTTTCCTACTCCTACTCTAGTGTTTTGCAAGTTGTAAGATCATTTTAAAGTCACCTACTGGGAAGCTTCCCTTCCATTTTCTCTATTGTCTCCAGAAAATCCTGTTAGGCCTCTATCGGTCTTTCATATCTCTTAATTCTTTTCTCACATTCTACATCTCTTTGTTACTCAACCTCCTGGAGAATTTTCTTTTTGCTAATGATAGTAGTACTTGGATGTGGTAACAAATCAAATAGTGCAGGAAAAGAAACACTCTCCAGTCTCTTCACTTCCCACCAGCAGATCCTCTTTCCTGTTTTACCATGTCTCTTTTTAATTTTCTGGCGATTAACTCAATTGATTATCCGGTAGCTTCCATGAATGACAGAGTAGATTGCAGAGCTTATTATGTAACTGGGAGCAGTCTGTCCACCGGGAGGCTTCAATTTAGGGTGCCTGTGCATAGAGCAGGCAGGCAAGCTGGAGTTCCCAGTTGCTAAAATAAGAAGCTTTTCTCTGGTAGTGATGCTCTTAAGTGTTTCTCCCTCCTAGGGAGAGCTGCCTTATCTTCTTAGTTTGGCTCCTTTCTCAGACGTTTATACCCTTGCCAGGAGCTCTCCCTTAGCTAGCTAGCATTTTCTTTGGGATGCATCTTGGGGATTTCAGCCTCAGATTGGTATTGCTTTTCTAATTCAACTGTCAGGGAGGGTTGCTGTTCCAATTAAATTATTAATTACTTTCTCTATGTCCCAGTGCTCCCCCCAGTTCTTTGTATTTGTTCACTCTGTCTTTGGAGTTTCACTGGATCTCATCTTACCTCCTCAGTAGTTTTCTCATGTACATATTTTGGGTTTCCTCAACTCCATCCAAGCCCATCAATTTCTTTTTTCTAGGTGCTCTTCACCATTTCTGGTCTGCTGATGGTGACATTTCTTACTTGCCAGTGCTGATATGGCTATGTTGTTATTGTTTTTAGGTGCTGTGGAGTCAATTTTGACTCATAGAGACCCCATGTGACAGAGTAGAACTGTCCCATAGGGTTTTCTAGGCTGTAATCTTTACGGGAACAGATTACCAGGTCTGTCTCTCCAGGAGCTACTGGGTGAGTTCCAACAGCCAACCTTTTAGTTAGCAGTTGAGTGCTTAACCCTTGTGCCACCAGGGCTCCTCAATATGGTTATATCCACATATATTATGTAAATGTATGGGATTTGGGGTAGGTATTTAGATAGATATTGAGTTCTGTCCTCCAATTTATTTATTCTCCCTGGGGCCATTTAAGCTAGTCATCTGCTGGGATAGTTTTAATCTCTGGCTTCAAGCCACACTGTTATTAGCCTGCCCATTAACGAGTTACATTGATCTTTTTATATATTCAGTTTCTATTTACATTTTTAATCTCTAAACAGATGAATAGCTTGTTGTAAAAATTCAAATAGTACAGGTAAAGCAAAATTTCATCTTGAACCCTCATCCCCTTCTCAGAGATAACCACTGCTATCAGCTTTCAATGTATCCTTCCAAAACTCTTTCTAGGTATTTACAATGCTACATAAGATCGCATAGAAACATACAGTTTTAAAGCATAAGTGGTATCATAATGTTAATTTTGCTTTGTAATTGTTTTTTGTACCTAATAATATGTCTTAGAGATTTGCCTATCATCAGTAAATATACATCTACCTTATTCTTTTTCAATTGCTGCATAGTATGGATTATAGCTTATTTAACCATAAATTATAGGTTTTGCTATTACAACAATGCTCCAATAAATTTCCTTGTACATTTCTACTTGTACATATATATGAGCATTTAACTGGTCAAGAACTGACATTACTAGTTGTAAGGGAAATACATTGAAAATTTTTTATATGTAGTGACCAACTGCCTTCAAAAAATATACTTCTATTTTTTTAATCACTCAGTACCCCAAACAAGAATTTTTACATCTCCATGAATACATTCTCTTTACCTTTAGGGGAGAAATGATTATAGTATCATATATGTAAAAGTCTCCCAGGAAGATATATGAACATGATACCATGTTTATATAGTACAGTAAAACCTGTGAAAGCCAGAACCTGTGTAAGGTGGAAACCTATCAAAGAAGGAAAACTCAAATATTTTCCACTAATAGAGAGTGATAGGAAAATAGTAAGATTTTACCCTGTCAAAGGCGGAAAACTCTCAAGACCAGAAAAAACAAGGAAGTCCTGTCAAGTTCTGGCTCTCAAAGGTTTCACTGCATAAAAATATGCAAAAATACTCTGATGTTTTGGGGGACTATATATAATATTGTATTAAAATCATAATAATAGTTATCTTTGGGGAGGGAGACAGGAGAATGGGACAGGGAGAGACATATAGGAGCTGCAATTGGGTCTATAATGTTTAGTTTCTTAAGTTGGCTGGTAGGTTCATGGGTTTTCTCTATACTTTTTACAATCAAAATAAATACAAGTGCATCAAGGATTAGACTTGTTATACCTAATTCCAAGATTGAAAGATTGGTGATTCCCTATTTGCAGGGAAAAGAAAATGCCTACCAAAAAATAGAAGTCTACACCTCTGGAGCTAAGAAACAGGTGTCAAGCTAGAAAATACCCAGTCAGAGTGGAACACTCTGGTACAGAGACAAAGCTGGAGCAGGAACTGGAGGCCTGTTACAGGTACCGTTATAAAGTTCCTGAGAAATCAGTAGGTCATCCCTACTTCCCAGAAATTTAATCTGGCTATTGCTCTATGTGTAGTTGTATTTTACGTGCCACCAATTATGCCCATGATGTCCACTTATATTAATTCTAAGAGTAAAGATGTCCTTAAAATGAGACTGGATAGTTTAGCTTTCCTTTGTAACACTTTTGGTTCTTACAGACTCTCAAGTCAAGCAATTGCTGTTTCCGCAACACTACACACAGCCTTCGATGAACTAAACACCTGACATCTGCTGACCAAGG
>NW_004444090.1:5940890-5971073 GCF_000243295.1 Trichechus manatus latirostris
CAATTCCCAATAGCCTAAATGTCCTCCTCCGCAGAGAAAGGACTGACCTCATTCCTTGATCACTCTCTGACATACATTTCTCAGTCACAGGTTTATTTGTAGAGAATTTTACATGAAACACAAGATATAAAACATCATTCCACTGCATCTGGTTTCTACAGAAACTTAAATTGTGACGAATTACATGTACTTTTTCATTATGTGTACTAGAAATGAGAAACTCAAAATGGAACATTGGGAACTCACTGGGCTTACCAAACCAGAAAATACTAACTGTGGCGGTGGTCTGGTAGAATTAAATGATAAAGAAAGGAAACTTTACAAGTCTCAGAAGACAGATGGCATTTTTACGTGGGTAATCATTAAGAACTAGCAAATCATTAACTTAGAAGACTGGACACACAAATTCCCAGCCTTGAGAATATACCAGGAGTGTAATTTTTAGATTAAAATGCAAGTCCAAAAATATGTAGCTAAGAACATAAGCTCCTAAGAGGAGCCAAGAAAAAATTACTGAAGTTTGACAAAGTTAGCTATTCTTTCTGACAGGAAATTAAAACTGCCTGTGAGATTTGTTTGACTCGTGACTCATTTAATTCATTTAGACGTTGCCAGCGGAGCAAGCCACGACAAAGCAGATCCATCTCAATAAGCTCACTACTGGATGTCCTGTTAAGAAAAATAAGTGAATTGCTGATTCTGATTTTTTAAATACACTCAGCATTTGAGCATTTGGCTTCACACACCAAATAAACATAGAAATGTTTATTACATCACCTCCCTCAGAGTGAGTGGAGAAAACCCCCACAGCATTAGCTCCAGGTACTAGCATAGCATTGAAGTATCTTCCTTATGTTTAGTTTATTATAATCAAACTTTTAAATTAAAATCTGAGTCCCGTATTTGAAGCAACCAGCGGTTCTACAGACACAGATCAACGTGGATAAGTGAATATGCTGATGTTAAGCACATCTACAGTCAATGTATTTCTCATGAGGCATCTGTTGCAGGGAAGAAGAGTCTGTCTCTGTAAAAATGAGTGGCATGCAGAGCTGTGGCAGCAAGCTGGCGGCCATAGACATGTTTTATTCAACTTGAACTCTGTTTTTTAAAAAATTGAACCAACATTTAGAAATCAGGAGATTCCATACCAAAATTCAGACTTGCAGTTTCCTTGAAAATTTAGAAGAGCTAGCAACAAGGGGCCCCACTCCTAATGGTAGAAACCCGCAGGAGCTGAGTAGCAGTGGCTTTCTCCATTGCTCACAGTATATACATGCATGTGGACATCCACTAAGCCCTCCTTGTTTGTAGTCCCTGCCTGACCCCTGGAACACTTGGGTTTAGGATCACTGCTCTAGGGAGTAAAGCATACGAGTTAGAATTAAGACATATATACTCAGTCCACTGTTGGCACCAAGACAGTCTTCATTTAGCTGGATCCCAACCAAATCTACTTATCGGTCTGGCTGTGAATTGTCCATAAAATGGCAGCTCTACCACAGCTATGTCCAATGTACAGCAAATTTGTTCGAGTCATAAATTATATTTTACTACAGAGTTGATGGTCCCTGTATCTTGACTAGAGTTGCAGAGGTTGGGGATTATCGTTAATTTTGAACCTATGACTTAGAACTTTAGAAATTATCTCATTTAAACGTCACAGTAAGGTCAATATTTTACAGGTTAATAGACAGTTACTAAGTGGTAGGGCCATTATTCAAAGCCAGACCATTGTGACTAAAATTTCATATTTCATCACATTTTCTTGGAGACATATTCTCTCTCTACAAAATTAGAAGAATATTTTCAATCATGTATCAGAGGTATACACTAAACTAATGATACTATTTTTATAACGTTTGTGATTCTACAGGGAATGTTGTTGTTGTTAGGGGCCGTCGAGTTGGTTCTGACTCATAGTGACCCTATGCACAACAGAACCAAACACTGCCCTGTCCTGCACCATCCTCACAATCATTATTATGCTTGAGCCTGTTGCTGCAGCCACCGTGTCAATCCATCTCATCGAGGGCCTCTTTTTCACTGTCCCTCTACTTTGCCAAGCATGATGTCCTTCTCAGGGGACTGATCCCTCCTGATAACATGTCCAAGTATATGAGACAAAGTCTTGCCATCCTTGCTTCTAAGGAGCATTCTGGCTGTACTTCCTCCAAGACAGATTTATTCGTTCTTTTGGCAGTCCATGGTATATTCAATATTCATCCCCAACACCATAATTCAAAGGTGTCAATTCTTCGGTATTCCTCATTCATTGCCCAGCTTTCAAATGCCTATGAGGCGATTGAAAACACCATGGCTTAGGTCAGGGGCAACTTAGTCTTCCAGGTGACACCTTTGCTTTTTAACACTTTAAAGAGGTCTCTTGCATCAAATTTACCCAATACGATGCATTGTTTGATTTCCTGACTGCTGCTTCCATGGATGTTCATTGTGGATCCAAGTAAAATGAAATCCTTGACAAGTTCAATATTTTCTCCATTTATCGTGATGTTGCTTATTGGTACAGTTATGAGGATTTTTGTTTTCTTTATGTTAAAGTGTAATCCATATTGAATGCTATGGTCTTTGATCTTCATCAGTAAGTGCTTCAAGTCCTCTTCCCTTCCAGCAAGCAAGGTTGTGTCATCTCCATAATGCAGGTTGTTAATGAGTCTTCCTCCAATCCTGATGCCCCCTTCTTCTTCATATAGTCCAGCTTCTCGGATTATTTGCTCAGTATACAAGACCTACGGCTGCTAACCAAAAGTTTGGCAGTTTGAAGCCACCAGGTGCTCCTTGGAAACTCTATGGCGCAGTTCTACTCTGTCCTACAGGGTTGCTATGAGTCGGAATCAACTCAACAGCGATGGGTTTGGTTATACAGTTTGATAAGTATGGTGAAAGGATACAACCCTGACGCACACTTTTCCTGACTTTAAACCATGCAGTATCCCCTTGTTTGGGTCAAACGACTGCCTCTTGGTCTGTACAGTTTTCTCATGAGCACAGTTAAGTATTCTGGTGGATGCATTCTGGTAGAATTAAATGATAAAGAAAGGGTGCTCTACAAGTTTCAGAAGAGAGATGGGAATATTGGCACATAAATACAAACATTTCAAGATTTAAAAAAAACAAAACTTTAAACAGAACTGTTTTTACCAGCCTCCTGGTAAGCAATAATCCTCCCTTGTATTAGTTTGACAGCTGTAACAGATACTCAAATTTACAGTGGCTCAAACACGTTAGAAATTCCTTTCTCTGCACATAATAGTCTGGGAGTAAGCAGTCCACAGCTGGTATTGTGGTTCCAAGTGGTCAGGTCTTGGGCTTTTTTCATCTTATTTCACTGCTCTAGAGTGATACACTCATCTCTATGGTATGCCACCTCCTCTACAATTCCAGCAGCTGAATGAACAGGAGGAAGGAAGAAGGACTTACCTTTCCCTTTAAGGGAAAACCCTGATGTTGTTCATGTTATTTTCACTCACTTCTCATGGCCACACCTAGCTGTAAGGGAGCCTCGGAAATATAGCCTTTGGCTAGGTGGCTATGTACTCAGCTAAAATTTTATTATTAGGGAAAGAGGAGGAAATCATTATTGTGACAACTATCCATCTCTGGTACATTCTTTAAAACTTGTAGATATGGTATCATTGGAGTGCCTGGGTGGTACAAACAGATAATGCGCTCGGCTGCTAAGTAAAAGATTAGAGGTTCAAGTTCACCCAGAAACACCTTGGAAGAAAGGCCTGGCAATCTATTTCTGAAAAATCAGCTATAGTAAACCCTATGGAACACAGTTTTACATATATGGGGTCACTGTGAGTCAGAATCAACTCCATGGCAACTGGCTTTATGGCATCACCTAAACTACACTTTTCCATTTTGATATGGACATACGTCTCTGCTTTTTATAACCTAACTTTGCCTGCCCTTCCTTTTTTTTTTTTTTAATTGTACTTTAGGTGAAGGTTTACAGAATAAATAGTTTCTCATTAAACAGTCAGTACACATATGGTTTTATGACATTGGTTAACAACCCCATGACATGTCAACACTCTCCCTTCTCAACCTTTGTTTTTTTTTGGTGGAAATATACATAGCCAAAGATACACCATTTCAAAAATTTCTACAAGCACAATTCAGTGACATCGATTACATTCTTCCGGTGCCCATCCATTTTTGCTTCACTGTCAATGTCTTCAGCCTTTTAAAAAGGATTGTCCAGGTTAGATTTTATGTCCACATTTCCCAGGCCAAACCTCTTGCTATTCCTTTTTCCAGTGTTTTCCTGGAAACATTCTATATATTTCTATATATTTTCTTGTGTTATTCTATATATTTTCTATAGTCATTTGACATTTCTATATATCTTCTTGTGTTATTCTCACTTGGGAATTAGTATTCCCTTATGGTGGCACAGAAACCCTGGTGGTGTAATGGTTAAGAGCTATGGCTGCTAACCAAAAAGTCGGCAGTTTGAATCCACCTGGTGCTCCCTGGAAACCCTATGGGGCAGCTCTACTCTGTCCTATAGGGTTGCTATGAGTTGGAATTGACTGGACGGCAACTTTTTTTTTTACTAAAAGAGAGGACAGTATATGTTTAAATTTCATTTACAGCATCAGGCATATGGATTCATTTAATAAGTAGCAATCAACAATCGCATCAATTCTCAGGTCTTTTTTTTTTTAGATGCCCTTTACTATGTTGAGGAATTTCCCTTCTATACCTATTTTATTGAGAGTTTTTATCAGGAATGGGTATTGGACTTCATTAAATGTCTTTTCTGCATCAGTTGAGATCATCATGTGATTCTTTTGTTTTATTTATGTGGTGGATTACATTGATTGATTTTCTAATGTTGAACCATCCTTGCACACCTGGTATGAATCCCACTTGTTTGTGGTGTATCATTTTTTTATATGATGCTGTATTCTATTGGCTAGAATTTTGTTGAGAATTTTTCCATCTATATTCATGAGAGATATTGGTCTGCAATTTTCTTTTTTTTTTTTGTGATGTCTTTTTCTGGTTTTGGTATCATTATACCAGCTTCATATAATGAATTCAGAAGTATCCTCTCCATTTCTGTGTTCTAAAGTAGTTTGAATAGTACTGGTGCAGCTCTTCTCTGTATGTTTGGTAGATTTCTCCAGTGAAGCCATCTGAGCCAGGGGTTTTATTGTTGGGATTTTTTTTTTTTTTTAATTACATTTTCAATCTCTTGTTACCGGTCTGCTCAGATTTTCAACCTCAGCTTGTGTTAGTTTAGGTAGGTAGTGTATTTCTAGAAATTTGTCCATTTCCTCTAGGTTTTCAAATTTGTCAGCGTATAGTTTTTCATACTACTCTGTTATGATCCTTTTTATTTCAGTTTGGTCTGTTGTAATGCTCCCATTTCATTTCCTATTTGGGTTATTTGCATCCTTGCCTGTTTTTCTTTTGTCAGTTTGGCCAATGGTTTGTCAATTTTGTTGAATCTTTCAAAGAACTAACTTTGGGCTTTGTTGATTCTTTCTATTGTTTTTCTATTCTCTATTTTATTTATTTTTGCTCTGATCTTTATTATTTCCTTTCTTCTGGTGGCTGTGGCTTTCTTTTGCTGTTCTCTTTCTATTTTTTCAAGTTGTATAACTAATGTTTTGATTTTATCCCTTTCTTCTTTTTTGATGAGTGCATCTATTGCTATGAATTGATCTCTGAGCACTGTCTTTGCTGTATCCTAAAGGTTTTGATATGATGTGTTTTCATTCTCATTTGATTCTAGGAATTTTTTTTATTGCATCTTTGATTTCTTCTATTACTCAGTGGTTTTTAAGCAAGGTGTTATTCAGTTTCCATATAGTTGATTTTTTTCCTTGCTCTTCCTGTTACTAATTTCTACTTCAACAGTCAGCTTTTCATCTGTCATGATTTTAGGGAAGTTTTCTGTCAGCAGATCGTCAGTGATCCTCTCCCATGTTTTCCATTTTCTCCCCTTGCTCTGGAACTTTGATCACACGCAAATTTTTGCTTTTGCTTGTATCCCACATGGTTCTCAGGGCTTCTTCATTTTTCTTCATTCTTTTCTCTGATTTTTCCTCAAAGTGGTATCCAAGGATTTGTCTTTAATTTCTCTGATCCTATCTTCCATTGTTTCAGATTCGCTCCTAAAACCTTCTATGGCACTGTCCAATTTTGAAATCTTGTTGTTTTATTTTTTGAATTTCTAATTACTGTTTTTGTATGATTTATAGTTGTTCATTTATTTTGATATTTTGTTCCTGTATTATTTTCATGAATTCTTCCATTTCTTTATCTGTGTTTTCCCTGATTTTGTCTGTATTTTCCAGGATTTTGCCTATTTTGTCCTTGTTTTTGTCTGCATTTTCCTTCATCTCTTGGAGAATCCTGAATATTAGAGTTTTGAATTCCCTATCAGGTAGTTCCAGTGTCTTTTCTTTTACCAGAAGGTCATCTGATGTTTTATTTTGGTCACTTTCTGGAGCCATCCTGTCCTGTTTTTTTACATGTTTTGATATTATCTGCTGTTTCTGGGAATTTAGGAATTATTTTGTTTATTAAGTGTAAATGTGTTTGTTTCATCCTGCTTTTTTGTTTTATTTGGTTATGTCTGGGCAGACAGGCTGGGCGTGTTTTGTTGCTTGCTCGCCTGTGGCCACAATACTTCTCACCACCTTGTCCAGGTGGGCAGGGCCAGTCACTCAGCTATGGTGCAGCAGGGTGGGTCCAGCAGGAGTGGAGGGGTGGGGATGGGTAGTTTGTGGCACAAACTGGAGCCAATGGGGTGGGGACCGGGGGAGCAGTGCAGGGTAGGGTCCAGGAGACCATGTTGGTGCTGCTCAGGGGCATGGTGCTCAGCGCAAGGTGCAGATAGGTAGGAGGAAAGGGAAAGGATGTGATGTGCAGAGCAGGTGCTCTGCCTCCTATTGTAGCTCTTTCAAGTTGCCTTTCCATACTCCCTGTCTGCATGGTCCTTGGTGGCTGAGGTCCAAGATGACAAATCTGGGCAGTAGTGAGCTGGTGTCTCTTTGTCCAGGAAAGTGGTGGAGGCCACATGCAGGGAAGAATGGTAGAGGATGGGAAAGTGTGTAGCCCTGGTTACCAGGTGCTCTGTCTCCTGTTGGAAGCTCTGTGGAGTTGCCTTCTCATACTCCCTGTCCGCAGTCCTTGGTGACTGAGGTCCAAGATGGTGAATCCGGGCAGCAGTGAGCTGCTGTCTCTCCAGCAGAGCAACTGTGGCCTGTTGGAAAGTGGCAGAGGCCACGTATGGGGAAGGAGGGTGGTGGTGGGAAAGCGTGTATCCCTGATTACCAGGTGCTGTCTCCTGTTGGAAGCTCCATGAAGGTGCCTTCCCATACTCCCTGTCTGTGTTCCTTGGTGCCTGTAGTCCAAGATGACGAATCTGTGCTGCATGAGTTGGCAGGGAACCTCCAATCCATAACTCTGCTCTCTGTCAGTTTCTTATTCCATTCGGTGCTCAGTTGAGTTCTTTATTCCTTCATTTGATGCTTAGGGTTCCAGGATTGATGTTGGTATCTGTTTTACTTAGTTCTTCATGTCTTTGCTACAGAGGGATGGCATGGTGCTTCTGTCTATAGAGCCATGTTGGCTCCGCCTCCCCTTAGATGTTTTAATAGAAGTGTGGGGCAGACATAATTGCAATAGTCATCATCAAAAATTAATACTCATTTTGCAACTAGATCTGTAGATTCAATGCAATATCAAACAAACATGAAAAAAAAAAGAGCAAAGTTGAGGGACTAACACTATCTGATTTCAAGTCTAAATATTATAAAGCTTCCATAATCAAGACCGTGGGGTATTTGTGTCAAAACAAAGAGATCACTGTAACTAAACAGCGAATCCAGAAATAGGTCCACACATATATGGACAACTGATATTCAATAAAGGTACAAAGGCAATTTATAGAAAAAGGATAGTCTTATCAACAAATGGTGCTGTAACAATTGAATATCCACATGTAAAACAAACAAACAAAAAACCTTTGATCTGTACCTCACACCATATACAAAAATTAACTCAAAATTAATCATACGCTTAAATGTGAAACCTAAAGTTATAAAATTTGTAAAAGAAAGCATAATAGGAAACCTTTGTGATTCTAGAGTAGGCAAAAATTTCTTAGACACAACATGAAAAGCATTATCCATAAAAGAGCAAATTGATAAATTGGACTTCTTCAAAATTAAAAAAGCTCTTCAAAAGACACCATTAAGAAAATGAAGAAAAAAGCCCCAGACTGAGAAAAAATATTTGCAAATCACATAACTGATAAAGTACTTGTATCCAAAATGTATAAAGAACTTTCAAAACTCAATAATAAGAAAACAAACAACCTAGCAAAAAATTCAAGGAGGAGGTAAAAGATTTGAACAGATGCATCATCAAAGAAGATAGCAAATAAGCCTATGAAACAATACTCAACCTCATTAGCCATTGGGGCAATGAAAATTAAAACCATAATGTGATATCATTACACAACTACTAGAATGGTTAGAATTTAAAAAGACTGACTGTCTTAGTCATCTAGTGCTGCTCTAACAGAAATACCACAAGTGGATGGCTTTAACAAAGAGAAGTTTCTCTCACAGTCCAGTAGGCTACAGGTCCAAATTCAGGGCATCAGCTCCAAGGGAATGCTTTCTCTGTCGGCTCTGGAGGAAGGTCTGTGTCATCAATCTTCCCTTGGTCTGGAAGCTTCTCTGAGGAGGAACCTCAGGTCCAAAGGACGCACTCTGATCCTGGCACTGCTTTCTTGGTGGTATGAGGTTCCCACGTGTCTCTGCTCGCTTCTTTCTTTTATAGCTCAAAAGAGATTGGCTTAAGACACTATCCAATCTTGTATACCTCATCAGTATAACTGTCGCTAATCCATCTTATTACAGCATAGTGATAGAGTTTACAACACACAAGAAAATCACATCAGATTACAAAATGGTACACAATCATACAATACTGGGAATCATGACCCAGCCAAGTTGACACACAATCTTAACCATCACAGAAACAATCAGTAAAACTCATAAACACCTAGCCAGGCTAACCTAGACAAAAAGAAAGAGGAATTAATAGTATCAGAAATGAAAGCAGCATCATTACTACCAATTCATAGACATTACTATGAACACCTCTATGCCTACAAATTTGATAAATTAGATGAAAATTGACCAATTCCTTGAAAGCACAAACTACCAAAACCCACACAAGGAAATATATAACTGGGATGTCTACAGTAAGCAAAACAGTTTGGTACTGGAGAAAGAATAGATACATAGATCTGTGGAACAGAACTGAGAACTTAGAAATAAACTCATTCAAATATAATCAATTGAGTTTTTACAGAAGCACAAAGACAATTCAATGGAGAAAAGATACACTTTTCAATAAACGATGCTAGATCCATTTGATAGTCATATGTCAAAAATTGAACCTAAACAGAGATCTTAAACCTTACACAAAAGTTAACTCATAATGAATCATAGAACTAAGTATGAAATACAGAACTATAAAACTTCTAGAAGAAAATATAGCTAAAAATCTATATGATATGGGATTTGGTGAGGTGTTTTTCGATACATGAAAGATGAAAAAAAAAACTAGACTTAATCAAAATTAAAAACTTTTGCTCTTTGAAAGATACTATTAAAAGAATGAAAAGAGAAAACACAGACGGGGAAAAATATTTGCAAAACACATATCTGTAAGAATTTCTATTCAAAATATGTAAGGAACTCTTAAAACTTAACAATCAGAACACAGATAACCCAATTAAAACATGGACAAAGGATCTGAACAGATATCTCATCCAGGAAAATATACAGACGGCAAATAAGCATATGAAAATATGCTCATCATCATTTGTCACTAGGGAAATACAGATTAAAGCAACAATAAGGTACCACTACACACAGACCAACTCTGAAACAGACCATGGATTGCTCATAAACAAGTTGAAGTTGAAGCTGAAGAAAATTAAAACAAATCCACGAGAGCCAAAATACGACTTTGAGTACATCCTACTTGAATGTAGAGACCATCTCAAGAACAGATATGACATATTGAACACTAGTCACTGAAGACCAGACAGGTTGTGGGATGACATCAAGGACATCATACATGAAGAAAGCAAGAGGTCATTAAAGAGACAGGAAAGAAAGAAAAGACTAAAACGGATGTCAGAAGAGACTCTGAAACTTGCTCGTGAGCTTAGAGTAGCTAAAGCAAAAGGAAGAAATGACGAAGTAAAAGAGTTGAACAGAAGATTTTAAAGGGTGGCTCAAGAAGACAAAGTATTATAATGACATGTACAAAGACCTGGACTTAGAAAACCAAAAGGGAAGAACACGTTCAGCATTTCTCAACCTAAAAGAACTGAAGAAAAAATTCAAGCATCAAGTTGCAATACTGAAGGATTCTATGGGCAAAAAATTGAATAATGCAGGAAACATCAAAAGATGAAAGGAATACACAGAGTCTCTGTACCAAAAAGAATTGGTCAACTTTCAAGCATTTCAGGAAGTAGCATACGATCAAGAATCAACTGTACCAAAGGAAGAAGTTCAAGCTGCACTGAAGGCATTGGAGAAAAACAAGGTTCCAGGAATTGAGGGAATACCAATTGAAATGTTTCAACAAACGGATGCGATGCTGGAAGCACTTACCCATCTATGCCAAGAAATCTGGAATAGAGCTACATGGCCAACCGACTGGAAGAGACCCATATTTGTGCCCATTCCAAAGAAAGGTGATTCAATAGAATGTGAAAATTATCGAAGAATATCATTAATATCCCATGCAAGAAAAGTTTTGCTGAAAATCATTCAAAAGTGGTTGCTGCAGTACATCAACAGGGACCTGCCAGGAATTCAAGCCAAATTCAGAAGAGGGCATGGAACAAGGGATATTATTGCTGATGTCAGATGGATTTTGGCTGAAAGCAGAGAATACCAGAAAGATGTTCACCTGTAATTTATTGACTATGAAAAGGCATTGGACTATGTGGATCATAACAAATAATGGATAACATTGAGAAGAATGAGAATTCCAGAACACATAATTGTGCTTATGCAGAAGCTGTACATAGACCAAGGGGCAGCCATTTGAACAGGAGAAAATACTGCATGGTTTAAAATCAGAAAAGATGTGTGTCAGGGTTTCCTTTTATTCTTTCACCATACTTATTGAATCTATATGCTGAGCCAAAAAATCTGAGAAGTTGGACTCTATGAAGAGGAACGTAGCATCAGCATTAGAGGAAGATTCATTAACAACCTGCTTAATGTAGATAACAAAACCTTCCTTCCTGAAAGTGAAGAGGATTTGAAGCACTTATTGATGAAGATCAAAGACCACTGCCGCAGTATGGATTACATCTCAACGTAAAGAAAACAAAAATCCTCACAACTGGATCAATAAGCAACATCATGATAAATGGAGAAAAGACTGACGTTGTCCATGATTTCATTTTACTTGGAGCCACAAACAACACCCATGGAAGCAGCAGTCAAGAAATCAAATGACGCATTGCATTGGGAAAATCTGCTGCAAGAGACCCCTTTAAAGTGTTAAAAAACAAAGATGTCATCTTCAAGACTAAGGTGTGCCTGACCCAAGCCATGGTGTTTTCAATTGCCTCCTACCCATGTGAAAGCTGGACAATGAATAAGGAAGACCAAAGAAGAATTGATGCATTTGAATGATTGGGTTGGCAAAGAATATTGAATATACCGTGGACTGCCAGAAGAATGAACAAATCTGTCTTGGAAGCAGTACAGCCAGAATGCTCCTTAGAAGTGAGGATGGTGAGACTTAATCTCGTGCTTTTGAAATGTTATCACAAGGGACCAGTTCTTGAAGAAGGAGATCATGCTCAGTAAAGTAGACAGTCATCAAAAAAGAGGAAGACCCTCAACAAGATGGACTGACACAGTGGCTGCAACAACGTGTTCAAACATAGCAACAATTCTGAGAATGGCTCAAGATCGGGCAGTGTTCCGTTCTGTTGTATATAGGGTCACTATAAATTGGAACTGACTTGATGGCACCTAACCACAACAACAACATACATCTTAAATTCCTCCTATAAACTACTTGTTTCTCCTCAGAGGGACTCTAACTAATAAAACCCAGTTGAAGTTGACGTCAAGTTGATTCCAAGTCATGGCAACCCCACGTATTCAAAGTAGAACTGTGCTCCATAAGGTTTTCAATGGCTGATTTTTTTGGAAATACATTGCCAGACCTTTCTTCCAATATGCCTCTGAGTGAACTAGATCTTCCAACCATTTAGTTAGAAGCTGAGCACATTAACTCTTTGCACCAAACAGGGACTCCCTAATAGAGACTCTGAATTATCTTGATTTCTGGAAAATATAAGAGACAGAATGGCATGCTCACTCTCTCTGTACTGATCAGGTGTAGAATTGTTTTATTCCATGTAGAAATCATGTCTCTTGTAAAAAAATTTTTTTTTACATTCACATTTTAAAATTGATTTAAACACTTCTCTGTTTTCTAGCTTACATTTGAACTTTTAAGTAATTTTAGCTTGAGATTCATTGGTTGCCTTTTGGAATAAAGTGGGATGTTACTGACTGAGATTAATAAAGTGGGTGAATGTCAGCCTGAATCAGTAAAAATTGTAAATTATATGATATATTTAAAGAGATGCAGTCACCCTTTCTTTTAATACTGAGAGTAGCTAAAACCGTTTTTTAATTTAACGGTTACATATTAAGCTTTTTTAGGTGGAACTTTGTGGCTAAACTCATAATATAATTAAACTTACTCTACGCAAGTATATTCTATTAAAATTTGTGAGAAAATCTTTTATATCAGTTCAAAATTCTCCCTCAACTATTTTTGATACTATTTATTCTCCTAGCAATTTTTTTCTTTATAAATTCTGTAAAGATGAGTTTAGATCAGAATACATTATATCATGAATTTCATATTAGTGGAATTAGTGGGGTATTGCAATTGATACCCTTCAAGAAAATTACTGTACAGTGAACACAAGTGAAATGCCCTCAAATTAATCTTGATTATATTTTAAAGTTAATCATAGTTTCCTTTACTTAAGAGAACTGAGTTGGACATGCAAATTTTAATTGTGACCATCAATGAGAAATACCAGAACTAACAAAATATTTCCCAAAAATATTTGAATATTTGAATTTAATTTTATATTTAGAGCACAAAGTCAACTTCAGATAATCCTTTGTATATTCTCATATTTTCAGTCAAGCGACAAGGCCTTAGTTAAACTTATGGTTTGACTTATATTTAAAAGCTTAATATACTGATTTAATAAATGATACTTTCTTCAGTCATAAAATATCCTATCATTTTTAGAAAATTAGCATGATTTTAAGTGCACTTTCTTTTCTGTAATGAAGTCTGGGATTGATTAAGTATTACTTACAAATTTTAAACTATAACATATACAAATCAGGTTCTATAATATGTAAAAATTTCAATTCTTTTTTCAGGGCTATTAAATAGTTTTCAGTGATTTAATTGCTTTTTAATACACTTTAAATACTTTAATTACCTTTTAAACACTTATAAATTCATCAAGGGAACACATTAAGTACTTTAAAAGTAAAAGAACACTTCAGAATGAAGGAAAAAGCTGTCCTTTGATCCTCGTCTTCCTCCTAGGACCAGTTTCTCAGAGGTAAGCAGTATAATGTTTTAGTTATTTTACTATTTCCATGTATAAAATGCCTATAATGGTGTTTTATCATAGCTTTAAATATTTTCTATTGATTTTTCATTATATAAATATTTTTAATGTTGAACCATATACGTGTCATGACTGTTTCCATTTTTGTGTATTCTTCATGGAGTTAATACCTACTCATTTAATTTGCTTTGTGGTATTTTTAACTAGCGCTGTACGTTTCTATTTTCTTTGATAGCCTCTCATAAAATTTTATAGTAGTCAAAGCTTTCAGATAATCTATAAGTTTAATTTTTTTCCCCAGATAGTT
Source organism: Trichechus manatus latirostris (assembly GCF_000243295.1). Classification (NCBI taxonomy): domain Eukaryota; kingdom Metazoa; phylum Chordata; class Mammalia; order Sirenia; family Trichechidae; genus Trichechus; species Trichechus manatus. The sequence goes on from NW_004444090.1 coordinate 5,954,915, forward strand.
TTTGTCCTAGGGGTCTCTATCCTCTTGTTCAGATTTGATTTGCTTCACAGATATTATGATGTCCTAGAATTTTCTTTCACTCTTTTCCTGAGAATTCCATTTATCATTTTTTATTATTATTATTTATTTTCTGGTGTTTTTGTTTTGGATCTTTTTTTTTCTAGATTTATTCCATTATTTTGGTGAAACACATTCTCAGCAGTCTCCTAGGAAAAGATACACAGGAGGAAAAATTGTGTGGACCATAAACCAACAAAACCTGTTGCCATAGAGTCGATCCCAGTTCATAGCGACCATACACATACGAAAATTTTCTTCTCGCTCTGGGTTAATTGATTGGCTGCATATAGAATCCTAGGTTGCAAATAAACTTCACTCAAAATTCTGGGGGCATTTGCCCCATTGTTTTCTAGTTTTCTTCTGCTGCTATGAAGAAGTATAATGCCATTTTGATGCCTGATCTTTTGCATATGATCTGTTTTTTCACCCATTCTTCTGACTCACAGGGTATTTCATAATGATATGCTTTGACAATGATGCTTTACACAAAATTTTCACCAATTTTCTTCATTCCATCTCACACATCACCTTCTTCTGAGGAAGGAGGTGCCCCCTATTTTAAAACCTATCTGGGATTCTGCAGCATAAATGGGTTTGCCACTTGTCAATATCTTCCCTGCAGTCACCTGTAGTTCTGTTTGCTCAGATGGGTACAAACCTCATCAGCTTTCCATCACCCCAAATTACTGACATATCTTGTCCTTCTTACTTCTTCCTTCCTACTTTTTATCTTGGAAAATTATAACTTTTTCTCATTTAATTAGAACTTTATAAGAAAAAAGACATAAATGTATGTATTCAATATGGCACATTTAACTGCAATTGTATTTAACCACTTTTAAATTTGTTTTATTAACTTATTATTACAAGATAATCACTTAAGTTATTTTTCATATTAAGAGTTGTTATATTTTCCTTTTGCCTTTATTTTAAACAAATAAACTAGTTTCAAATATGGGCCTTTAATACATAAATCAATTGTTTACATGTATGATTGTTGTTGTTTTTGTTAGTTAATGTCAAGTCGATTTTGACTCATGGAAGAAGCAGTCAAGAGATCAAATGACGCACTGCATTGAGCAAATCTGCAGCAAAAGACCTCTTTAAAGTGTTAAAAAGCAAAGATGTCACCTTCAAGACTAAGGTGTGCCTGACCCAAACCATGGTGTTTTCAGTCACTGCTAGCTGAAGTCCCAAGAACCAGAGGTCAGATGATCAGGAGCCAGCTGCAGGATTCAAAGTGAGCAAAAGCCCATGAGCCTTGCCAGAGAGTCCACTTACATTCAATGCAGGCCACACCCCCAAGGAAACTCCCTTTCAGCTGACTGGCTCCTCACAGCAGATCCCATCATGGAGGTGATCACATTACATCAAATCTCATCATGGAAGTGATCACAACACCATACAACTGCCAGACTACACTATAACTGCCAAACCACTGAGAATCATGGCCCAGCCAAGTTGACACACAACCTTAATGATCATAACAGATGAGCAGATAAATAAATTGTGGTATATCCGTACAATGGAAAATTACACAGCAATATAAGGAATGAGCTATTGACATATGCAAAAACGTGGATGAATTTCAAAATAATTATGCTGAGTGAAGACAGACAAAAAAGAGTATGCACCATTTAAGTCCATTTACATAAAACTCTAGAAAATGCAAACTAATCCATAGTGATAGAAATCAGACCTGTGGTTTACTTGGGTGGGATTGTGGGAGGAGCTGACCACAAAGGGACAGCACAAGAAAAATTTTTGGAGCACTGTAACTATATCTTGATTGTTGTGGTGGTGGTTACAAAACTGTATTTATTTGTCAAAACCCACAGAAATGGATTTTCTCTGATAGTATAGCTTAAAATTGGTTTCCAATAAAAGACTTAATAGGCCCTTTGTGTGTATTAAGGAATCCTGGTTGCACAGTTGTTAGGCGCTTGACTGCTAACCAAAAGGTTGGTGGTTCGAACCCACCAGCTGCTCTGTGGGAGAAAGATGTGGCAATCTACTTCTGTAAAGATTTACAGCCTTAGAAACCTTATTGGGCAGATCTACTCTGTCCTATAGGGTCACTAGGAGTCATAATAAACTTGACAGCAGTGGGGTTTTTTTTAATTTATTTTTTTGGGTGTATTAGAAATAAAACAAAATAGGTTATAGATTTTGTAATAAGCAAATGAATCTAAAATATTCATTAATTTTTTCTCACTTTTTTCCTCGATGCTGGCCTAAGTATACCAAAGTATAATCCAAGAAAGGAGCCCTGGTGGTACAAGGCAAAATTCAAGTGTTAAATAAAATGAGATCCAAGAATAATGACGATCTGACTTGTTCCAAAGATAGAATTTCTAATACCTAGAAAAATGAGTAGACTGCTTATCCCTAGGCAATTCCTCCATAAATACTATGTCTTCAATAATACTCATGATAAGAATTAAACAGTTGAGAGTTAAATGCAAGAAACTGGGATGCAGATATTATACATTACCAATTATTAGACTTGGATAATCAATGAGAACAGAATGTAGCTGATATCCTCTTATACAAACTAAGGAGCCTAATCCGGACACATCCAATCTCATACGGATGTGGGTCTGTGGGCAGGACCAAGGTTTCCTCAGAAAATAATAGTCTGTATGAAACAAACAAATGAGATGAGCAAGTTTTAGTGCATAGAAATGCAGTTTGGAAATTCTTAGCAGAAAAATTCTTATGATGAAACATCAATAATCAAAACATAAAAGTGATGTACAGGTGCTCCAGAGAGTTTAATCTTCAATTTTAGTAGAAAATCTATCATTGCTTGAAACTGAGGCCCATTTGGGCTCTAGGATTTAGAAAGAGCTCGCTCATTCATTCATTTAGAAAATATTCACTGAAAACAGCTTGCGCCAAGCACTGTGATAAATGACAGAGATAGCTCAGTGAGGAAGAGAAAGAGGTTCACACCTTCATGCAGTTTACCTCTAGCACAGTTCAGAATCTCTGCCATAAAGCATGACCACAGTGACTATAGCATTGAAAATTTTCAAAGCAAAAATGAACAGTAACCAACTTTTCTTCTCACATACACCCAACACACACACACACGCACACACAATATCTGTATATATATTTGCATATATATTTATATGTATTTTAGGGTTGCCAGATATAATACAGGACATCTAGTTAAATCTGAATTTCAGATAAATAACAAATATTTCAGTATAAGCATGTCCCAAATATTGCGTGGGACATACTTATACTAAAAAATTATTTATTGTTTATCTGAAATTCAAATTCAAATAGAACTGAATGTTCTATTCTTTTGTTGTTGTTGACTAAATTTGGCAACCCTAGTATATCTATAGCTACAGCTATATCTATCAATCTATCTATTTATCTATGGCATACATTATGTTTTTCAGCAATTTAACTTCTTGGAGAAATTTCCAAGAGGAACTGTGTGCAAACTATTATCTTGGATAATTAAATGTAATGACCAGTGATGTAAGGTTATTTGATATAAATCAATTAAGTGCTAGAGGCCAAGTGCCAAAAAATGATGATTTTCATTTAAAGTAGTTAAATTAAACCATTACCACTGGCAATAATGGGATATCAGAACCAGTTTTCTCTGAGGCCACCAATAGTTCAAGAAAATAAAACATCATTATCATATATAACCAAGTGGTCATATGAAAGTGGGATAAAGTCATTAAGCCACAGCGTAAGAAAAGAAAGGGTGAAAACACAAATATCTCTCTGTTTTTCCCTGCTAAAATTAATGTCTGATATGCTAAGAGAATTCTAGGAGGATGACAACTGACTGCTGCTGCCTATCCCTCTACTTCCAACTCCAGGCTGCATGCTTATCCTGAGCCAAACAGCCACATAGACCAATGGATAGCTTGATATTAGGATGGCCTTGGACTCTTACGGGCATCCCAGAGGAGAGAACTGATGGGAGGCCTTCCTCCCAGGACTGGGCAAGAGCCTGTGGCCTGCATCAGAGAACTGAGGGCAAGAATCAGAAAGCAGAATATTTGGAAAGAGCCTGGCCCCCAGAGATCTGTTCACCAGAGAGAAAAACCAACCAGTTGCCCTCAAGTCATCTCTGACTCATGGTAACCCCAGGTGTGTAGGAGAAGAACTGTGCTCCATACGGTTTTCAGAAGTAGATTGTCAGTCCTTTCTTCCAAGGTGCCTCTGGGTGGACTTGAACCTCCAACCTTTTGGTTAGCAGCCCAGCACTTAACCATTTATACCACCCAGGGACTCCTTAGCATGGAAAAAAGGTCACCATATACCCCACATTAAAGAGCCCAATGTCCTTGCCCTAAAAAAGCCAAGGAATTGTTGAATGGGGCTGTTAAGTCCTCCCCATTCCCCAGGCTACAACAGTAAAAAAGACTGGGAGTCTGGAGACTTATTCTAGTAGTTCACCTAGAGACTGGCAGCCTGCCTGGCACTGCACTGCCAACCCACAGAGAGGACAGCTTCATCATCCATCACTCACCACACTGACACAGCCTGGTATGCTCCATCAGCCAGCCCAGAACAAGTAAATGATATAGAAACCCAGCTAAGGCCCAGCAACAAGAGAGAGATCAGTCAGGACAAGTACAATATTCCTGGTGAAACAGAACTGCTGTAAGAGAAAGATGAGGGATAACATGTTCAAGAAGATTCAAATGAACAACACACACAAGCACACACAAATATTTTCTACATCTAATACAAACCATAATTTTCCTACAGAACAATTCAACAAACGAATTGAAGAATGGGATGGTCATTACAGAAGCCAAAAATAATGGCTAGAAGACTATAGAAGAAATAGTTCAAAGCACAGCCATCTGGAATAATAATAGAAATCATCAGGCAAAAACTAAGAGAATTTCAGGATAGACTTAGTAGATATAACATATGGCAGGTATTCTGAAAGAAAAACAAATTATTGAACTAATAATAGAAGAAAATTTCTGTGATTTGATGAAAGACCTGAGTCTATAGATTGAAAGAAATTGCTGAGTACTAGGCAGTATTGACGAGAAAAGGACACATACCTAAGCACCTCCTGGTAAATCTGTAAACCTCCAAAATAAAAGAAAATTGTACCACTTTCCAGGCTGGAAAAAAAAAAAAAATTCAAGTTATGTAAATGAAAAATAACAGCACAAAAAAAGAGAGGATAACAATTAATGGAACGAATGTAATGGAAAAGTAGAGTAGAACATCCACATTAATAAGCAGGGAAATGGAATGAATAATAAGTTGATCAAACCAGCAAAAATAAGAAAAAGAAAAACATTGTAAAGAAGTAAACAAAAGGAAAGTGGAAGGATAAAATGAAGTATATTGATCATTACATTAAATATGAACGGGCTGATTTCTTCCATTAAAAACCAGAGATTGTTAGGCTAGATTAAAATATAAAACTCAACTGTAAACAACTTTACACAAAGTGTTTTTTAAAAAAAAAGTTAAAAATAAAGGCATAGACAAAAATATCAAGCAAATGGAAATGAAGAGAAAGCAAGAGCAGCAATATAAATATCAGATAAAGTGGATTTAAGGTTAAAGACACTAAAGAATAAAGAAGGACATTATGTAATGATTAAAGGCTCATATATATAGTGATGGTTATTGGGTTTTGGCATGCAGAAAAATCACCTGAGTAGAAATCAAAAAAGAAAAATGAAGGTCCCTGGACCATGGTTGGAAAAGGAGGCAGGGAAGAAAAAGTGGATAACCAGCCAAAGAGGATAGGAATTTGGGGGTACAGATCAGCACCAGACATGGAGAGGTGGAGAGAAGGGAGAATGAAGGGAGGGGTGGAAACAGCCTAACAGAAGCTACTGACTTCAAAAAATGGACAGAGAGGAATTTCCAATAGTGGCAGGGCAAATGGCTTTTAAAACAAGCCTGTTTAATGTTAAGGGTGTAACTCTCCTGCACAGACAGTCACAAAACTTTAGTAAAAAAGTCAGCCACACATAAAAATGGCACAATCAATGAAGACAAGATGTCTTAAACCTATACATGCCAAATAACATGGCAGCTAAAAATATAAAGCAAAAATTATAAGAAATGCAAGGAGAAATTGATAAAAAATACAGAGAGGGAGATTTAAATAGAGTTCTTTCAGAATTGAATATATCCTTAGAAGTGAGGATGGCGAGACTTCACTTGCTTACTTTGGACACGTTATCAGGAGGGACCAAACCCTGGAGAAGGACATCATGCTTGGTAAAGTAGAGGGTCAGCAAAAAAAGAGAAAGACCCTCAACGAGATGGGTTGACACAGTGGCTGCAACAATGGGCTCAAACACAGCAATGACTGTGAAGACTGTGAAGATGCAGGACTGGGCAACGTTTCGTTCTGCTATACATTAAGGTCACTCTGAGTTGGAATAATTGTTGTTACATGCCGTCGAGTTGGTTCTGACTCATAGTGACCCTATGTACAACAGAACGAAACACTACCTGATCCTGCAACATTCTCACAATCATTATGCTTGAGCCCATTGTTGCAGCCACTGTATCAATCCATCTTGTTGAGACAAATTAGTAAATGTTATATAATGAATAGATGTTGAATCTTAAATCCTCTAATAGAGAATATACGTTTTTTCCAAAGATTTTTGTAATATTTACAAATTGATCATGTATTTGGCCAAAAAGAAAAGCTTCATGAGCCACAGCCTCATCTGCCCGAAGACCTGAAGAACTAGATGGTGCCTGACTACCACTACCAACTGTTCTAATCAGGGCCACAGTAGATGGACTCTGATAGGATGGGAGAAAAATGCAAAACAGAACTCAAATTCTTAAAAAGTCCAGACTCACTAGACTACTTGAGACTAGTGGACTTATTTCTGTCTGAGACTATCACCCTGAGATACTCTTTAAACCTTGAACTGAAAGTATCCCCTGAGGTCACCTTTTAGCAAAGTAACAGATTGGCACACAAAATAAAGGATATTACCCATGAATATGGTGCTCCATTAAAAAAAACCATCTATATGGGGCCAAAACCAACAAAAACCAAACCAGTTGTCATTGAGTCAATTCCACTCATAGCAACCCTATGGGACAGAGTAGAACTGCCCCATAGGGTTTCCAAGGAGCAGCTGGTGAATTCGAACTGCTGACCTTTTGGTTGGCAGCTGAGTTTTAACCACTGTGCCACCAGAGCTCTATATGAGACCAAAAGGTCAACAATTACTCTAAAGCAAACATGAGAAGATAAGGAGGCAGGGAAACTAGAGCACTGGAAATCGAGCAGCCAGAACACAGTTAAAGAGAATGTGACATGCTGTGAAAAATGTTACTAATGTCAGTGGACAATTTGTATAGAAATTGTCAAATGAGAACCTACTTTGCTGTGTAAACTTTCACCAAAAACCCAATAAAATATTATTTTAAAAAGCTTAACAAATTGAAATTACAAAAAAAAAAAAATTTTTTTAAGATATTTTTCCAGGTTCCTTCCTTGCTCATACTCCATCCAATAAAATTAGAAATAAATTATAGAAGTCTTAACTTTCGGAAAGTCAATCCATGACTCAAAAAGAAATAAAAAGTGAAATTAAAAATATTGAGAAAGCAATGTAGTAGGACAGCAAAAGCTACATGTGGAGAGTGAATTTATTGCCTTAAATGTCTTTATTGTTAAAGGAAAAAGAGGAGAAACAAAGAAATTTGCTACCCATTACCAGAAAATAAGAAATGAACAACAAAAGACAATAAGATGAAGTACTAATCAAAATAAAGGCTGAAATTAATAAACTAGAAAGAAAAAACAAAACAAAAACTAGAAAGGATAAATAAAATCCCAAAGCTTTTTTTTTTTTTTTAAGACCACTAAAGCTGAAAGTGCTCGCTCATCTATGCCAAAAAATTTGGAAGACAGCCACATGGCTGGACTGGAAGAGATCCATATACATGCCTATTCCAAAGAAAGGTGGTCCAACAATGTGGAAATTATTGAACAATATCCTTAATACCACATGCAAGTAAAATGATACTGAAGATAATTCAAAAACGGCTGCAGCAGTACATTGACAGAGAACTGCCAGAAATTCTAGCTGGATTCAGAAGAGGATATGGAACAAGGAATATCATTGCTGATGTCAGATGGACCTTGGCTGAAAGCAGAGAATACCAGAAAGATGTTTACCTGTGTTTTATTGACTGTGCAAAGGCATTCAACTGTATAGATCCTAACAAATTATGGATAACATAGTGAAGAACAGGGATTCCAGAACACTTAATTGCGCTCATGAGAAACCTGTACATAGATCAAGAGGCAGTTGTTCGAACAGAACAAGGGGATACTGAGTGGTTTAAAATCAGGAAAGGTGTGTGTCAGGGTAGTATCCTTTCACCACACTGATTCAATCTGTATGCTGAGCAAATAATCTCAGAAACTGGACTATATGAAGAAGAATGCGGCATCAAGATTAGAGGAAGACTCATTAACAACCAGCAGTATGCAGATGACACAACCTTGCTTGCTGAAATCGAAGAGGACTTGAAGCACTTACTGATGAAGATCAAAGAGTACAGCCTTCAGTATGGATTACATCTCAACATAAAGAAAACAAAAATCTTCACAACTGGACCAATAAGCAACATCATGATAAACAGAGAAAATACCGAATCTATCAAGGTATTCATTTCACTTGAATCCACAATCAATGCCCATAGAAGCTTGTCATTGTTGTTAGGTGCTGTTGAGTCAGTTCTGACTCATAGCAACCCTATGTACAACAGAACGAAACATTGCCCAGTCCTGCGCCATCCTCACAATTGTTGTTATGTTTGAGCCCACTGTTCCATGGAAGCAGTAGTCAAGAAATGAAACGACATATTGCATTGGGCAAATTGTCTGCAAAAGACCTCTTTAAAGTATTAAAAAGCAAAGATGTCATATTGAGGACTAAGGTGCGCCTGACTCAAGCCATGGTATTTTCATATGCATGTGAAACCAGGACAATGAATAAGGAAGACTGAAGAAGAATTGATGTTTTGAATTACAGTGTTGACAAAGAATATTGAATATACCATGGACTGCCAGAAGAATGGACAAATCTGTCTTGGAAGAAGTACAGTCAGAATGCTCCTTGGAAGCAAGGATGGTGAGACTCCATCTCACATACTTGGCACATATTATCAGGAGGGACCAGTCCCTGGTGAAGGACATCATGCTTGGTAAAGTAGAAAGTCAGTGAGAAAGAGGAAGACCCTCAACAGGATGGACTGACGAAGTGGCTGCAACAATAGGCTCAAGCATAGCAATGATTGTGAGGAAGGCACAGGACCAGGTAGTGTTTTGTTCTGTTGTACATAGGGTCGCTATGAGTTGGAACCAACTCGATGGCACCTAACAACAACAACAAAGCAGATAAACTCCCTGTGAACTTGATTAAAGGAAAGAGTGCACATGGCAAACACATACAGAAGAAGTCACTTGCAAAAATATGCAAGATTAAAAATGGGGAGACAAAACCACAGATATAGGCGTGATTAAGAGAATTATAAAAGATTACTGCTTGCAATTCTATGGCTACAAATTTGAAAATACAGAGGAAATGAATGATTTCCTAACAAAATACGTTGTTGTTGTTGTTAGGTGCCATAGAGTCGGTTTTGACAAAATATAATTTACTTAAATTGCCAATCACTGTAGAAGACGTTGGACTAGTGATTAACAATCTATCATTGAAAAAGGCACAAAGACCAGACGGGTTTAATCTCTAAGGAACAGATGATTACAATGTTATTTAAATGTTTCCAGGCCATGGGAAAACAGGAGACTATTTCCCCAGTTCATTTTATGAAGCCAGATAGCCAGATTAATTTTAATTAATTTTAATTCCAAAGCTTGATATATCAAAAAGAAAACGAAAAGCCCATCTCACTTGAAAATGCAGATACAAAAAGTTTAACTAAAATATTAGCACAGAAAACGCAACTATGCTTCTGTCTTAGGCCGAGTTCCCTAATGAGACAGATATGCATGCTAAAGGTTTATCAGGGAGTGCTCTCGGTATCAGGGATCCCTGGTGGTGCAGTGTTTAAAGCACTTGACTGCTAACTGAAAGGTTGGCAGTTTAAACCCAACAGCCACTCCATGGGAGAAAGATGTGGCAGTCTCCTTCCATAAAGATTTACAGTCTTGGAAACCCTATGGGGAAGTTCTACTCTGTCCTATAGGGTCGCTATGAGTCGGAATCTACTTAATGGCAGTGCGTTTGGTTTTTGGTTTTGCTCTCAGTATCAACACCTGTAAGAAAGTGCGAGAAGGGAGACTGAGGTAAGGGGAGACGTTGAATTGCACTACAGTTGCAACACAGGCCTTGGTCCGTCCCATAGAGAGCTATGAATCAGTCATGAGAGGCAAGCTATCCTCTAAACTGCCCATCCTCTCCTCCCAAATCTGCCCCCCAACTCCCACCCTAAGAAAGGGCTCAGCTCTAAGCCGTCAGCAGCCAACACTCTGGACAGCTGGGGGAAAAAGTGCCACCCCCCAAAGGAGGGATCTGGGTAGCACATCACAGCATCCATTAGACTAAAGGGACTAGAGTTTCAAACGAAAAATACGATATGAGCAAGGGGGATTTATTGTTAAATACAAGTGAGGTTCACTATAAAAAAGCTATCATTATAATCCTTTGTATCAATAGACAAAAACTTATATTAAGATCACATAATGATTACATGGTTAGATGCTGAAAGGCATTTGATGAATCTGTTACATTAACCAGCCATTTCTGAGATATCTATTGTTTTATATATTGCAGAAATGTTAATATACCATACATACTGACTTGTTTGTGTGTGTGTGTGTGTGTGTGTGTAGTCTTTTTGCTTTTCCTTTTTTTCTTGGCTTTCCTTCTTCTTCTCCACCCAAATCAACCCCAGTACAGTAAGCAAAAATGAAATCACTATAATATACTGGTCTTGAGTAGAAATAAGGCTTCTGGGTGTCCCAAACAGTTTGCTCTCAGCTACTAACCTAAAGGTTGGTCAATCAAACTCACCCAGCAGTGCCACAGAAGAAAAGCCTGGAAATCTGCTTCCATAAAGATTTCAGCCAAGAAAACTCTACAGAGTACAATTCTACACTGTAACACATGGGGTCACTATCAGCTGGAATTGACTCAATGGCAATGACTTTTTGGTTTTGGAGTAGAAATAGGTTTAGAATTTGTCCCTGATTGGTACCAAGAGCAACTGTGCTAAACAACCAGGTTTCTTTCTAAATAGGCATCTGTTGGAGAAGTTTTAATTTAGCTGAACAAATCAATCTCGAGAGCTATTTCTTGCTTACCATTGAACACACCACCAATATTTCTTGGTGATAATTAACTGTGACAGGAGATAAATGGTAAATAAAAAATAAATAAAAGCTAAAAGATCATCAAAGTGTGATCATATGTCCAAAATAAAGCACACATCTTGGCAGGAACACCATAAGTGCAGAAATAAATCACCACCTATTGGTCAGGGACTCGAATCAGATCCATTTAGAAGTTCCTAGCCAGTCCACCTTTATTAATGGCCAATGTCCCCACAACAAATACCCCCTCCCCCCAGCCCATAATAAGAGAGATAAATAAGAGTAAAATCGTAAATGAGGAAAAAATGATAAAATCCAGGTCTCTTGCAGACATACAACACCTGTCAGGAATTAGTCTGCATTCTTACCTTTGTAGATCCCATCTGATGGCTCTATGGATGGAGAATCTCAATGGCTGGGAGAACTCAGTGCTTCTAAGATTGAGATGCACATCTGGCCTCAGAGATTGCCGGAACCATGGCTCTTCATCTATAGGATTCTCCAACAACTCTGGAGGCTCACCTACTCCAGGGGCATCTCAGAGGCACACCCTGATGGTGACTCTGATTGGCTAGGGTAGTGTTTAGTGTTTGGCTTCCCGACGTCCATTTGTATATGCCTCAGCCCAGGCGTGGAGGCCTGGGACCACCAGTTGCAGTTAAGGAGCAGGAATGGTTTTACTTATTTCCTATGCACAAATCAGGAGCCCTGGTGGTGCAATGATTAAGAGCTATAGCTGCTAACCAAAAGGTAAGCAGTTCAAATCCATCAGCTGCTCTTTGGAAAATCTATGGGGCAGCTCTACTCCGTCCTATAGGGTCACGAATTGACTTGATGGCAATGGGGATGGACAAGTCATGCCAACGTTAAGCTGAAAGAATTTCTAGAAGCTGCTCTCCCTCCGAATAAAATTCTAAATGTGACCTCAACTTACCATTTTATGGTCTTCCCAGGGTAAAGTTCATTTTCTCCTGGTAGGCAGAGCATCCTAACGAACGATAATAGAAGTTTTCTTGGTAAGTATTGAATCAGATCAAGGAGTCAAGACAATTACAAGTTTAATGGCTACAAGCTAAGACATCTTGATATGATGATCTCAAAATAGATACCCAGTGTGATTTGAATACTTCCAGTCTGGTGACTAAGACTCCTTTTTCCCCTTGATAAAGGCTGGATGAGCACTACTGATATTTTCTTCTGTGATTCTCCTTTTTCAATGCTTTCAATTCTGACTAACCCCCCTTCCTTCTAACTGACCCACTGATTTTCAGAGGTGTTAAGCTAAATTAATATCTGTTGAAAAATAACCCATTATGATATATTTTTCATATTAACATTGTGGGAAATAAAATAACACAGACCTAAGGCTGTGTCTGAAATATGTAATATTTGGAATAAATTTTCTTTGAAATTCTAAGACTGAAAAAGAGAAACAGGTCTTCACTTTTTGTTTGTTGTTCATTTTTACATAAAGGAAAGAACAAGCAAAAATGGACAAAACCAAACCCGCTGCCATCGAGTCGATTCCGACTCACAGCGACCCTATAGGACAGGATAGAACTGCCCCATAGGGTTTGAACTGCCCACCTTTTGGTTAGTAGCCAAATGCTGCAGCCAAATGCTTAACCATTTATTTCAAGCAATTTGAGCAGTCATCCAACTGGACTCAACAAACTTGACCAGATGACCTCGTTGGACTCTTTTCCAGCTCTATATTACAATGGCGCATGTGCCGAAAGATACCTCTTTACATGGTATTCTTCCACTGACAGTGAGAACATTTTTGGAGAAATGCAAATAATTTTGAAGTTCAACAGATCTCCCATTCTTTATAAGAAACAGATTTTTTTTTTTTTTTTGGACCTTAAGATAATTAATTTCATATTTCCCATACATTTTTATGCTATTTTCCCAAGCCTTTATTTTTTTAATTCTTCACAAAATTCTTGCTGGAAAACTGCAATTATATTTAACTACATAAAGGTGGTACATGGTGTATGCATAAATTTTATGTTTTAATGGTTCTTTCATGCCTTTATTAAATCAGAGTAATATGTCTCTATTCAACTGGTCTAATAACCAGTGTCAATTTATTTAAATAGTAACGTTAAAACAACCAAAAGCACATTATATTGAATACTTACTGCTAACAGCATGATTGCCTTTTGTCTTTATATTCTTTTTTAAAAATCTCACATTCCCAATTAGAGTAACTTTAAACAGTACTCAATTAAGAAAGAAGAATTTCGACAGAGGTTTAGCAATAGTGATCTGCAAGCTTCCAAAATGCAGATGAGATGGCAGTTTGGCCCAGAGAGGTTACGTACTAAATGTTCTGGTTTCCACCTGCAGTCCTGCCCTATCAGTGATTCTGTGGCTATTACCTGTTGTAAGAATAGCATGGGGGCAGTGTCTAACCTCCTCTAACTTCAGGAAGGGGACGGAAAATCAAGATCAACAGCCCAAGGCTGATTCCTATGAGACAGAGTTTAGACATGCCTCCTCTCTCTGCCATCTCTACCAGTTCTGATATCAACCCCCTCCCACAGCACTCTACTTCTCTGCTGAGTTCGATAATTCATTGCAATGGCCACACAGAATGCATAGACAATACTCATGATTATGGGGTTTATTAGGGAAGTACCAGTTAATGTTCAGGTTCAGGGAACACGTAGGACACAGTTTTTCCATTAAGACAGCCGCTTTTCAGTTGTGCCCACAGGCAGGACTCTCTCTGGCCCCTTGGCCTCTGCCTGTTCGGGCAAGTGTTATAAAGTTCTTTTAGCTCTGCTGATAAGTGCCCAGAGGCACCCTACTCTGCCAGGAAGCCTCCTGCCCAAAGGCACTCACATTTCTTGCTCCGTGGGCCGGAAGGCCCACCATGCCATCTCCTGCTGGTCTCTCCTGCTGCTGTTTCTCTACCACCACTTCTGGCTGTCTTCAGCATTACAGCTCTCTGTCTCGGTCTCCTGGTTCCAGGAGCCTCTCAGCACAGATCCCTCGTCCAAAGGACACACTCTGCTCTTAGCTCTTCTTCCTTGGTGGTGGTGAGATCCTTTCCCTCTCACCTCTGGGATGACTCACTTTAAGCTTAGCAGGATGGCAAAACTGACCAATCCCCTTGCTAGAGTTCCATATACCTTATTAGCATGGTCCCACTCAATCAGTTGGTGGGAGTTACAAGACCATGGCAAGAAAGGCCACATAAAAGTAATTCATTGCACAGCACCTGCATAGCCATAGTGAACTAGTAGGGAGTGAGGGAATTTTACCAGTCCTGATAACACAAAACTCATCAATGGTTGAGTTTTATTTCTTTGTTTAAGCTGACTATTTTTCTCTCCACTTGTGCAAATGTTTAGTCTATATGCCTCTCATTCAACATCCATTCCATCCATTTTGCTTGAAGATGTTCTCTTGCAATGCGTTCAGAGCTGTGACTTCAAAAGTATGTTGTGATTATACCTGCCTTTCTTTTTTTTTCCTTTCCTTACTTTTTAAGAGGCTACATGATGTAGGGGGCCACAGCCCTGGACTGAGAATCAGAAGAACTAATTACCAGTCCTACTTCTACTATTGCTTAAATGTGTAACATAACTTCAAATAAGTTACTTTACCACTGTAAACTCCATTTATAACATGGAAGGGTTAAATTACTCCTTTGGCTTCCTAACCCTTTCTAAGTATGAGATTGCAAGAATCCTTACTTGCAAGTGGAATTTTTTAAAAAAATCCCAATATGTTAAACAGATCAAAGTGAACTGCCTTAATTTGAAGAAGAGAAAGGGCGGGTGGCATATGGAGCCCTGTGCCTTTGATCCCACACCTCACCTCCACTTCTGCTGTGCTAGCTCCTGAGTCACTTCAGTGTAACTCAGGAGTCTGAGAACCCATTTTAAAAATCTAGATGAGCCTTTCCAGTCCTAAATTCTGTGATTCATCACTAAGTTACCTCACTCTTCTCTGCTTGGATACAGAGTCTCTGACTCAATTACAATTAATGTATATAATGTCAGACAAGGGGAAAGTTGGGAAGTGACAACCTTGCAAAAATAAAAACACTTTACGCTAACAGCAAGCAGAAATTAGACTTCACATCCATGTAGGAATACTTGTAAAACTGGTTTGAATCTCATTGTTAAATCTGACGGTACACTTCCCACGTCTGGATCTGTCTGACGGTACACTTCCCACGTTTGGATCTGTAAGGCTATCTTTATGAAGCCCTCCCTCACTGCTGTGACCTTTCCCTGAAGACTAAGGCCTGCTCCAGTTCCCAAGTCATCCTTAATGGAGGGGAACCATACCAATAATTTAGCCCCACTCCCACATGCCATTCTATCTTGAAGCTTTGGGAACTGTCATCCAGAATCCAGTGAACTACCCAATTTTGCAGCGCCCCTGTGTGCCTATAGGTCCCCAAATAAAACACCAGAAGATGTATAGAAAAGCTCTCACGCAAAGGAAAAAAATTACTATAATTTCTTCAGCAACTACTAGGTATTATGATAAGAGCCTTATTACTATGCATATCCTAGCAACAATCCTACAAGGTAGGTATTATTATCTGCTCTTCATAGATGCGGAAACTGGGACTAAGAGAATTCTTTTAAACACAAAAACAATATCCAACATACCAACAATAAGCCTCAACCACCTGCAGAGTGTCCTTTCACCACCTCCATTGGGGTCATGCTTGCAACCTCAACCTGCTTAGCTGAGGCCCAGAAATCCTTACAGACCCTTGTAGCCCTGTATGAC
>NW_004444090.1:5971486-5973834 GCF_000243295.1 Trichechus manatus latirostris
CAAAACTAAAGCAGTCAGTTTTTTTCTAGACATGTTAAGAAAGTGCTGACTTTCCATACAAAAAGAAGATACCATAAACCTAGCAGTGGTTTTTAACTAGATTCACATTAGAATTCTTTGGGAGTTTAAAACAGACAAACAAACAATAATACCCAGGCGTCATCCCTAGAGATTCTGATTTCATTGGTCTGAAAGAAATTATGGTTTAAAAAATCTCTCCAGGTGATCCTAGTGTGCAACCAGAATTGAAAACCACTGAGAAGGTAATTTTAGCCTCTGCTGTTTTTGATTTTGTTTTGTTTCATTTTGCTTTCAGGGGAGTTGCTGGTAGACCCTGAGTCAAGAAGCATAATGTTGGGCATATGGGGAGCAGGAGCACAAGGCTACAAGGATGGATGCAAGATCCAGTCAACCATCCTGACAAACTGGAGAGATAGGAATTTGCAGTGTCGATAGGTGAGACATAGGCTACAGGAAGGATTCTAGGTAGTCAAGCTCAGTTGCATCATTTGTCAGGGACTTGCAAAAGGTCAAGAATACGAATAGATAACTTACCTGCTGTGAGACCATGTGTTAGATTTTGAATTTTGTCCCCTCAAAAGTTATGTTGCAGTCCTAACCACTGTACCTGTGAATATGACTCTGTTTGGAAATAGGTTTCTTTTGTTATGTTAATTGGGCCATACCAGAGTAGGGTGGGTCCTAAACTTAATCCCTTCTGAGTAGTGGCTTATAAAAAGAGCAGAACAGACACAGACACAGAAAGGGGAAAGTAGATACCATGTGAAGATATGCAGGCAAGGAATGCCAAGAAATGCTCAGGGTTACAGAAGTGGAAAAAGACCAGGATCTTCCCTTATAGCCCAGAGAGACAGAGAGAGCACCTAGCCCTGCCAACACCCTGAATTTGGACTTCTAGCCTCTGAAACTGTGAGACAATACATTTCTGTTCTTTAAGGCCACCCACTTGGGGTATTTTTTGTTATGGCAGTACTAGGTCACTAAGACACCACGGAACTGTGTGCCTCAGATCCGAAAGCAAATGCTACCTAAGCTAGGGACTTCTTATAAACTTCTAGGCAGAAGTAAGCCTGTGAGTAGATACAATAGCCATAGTTAAGCTCACTGTGATCCAGTCAATTTATTTCAATATACAAGTATACACTTGACACTTAATGAAACCCCAGAAAAACCAAACCCACTGCTGTCAAGTTGATTCCAACTCAAAGTAACTGTCATGGATTGAATTATGTCCCCTCAAAAATGTGTGTATCAATTTGGTTGGGCCATGATTCCCAGATATTGTCTGGATGAAGGATAAAGGAAACTTCACTAGAGGTGAGTTCAGTCCAGAGTGAGAGGACAAGCATGGATGGGAGCCTTTTTGACCATCAAAGATGTTTCTATGGGGGAAGCTCAGTGACCACGTATTCCATATACTAAACATTTAATCAACTCTGGCAGTCCAAAAGGCATGAGTGTGTAAAACCTGAACACAGAACTTAAACGGAGGCATGCATGTGTTCGATGTTTTTAAAAAACAGCTTTACTGAGGCAAAATTGACACATAATCAACTGTGCATATTTAAAGTATACAATTTGATAAGTTTGATACCCCAGTGAAACCATCACCACATTCAAGATAAAGAACATACCCATTATCCCCAAAAGTATCCTCTTGTGCCTTTGTAATCCCTCCTTTCTATCCTTGCCTACATTCAAAGGCAACCACTGATCTGCTTTCTGTCACCATAGATCAGTTTCATTTTACAGAATTTTATGTAAATGGAATCATAAAGTATGTATTCTTTTTTAGTCCTGATTTTTGAATCCCCTTAATTATTTTGAGACTCACCAATGTTGATATTTGGATCAATAATTCATTCCTTTATATTGCTGAGTAGTACTTCTTTGTATGGGTATACTACAAATTGTTTATCCATTCACCTCTCGATGGTATTTTGGCTACTACAAATAAAGTTGCTACGAATATTCATGTAGAAGTATTTCTTTCATCTTGGGTAAATAAAGAGGGAATGACTGGATCTGTGATAGGTGTAGGTTTAACTTTTTAAGAAACTGGCAAACTATTTTTCAAAATGGCTGTACAATTTTACATTCCCACCAGCAGTCTATGAGAGTTTCAGTTCCTCCACATTCTCAACAATATCCAAAATGGTCTGTCTTTTTAATTTTAAGAGTCCCTGGGTGGTACAAATGGTTAATGCATTTGGCTGCTAACCAAAAACTTAGTTTCGAGCCCACCAAGAGGTACTGTGGAAGAAAGGCATGAAGATCTACTTACCAAAAAATCAGCCATTGAAAACCCTATGGAGCAGAGTTCAACT
>NW_004444090.1:5974508-5976504 GCF_000243295.1 Trichechus manatus latirostris
GGCAGGATTTACCACACATGGGAAAATAACACACTACCAGGAATCGTGGCCCAGCCAAATTGATACACACATTTTTGGGGGAACATAATTCAATCCATGACACCCTCTATTAGGTATATCCACCATGCGTCTGTCAGTTTGTCATACTGTAGTGGCTTGCATGTTGCTGTGACGCTGGATGCTATACCACCAGTATTTCAAATACCAGCAGGTCATCCATGGTGGACAGGTTTCAGTGGAGCTTCCAGGCTAAGACCGACTAGGAAGAAGGACCTGGCAGTCCACTTCTGAAAAAATTGGCCATTGAAAACCTTATGAATAGTAATGGAACATTGTCTGATATAGTGTCAGAATCTGAGCCCTTCACATTGGAAGGCATTCAGAATGTGACTGGGGAAAGACTGCCTCCTAAAAGTAGAATTGACCTTAGTGATGTGGATGGAGTAAAGCTTTTGGGACCTTCATTTGCTGATGTGGCATGACTCATTAATAATCAGAATGTGGAATGTACAAAGTATGAATATAGGAAAATTGGAAGTTGTCAAAAATTAAATGGAACACATAAGGATTGATATCCTAGGCATGAATGAGCTGAAATGAACTGATACTGGTCATTTTGAATCAAACAACCATATGGTCTACTATGCCGGGAATGACAAATTGAAGAGGAATTTTGTCACATACATCATCAAAAAGGACATTTCAAGATCTATCCTGAAGCACAACACTGTCAGTGATAGGATAATATCCATGTCTATAAGGAAGATCAGCTAATATGACTATTATTCAAATTTACACACCAACCATTAATGCCAAAGATCAGGAAATTGATGACTTTTACTAACTTCTGCAGTCTGAAATTGATCAAACATGCAATCAAGATGCATTGATAATTACTGGCGATTGGAATGGGAAGATGGGAAAAAAGAAGAAGGATCTGTAGTTGGAAAATATGGCCTTGGTGACAGAAACAATGCCAGAGATCACATGATAGAATTTTGCAAGACAAATGACGTATTCATTGCAAATACCTTTTTTCAACAGCATAAACAGGGACTGTATACATGGACCTCACCAGATGGAAAACACGGGAATCAAATCGACTACATCTGTGGAGACAATGGAGAAGTTCAATATCATCAGTCAGAACATGGCCAGGGGCTGACTGTGGAATAGACCATCAATTGCTCCTATGTAAGTTCAAGTTGAAGCTGAAGAAAATTAAAACAAGTCCACAAGAACCAAAATATCACCTTGAGTATATACTATCTGAATTTGGAGACCATCTCAAGAATAGATTTGATGCATTGAACATTAATGACTGAAGACCAGATGAGTTGTAAGATGACATCAACGATATCATACATGAAAAAGCAAATGGTCATTAAAAAGACAGAAAAGAAAGACAAGACCAAAATGATGTTAGAAGAGACTCTGAAACTTGATCTTGAATGTCGAGTAGCTAAAGCAAATGGAAGAAATGATGAAGTAAAACAGCTGAACAGAAGATTTCAAAGGGCAGCTCAAGGAGACAAAGTAAAGTTTTATAATGAAATGTGCAAAGACCTGGAGTTAGAAAATCAAAAGGGAAGAACATGCTCGGCATTTCCCAAGCTGAAAGAAGTGAAGAAGAAATTCAAGCCTCAAGTTGTAATACTGAAGGATTCTACGGGGAAAATATTGAATGATGCAGGAAGCTTCAAAAGAAGATGGAAGGAATACACAGAGTCACTGTACCAAAAAGAATTGGTTGATGTTCAACCATTTCAGGAAGTAGCATACGACCAAGAACTAATTGTACTGAAGGAAGACGTCTAAGCTGCAGTGAAGGCACTGGCGAAAAACAAGTCTCCAGGAATTGACAAAATACCAACTCAGATGTTTCAAAAAACAGATGCAGTGCTGGAGGTGCTCACTCATCCATGCCAAGAAATTTGGAAGGTAGTTACCTGGCCAACCAACAGGTAGAGATACATATTATGTCCATTCCAAAGAA
>NW_004444090.1:5977631-5988223 GCF_000243295.1 Trichechus manatus latirostris
TAAAAATAGGAAGACTCTCAAAGAGATGGACTGACACAGTGGCTGCAATGATGGGCTCAAGCACAGCAACAATTGTGAGGATGGCGCAGGACTGGGCAGTGTTCCATTCTGTTGTACATAAGGTCACTATGAGTCATGGAACTTACTCAGCGGCACCTAACAACAACAACATTAGGTATATAATTTGCAAATATTTTCTCCTAGCCTGTAGCTTATCTTTTCATTTTCTTAATGGTGTCTTTTGAAGGGTCAACATTTTTAATTTTGATGAAGTACTATTTATCAATTATTTTTTTTTTAATGGATCATGATTTTGGTGTCATAGCCCAGTTTTGAATATTGTTGCTTCATAACAATTCTTAAAATCAGGGAGTGTTAGTTCTCTAATTTTGTTCTTTCTGAAAAGTGTTTTGGCAATTTTTGATCCTTTGCACTGATTTGAGACCTCTCTTCTTTTCTAATACAGGCATTTAGTGCTATAAATTTCCTGGTAAGTACTGCTTTTGAGGTATCCTATAAATTTTGATATGTTAGGTTTCATTTCAAACAGTTCAAAATACTGTCTCATTTCCTTTTTTATTTTTTCAACCTATGGGTTATTGAAAATCATGTTATTTACTTTCCAAATATTTGCAGATTTTTTTCACAGATCTTTCTGTTATTGATTTCTAATTTAATTCCATTATGGTCAGAGAACATACTTTATGTGACCTGAATGAATACTTTTAAATTTATTGAGACTGCTTTATGGCTCAGAATATGGTCTACCTTGGTAAATGTTCTGAGTACAATTTAAAAAGAATGTATATTCTGCTTTCATTGGCTGCAATGGTCTATAAATGTCCCTGCATGAGTTGTAATTGTACATTTATTACTAGGTTTTTAGACCACTTATAAAAATTGCTAAAGATTTTTCTGCCATCTCTTTTAAAAAAATAATTATTTTTAACAGTTTTCTTTGCTGAAATGCTTGTTTTGTGAATTTCTCATGCTGGCAAAGCACAAAGCATTATTCTTAGCTTCTAAATAACATGTTAAACCAATGGATTGGCATCAGAGAGCTAGACCACTAAACCTTACAGGGGAAGAGGGTTCTGGATTACTTATCTGTCCCTTTAATCTGAAAAAAAAAAGATATTACTAATTCTATGTTCTTACAAATATTTACTTATGTGACTTTTAGTCAATTTCTGTTGGTATATTTTAAAAAATCATGCTTGCAATAACTAACATTGGAAACCTAAATGTCCAATAATAGAAAACTGCTTCAATATATTATGATGTACCTACGTAACTGTATAAATTTGCCAAATTTAAAATATGCCAAATACCCTTCCAAGAACTTTGTATGTATGGTGTCCCTTAATCCTCACAATCCTATCTTATCAGGTAATACAATTATTTTCCTCATTTTACAAGTGAAAAAAAGCACAGAGAGGTTAAATGGTGGACTCAAGGCTCAAGCAGTCTAACTCCAGAGCACATATTCTTGTCCACCATTCCATGTGCCTCCTATATTTAATCATGTAGTCAAAGTTAGAAAGGAGCCCTAGTGATGCAATGGTTAAGCGCTTGGCTGCTAACCTAAAGGCCGACAATTCAAATTCACTAGTGGGTCCGAGGGAGAAAAGACCTGACAATCTGCTCCCATAAATATTACAGCCTTGGAAACCCTAAAGGGCAGTTTTACTCTCTCCTCTAGGGTCGCTATGAGTTGGAATCGACTCGACAGCACACAATAACAACAGGCAAAGTTAGACATATTTTAAGTGAAAAAGAAGTTATGAAACAGTTCATATAACATTATTCCATGCTTAATGAAAAACACAAGACAAAATAGTTGTACCCTGGAAACTCTGAGGTCATTTATTCAGCACTTGAGCTTTGACTCTGAAGCCCTAAGGTCATCTCTTTCTTTCATTAGTTTGTCTAGAGAAAGTAGGACCAACAAACCAGCTTCCTTGCACTTTTCATTACGACAAAACTGTAGAAAGGTATCACACATGCAGTCACCCACAGCCTCACCTTTCACCAATACCTGATATATTGGTGGTGATATTTTGCATATTTGTATTGCCACCTCACGCCATGGATTAGCAGTGCCCTCTTTACCACTGGAAGCAGAGTCATCAACATCTTTAAGACTAACCAGACTTGAGAACCAATTTAGAACACTCATCCTTACAATTTTGTTTCTCTAGAACCACTCTCGGTACCAAATGTCTTAGGCAGGGTTCTCTAGAGAAGTAAAACATATAAATACATATATAGAGAGATTTACATCAAGGAAAGGGCTCATGTGGTTGTAGAGGCTGGAACGTCCCAAGTCCATGAGTCAGGGTAGAGCCTTCTCCTGATTCACATAGCCACAGAGGCTGGCAAAGCCAAGTTCGGCAGGTCAGACAACAGGGCTCTTGCTCACAGGCTGCAAAGATCGACGAATCCCAAGATCAGCAGGCAAGACTGCAGGTCAACTGCTAGCTCAAGTCCCAAGAACCAGAGGTCAGACAAACAGAAGCCAGCTGCAGGATCTACAGCAGGCAAAAGCCAACA
The DNA here is from genome assembly GCF_000243295.1 of Trichechus manatus latirostris. NCBI lineage: Eukaryota > Metazoa > Chordata > Mammalia > Sirenia > Trichechidae > Trichechus > Trichechus manatus. The sequence goes on from NW_004444090.1 coordinate 5,980,185, forward strand.
AACCTTGCCAGAATGTCCACTTATATTCAATGCAGGTCATATGCCCAAGTAAACTCTCTTTCAACTGACTGGCTACTCACAGCTGATCCCATCATGGAGGTGATCACATGGTATCAAATCTCATCACAGAAGTGATCACAACATCATACGACTGCCAAAACTCTGAGAATTACTGCCCAGCCAAGCTGACACATAAACTTAACCATCACACATACCAATCATATGATAGTTGAGGTACTTTCAGGGTATGAAAAGACAAAATAGTTTAAATCTATTTATATCTTCTTAATCAAAAGCCCTGGTAGTGCAGTAATTAAGCATTTGGCTGCTAACCAAAAGGTCAGCAGTTCAAATCCACTGGCCACTTCTTGGAAACCCTATGGGGCAGTTCTACTCTGTCCTATAGGGTAGCTATGAGTCGGAATCGACTCAACAGCAATGGGTTTGGCTTGTTGTGGCTTAATCAAAAGCACATATAAACATTTGTAAAAAAGTAATACACATATGGGAGAGACATACTTATATCATGTTTAAGACTGTAGACTTTCAGATTAAATGACCTGGGTTTGAATACTGGTTTATCCGTTTGCTAGCTTTGGGGTCTTTTTTGTTTAATGTCTCTGAGGCCGAGTGTCCTCACCTTTAAAAGGGGGTGGTAGTTATACCCACCTCATGCATTGTGGTGAGGATTAAATGAGATAATGTGTGTAAAGGTCTTGGCACAGTGCAAAATATAGAGCACAATAAACATTGTTGTCGTTGTTGTTGTTAGCTGCCATCGAGTCAGCCCTCGACTCATGGAGGCCTCACCTGTTACAAAATAGAACTGCTCCATACAGTTTTCTTGGCTGTAATCTTTTGTTTTGTTTTAATTTTCTATTGTGCATTAGGTAAAAGTTTACAGAGCAAAGTAGTTTCCCATTCCATAGTTTGTACATAAAGTGTTCCATGACATTGGTTTCATTCTCCACGATGTGTTCGCACTCTCCCCATTTCCGTCCTAGCTTCCCTGTTTCCTTCTGTCCTGAGTTTCTACCCTTTCCTGACTTTTCGTCTTTGCTTTTGGGTAAATCTTGCCCTTTTGATCTTGTATAATTGATTTTTCTAAGGACCATGTTCCTCTTGGGTATTATTGTTTATTTTATGAGCCTGTTTATGATTTGACTGAAAGGTGGTTTCCAGGAAAACCTTCAATTTCAGTTCAGAAGGGTGTCTTAGTGCCATAGCCTCAGGGGTTCCTCCAGCCTCTGTCAGACCAGTAAGTCTGGTCTTTTTTGTGAATGTGGTTTTTTGTTCTATAGTTTTTCTCCCACTCTGTCCAGGACTCTTTGTTGAAATCCTTGTTACGGTGGTCAGTGGTAGTAGCCGGGCTCCATCTAGTTCTTCTGGTCTCGGGATCTTGGCTGTAATCTTCACTGAAGCAGTCTGCCAGGCTTTTCTTTCGTGAAGCCACTGGGTGAGTTTGAACTGCCAACCTTTAGGTTAGCAGCTGATCACAAACCACTTGTGCCACTCAGTCTCCTACAATAAATATTAATTAATATTATTTATTCAGTTTATAGACACACTCAATGTAGATATTGATTCACATGTTCTTGCAGTAAATTCAGTGGCTTCCCAGGGATCTGACACCCACAGATAGGAAAACACTGCTAGATTCAGCAGGGACTGTGATATGGGTGCTTTCAGAAAGAATAACAGAGAACTGTCTTGTTGCTGAAGGAACTGGAGCTTAGGACTTGGAAGACTCCAGTGAGCTGCCTCCCCTCAGGAGTTGTGTCTGGCAACTGAAGCAGTTCCTAGAAGCCACTGTCACCAGTAACTGACAGGAGCCACCACTAACTGGGTTAATCCCTGAGAGCTGGGTGCCACTGTTGACAAGAGTGCTGTCAAGAGGTTTGGCCATAATCTGGTCCAAGGACTTTGTTGAACATGCACAGCAATGGGGGTGGCTTAGAGAAGAAGGGCTAGGGAATTCCAAGGATTTGGAGGTTTCTACCCTTTCCTCCCATGGCGGCCTCTCGTCTCAGACCTTATTCTCCATGCAACATCCAATGGAGGAGTTAGAAAAAAACTATGTTCTGTCAATACACCCCTCTAGAGTCAATAATAATTTCCCACCATGAAACTTGGTAGTGCTGGAGGCTAGAAAGAATCAAGACAGCTTAGAAGATTGATCTAGGATCTGGTCCTCAGGCTCCTAGGGATTATTCGAGTATTTTAACTGGGTTGGATGCCAGAGGTTCCTTTTCATATATACACTAAATATAGTAATGATGACAATGCTCATTTTTATGTATTTACATGCATCCACAGCATTGCTTTTATTATAATAATACCTCCAGCTTTAACATTCTATAACTAGACCACTTTACAATAAAGTCACAGATATAAAAGCCAAGACTTGTCCTCCCAACTTCCCTCTTTATGCCTTTGAAATCTTTTCTTATGTCACCTTATTGTTTCCTCCGTGACATGCTTTCAACTAACAGTGACCTTCACCAAAGCTTTTCCACCCCCCGATATTGATGGTTTACTAAGGATAGGCCATATTCTCTGTGATAGCTTGGAATCCATCAGCCTTCACTTAGCTCCGTTACTTTCTAGATAAAAACTGGATATACACACTTGCACAGTCCTGTCCTTGTAATGCTTGTGGTTCCCCTGTACAACTATTAGTTCTTATTCAAACATTTCCTTCCCCTGACATAGAAGGTTTGCCTTATTTTAAAAAAATGACTATTTCCACAGACAATTACAAATTCCTCCTTCCAATTCATTTTTTTCTCTGAAATTCCCAATAAGGGAATGTTTCTTAACTACCTCTGCTTTAGAATCTTTGGCAGCTATTTCAGTCCTCTCATTTCTTTCCTTCTAGATTCAGTAGCATTTTTCCCACATAAAGATATTAGTGATTATAGGAATCAATTATTATATAAATTATTTTATGTAAAATAATTGTTTTGGATGTTAGGGTACACTTCCATTTTCATACATCACAAACCAAACTTAAAATTTTTTTAGCACACAAATACCACTAACACATGGCAAGACAGAACTTATGACTGAAAAAATGGGACGGGAAGGATATTGTCTGTTCCCAAGAAATAGCACTACACATCAAAATCTTACAGTGAAGTTGACCTTAGAAGGCATATTAGAGTTTTCCTACAAAATCTGAAGGATTGTCAATTGGAAGTGAGTTAGATGTGTTTACAACGTAACCAGAGGTTAGACGTAGGACAAATGGATTGAAGTTGAAGTCAGATATTTTTTAAGTATAAGGAAGTCTTATATCAATCATTAGATGTAAACTGTTTTATAGACTCTTCAAATATAATCAGATAGGATTTGAATTCTATGGCCTTCCAGTCTGAGGTCCTTTTATTCTACTCCAGAATCATATGAAGGCGCTATTAGCATTCTGTTAATGTTTGGTGAACTTTTAAAATCTAATAGGTCAATTTTAGAGTGTAACATAGAATAGACTTTCTTCATCTAAGAGGCCAAGCCTCTAGGAAATAAGATAGTATTTAAATGAATTCTTAAGCCAAATAAAAAGTGGGCATTCTGCCTATGAGATTTAATCTTAATATTTTTGGTCAACACAAACATATAGCTTGTGATATTTAAAGTAAGTATGATTTTTGTTCACATGCTGCTTGAGAAAATGAAAATGGTTGAGTTTTAACCCCAAATCTGAACTTATATAAGGTACATTATTCAGCAACACAGAGACCTGATTAAAGTGTCTGGAGCTATTCACTTATGGCCTATAAAGACCATTTCTTGATAATTATTTCAAGGACTGTACTTTTAAAAACTCAGCTTCTTGGAGCTGTACCCTCTGAAAGACATAAAGTCTTTAACACGTCCCTTAGTTAATACATACCATTTTTGGTTCCTCTTTTATTAAAAAAAATTAATACATACTCTAGACATTAATAGACTGACCTTACTAACATGTAAATAATATAATTTTTAAATGACTAAAATCACACAGAAACCACGAAAACATTAAATCAAAGAAAAGCATTAACAGTCAATATTCCCGTCATTTCTTCCATGAAGTTCAAATGATCACCAAAAGCTACGTAGAATTGCTGACATTCGCTTGGCAGTTTCATGATTCAACCTGATATAAAACAGGAACATGAGCATTATATGAATGATTTAAATTAACTGCTCAGAGTACATTTCTCCACTTGGAAGAAAATCATCATAGAAGTGGACAGCTTTTAGGTAGATACAATATGATCTTTTCGATTTATGAGCAAAAGGGAAAATATAAAAAAGAATAGAGGTTGATGAGAGCTGAGAAGCAGACAGCAGGCGGCTATGATGTGGATGGTTCTCCTGTGGTGCAGATTGCAAGAGAAGGTGAGATAACCCTTTTGAGCCCATCCTAAAAGCAGTATTAAAGTAGATCACAGTCAATGGCCCAAGGCTTTTCAAAACTTGGAAGACCTATAAGCAAACCAAAAGGTCTTTCTGAGGCTATAAAACCAAAACAAAGTGATAACAGTTGTGGTTGGTAGGCAGTGCTACTTAACTTACACCTCACTGTCACTATTCCTTTGGATATTACACTAAAAATGATAACTTCATATACAGGTTTTCTGTGGGAATTAAATGAAATTATGTATATAAAGGACCTGGCAGCTGATACGTGCTTGAAAGTGTCAGTTCACTTCACATTCTCCCTCCTGGCTTTTCAGGGTTTGACCACAGATCTTGGTAAGTGATAGGAAAAGTCTCAAAGACTTGAAATAAAGCCTAGGATAATTAATGGATAGCTGCTTGCAAGTTTGTGTCAAAGCGTGCCATTCAGCCTTAAAGGTTGCTAGATTTTTGTTTATAATACCATGTAAATATTTACATTTAATCTCCCCTCTTCCTCAGAACCAAACAACCGTTGCCATGGAGTCGATTCCAACTCAAAGCAACCCTATAGGACAGAGCAGAACTGCCCCATAGGGTTTCCAAGACTGTAATCTTTACGGAAGCGGACTGTCACATCTTTCTCCCACGGAGCTGCTGGTGGGTTCCAACCACCAACATTTGGTTAGCAGCCAAGCACTTAACCACTGCACCACCAGGGCTCCTCTCCTTCCTCAACTCATGGCAGTTTGGCTTCTTCCTACCACTGCTCTAAGCTGGTCTGGTGAATGTCACCAATGTCCTCCTTGTTTCCAAATACAACGTCTACTTAGGAGTGCTGTCAATCACTGTATATTTTTTGATGCTCCCTCTTTCCTGCATTTCTGATGTTTCTCTCTCCTGGTGTACCTCTACCTGCTTCCAACTTTCTCTTCTCTGGTTTTCCCTTAAATGTCAATTCTCCACAGAGCTGTGCACTCAGCCTCTGCTCTTCTCATTTTAATTTATATCCTCATGCCTTCAACTATTGTACATATTCATACATATAGGTATGTATGCACACAAACACACACACACACACACATATTCAGATTGTCTGCTCCAGCCTATGGTCTCTAAATCCAACTTCCAATTAAATAGTTCCACTTGAATATCCCAAAGACATCTCAAGTTAAACACCCCAACTCTTCTGTGCTCCTATGACATGTACCGGATACGTTTATTACACTGTACTACTGGGCTTTTAAAAAACATATTATCATTATTTCATTGAAGACAGGGACTATATCTTGCTTAACTCAGAATCCCTAGCTCCTAGGAAAGCACTGGCACACAGTAGGCATCCACTAAATATGAGTGAGCAAGTACAAGTCTTACGTCACTGCTGAACTGGACATGACATTAAGCGTCTCCACTCTGCCGGAGTGTTTCCTTCTCTCCTCGGCTCCGTAGCATGTCTGGGTTATGTTTTGGTTACTGGGTTGCTTTGTTTTTAACTTTCTGATTGTTGCTGGGTGATTTCCTTAAGACTCAGTCCTGGTTGTTATGTTTCACATACTCTGAGATCACCATTTGTAGCTAAATGGTCACATTTTTTATCAGCCTCTGGAATGGAAGACGGCCTCAGAGAAGCTCAATTGCAACCACACACATATTTGTGGACTATAACCAGCAGGGAAGAAGTTTGGCAGAGTCCCCTTATCTCTGCCTGGAGTTAGCCCTTATTTCTTTTTTCACTCTTAGCTCCCTCAAAAAAGATCATGTTTTCTCAGTATTTAACACCCTGTTTGAATGTTATTCCATTAGTAATGGATCTATAAACTTAAAAAATGAGGAAGTTTATTAACTTAAATATAAAAATTAAAGGGTTAGGAAGCTTTTTTCTTAGCCTTTGTAGAATAAGAAATTTTTATTGTTTTTTTTTTTCTTTTAAACTTTAAAACATACTCTGTAACTGACCCATTTTCCTTTAAAGAAAGACTTCTACTAAAATCAGGATTTAGGGGAAATGTCTAGTTTATTTGCCTCCTAAAAACATGTTAAAATAAACTTCTTTTATCTTGGAATGTTGGGAACTGGGGTATTCTAATCAATTAAATACTCTGGATAATCCAAAACCATTTATTAAATGCTTTCTTAACACTGCCCTAGACACCGAGAAGAAATCAGAAAAAAGAATTTTATAATATAGCGGGGGGTGACACATGAAATAATTTCCAAACAATTTACTATAATATTAGCAAACCATATAAATCCTTAAATGGTCTCTTAAAACTGCAAAAAGACTACTAAATTCATCTGATCGGCCTACTGTGCCACTCTCCAGAATGATTATTTCAGACCTTCTCCACTCGCCTCAAGCTTCTAAAGCTCCATTGCTGCTGCCACTAACTCCACCTCCACTCTCACCACCTGCCCGACTCTCAGAGGGTGACCTTGACTCCTACCTCACAGGAGAGAAGAAAACACAGAAGCCCTCAGAAACATCCTCATCTTCCTGATGCTAAATATATCAACCTGCCCACACCTATCTGCATCCACTTCATCCACTTCAACACATCCTCAATGTAATGTATCTCTCCCTTCCCGTCCTTCTCAGAATTCTTAAACAGGGACACCTGTTCTATCTGTTTTGCAGATTTGCTCCCTCCATTAGAATTTCCCAACAAGTTTTTAAAATCCTCAAGACTTCCATTTAAAAACTACTTCTCTCAACTCTTACTCCCATAAAGATTGTGCGTGGCTATCTTTCTCTCCCCCTTTACAGCCATACTTTGCAGAAGAGTTGTCTACACTTGCAGTCTCTACTTCCTCAACTCTCATTCACTTCATCAACTTTATCTGGCTTCTGCCCCATCACTCCACCAACAGACCTCTTGCATATGTGACCAATATGCTCCATGTTGCTAAATTAAACAGGCATTGCTCAGATAGCTTCAATTATCATCTACAGGATAAGAATTCATAGATCTATTTGTGGGAGGTGACCCCAACTCTGAGGCCAGACTCCCTGTCTTTGAGTCATAGCTCTACCACTGTGACCTCAGGCAAGTTACTTAACTTCCATATGCCCTTGTTACTTCAGATAAAAAATGGAAATAATTAACCTCAATGACCTGTGGGTATTACATACATTGATTATCACACACACATATAACTTACTTAGAATATAGCCCACAAATTATTACTATATTTCTAGTGCAAATCTCTCTTCTTAATCCTGGATTTACACATTGAACTTCATACTAGACATTTCTGCTTGGATGTCTCAAAGGTACTGTATTAGTTTTCTATTGCTGATATAACAAATGACCACAAACTCAGTGGTTTATATTATATTACAGTTCTGTAGGTTAGAAATCTGACACAGGTTTACTGGGCCAAAATCAAGTACTGGCAGGTCTGATTACCTTTCTGGAAGCTTGAGAGGAAAATTTGTTTCCTTTCCTTTTTCAGCTTCTAGAGGTTATCGTCATTCCTTGGCTCCTGATCCCCTCCCTCCATCTTCATAGCCAGCAACATGGCAACTCTTTCTCTAATTCTCTTCTTCTGCCTCCCTCTTCACTTTTTTCTTTTGAGATATAATTCACATACCATAAAATTCACCATTTTAAAATGTAAAATTCAGTGGATTTTAGTATATTTACAAAGTTGTACAA
>NW_004444090.1:5990786-5992138 GCF_000243295.1 Trichechus manatus latirostris
ATTCCGATTATTAATGGATATTTGCAGCTGTTTCTTCTCATTTTGAGTCGTGCCACGTCAGTAAATGAGGATCCCAAAAGCTTGACTCCATCCATGTCATTAGGGTCGACCCTACTTTGCGAGGCAGCTCTTTCCCAGTTGTATTTTGAGTTCCTTCCAAACTGAAGGGCTCATATTCTGGCACTGTATCAGACAATGTTCCGCTGCTATTCATAAGGTTTTCACTGGCCAATTTTTTCAGAAGTAGACTGACAGCTCCTTCTTCGTAGTCTGTCTTAGCCTGGAAGCTCCACTGAAACCTGTCCACCAAGGGTGACCCTACTGGTATTTGAAATACCAGTGGCAATGCTTCCAGTATCACAGCAACACGCAAGCCACCACAGTAGGACAAACTGACAGACACGTAGTGGCATTAACATCATACAGGTTAAGATTTACAACACATAGGATAATCACATCAGATCACAAAATGGTGGACAACCACACAATACTGGGAATCATGGCCTAGCCATGTTGACACATATTTTGGGGGGACACAATTCAATCCATAACAAAGTACAATTTATCTATTTTTCTATTGTTGCCTGCACTTGCAGTGTCATAGCTAAGAAATTGTTGCCTAATCCAAGGTCATGAAGAGTTACACCTATGTTTCTAAGTTTTATAGTTTTAGCTCTTACATTTAGCTCCTTGGGTTACTTGCAAGCCTGTGGTCAGTTTCCACAATTCTGAAAAACTTGATTCTTACCATTTTTGCCTGTTTCATCATGCTTTTATGGTGGCATAACTCTGAAGGTCCTTACTCTTCCATTTTCACTGGCTTCACCCCATTTACTCTTCTTCCCTTCACTTTTAAAGCCCCTTGTTGGCACTACCTGGATAATCCAGAATAATATCCTTATTTTAATTCCTTTTGCCATGTAACCTAATATATTCACAGATTCCAGGAATTAGGATGTAGACATTTTCTGGGGGAGGGGAGAATTATTCTGTACCACAGGTACCTAAAAGTTGGTATGTTCAAGACCCTTTCATGAAGTGCGTGCATACAAATGCATAGTCGCACACAAAACAGGTCCTACAAAATAAACAAGAAAAGAACAAACTCCTGGTGCTCTTCCAGTGCTTCCCTATCTCACTGGCTGACAAAATTATCTCTACTGTGTCATCTTTAATGCCTTCACCTGTCTCACCCTCCATATCCAATTCACCACTGAATCCTAATGATTTACCTCCGAAACATCTCTATAATTGGTCCACTGTTCTGCAATTCTACTTCCATCACCCAGTGTTTCTCAATCTTTTCTTTATTATCACTTTATAAGGAGCATTTTTAAACATTCTTTTCTTAA
>NW_004444090.1:6001302-6002291 GCF_000243295.1 Trichechus manatus latirostris
TATTTAATCCTCAAAGCACAACTCACACACAAAATCATGAGGATCAAACATAAACAACATCACAAAGTGGCCAAACAGTAGCCTGTAGTCATGCTCAAGGCACCTCTCATACTATGACTTCAAAATTGAGCAATCCAGCAAGAGAAAGTCCTCCAGTCACAGTCTTCTATTCACCATAGTTTTGTAGCACTGATCCTGCATACATTTTGCATATCTTCCATGAATTCAATGTCAGTGCTACTCGTGTGATAACTCCGCACCCCCTTCCCCGAAAAAAAACCCAAAAACTCGAGAGAAATTAAATACTAAGGAATAAGATTTTATCAGGTAGGGTCAAGCACTGAGGGGCCACAAATCATTGTAATGTCCACGGTTATTTTTTTCTTTGTCCCCCTGTTGGGAATAATATCACCCCTGCTGAGAACACATGGTCTAAACAATCACCATCTATCACCTGTAATCTTCTAACAGGTATCAATACCTCCTTCTTGCCTCTCTGATGTGTTCTTCACAATGCAGTCAGAATGATTTTCCAGAATGTAAACTTGATTATACCACTTCTTTCAATGCTTTCATCTGCTGTCAGAATAAAGTCAAAATGCCTCACACTGCCTACAAATCATGCATAGTCTGGTCCTAAGTCTGGCATCATCTCATATAACATCCTCTAACCCCCTCTGCATTCCAGAAACACTGGCCTTTCTCCAATTCACTGAACCACCCTCTTGCCACAGGAACTTTGCACGTGCTGTTCTTCCGACTGGAAGCCTCTTCTCTGCCTGCTATGCTTATTTAAAACCTGTTTCTTCAGCTTTTGCTTAATCATTCCTTCCTCAAGGGAGCCTTTCCTGTTATTCCCAACTTTGTCAAATCGATCTTTAATACCGCCACACCCTCCCCTCAATAGCACTCATCATAGTTGCAATTTTATATATATTTGTTCTGTAAGTCTATAGTTTTATGTCTTTTATCTCCCCAGTATCTAGTAC
>NW_004444090.1:6003551-6004433 GCF_000243295.1 Trichechus manatus latirostris
TTACTACTTCATAATTATGCAAAGATCTCAGGCTAGATAGCACTGTACAAGACAATCCCTAAAGTCCCTAGAAGTGTGCTCCAAAATGAATTTCTATTAAATGAACTTTAAATCACTGACTTCTGCAGTCAAATTTTTCTGGGGGAAAACAAAAGTTATTCCTAGTTGTCTTGGTTATCCAGTGCTGCTATAACAGAAATACCACAAGTGGATGGCTTTAATAAACAGAAGTTTATTCTCTCACAGTCTAGTAGGCTAAAGTCCGAATTTAGGGCGCCAGCTTCAGGGGAAGGCTTTCTTTCTCTTTCGGTTCTGGGGGAAGGTCCTTGTCATCAATCTTCCCCTGCTCTAGGAGCTTCTCAGCACAGGGACGCTGTGTCCAAAGAACTCGTGCTCCTGGCTCTATTTTCTTGGTGGTATGAGATCCCCGTCTCTCTGCTCTCTTCTCTCTTTTATATTTCAAAAGAGATTGGCTCAAGAGACAATCAAATCTTGTAGATTGAGTCCTGCCTCATTAACATAACTGCTGCCTACCCAACCTCATCAACATCACAGTGACAGGATTTACAACACAGGAAAATCACATCAGATGACAAAATGGGGGACAATCACACAATACTGGGAATCATGACCTAGCCAAATTGATACACATATTTTTGGGGGACACAATTCAATCCATGACACCAGTACATAATAAAATTACATATAAAGAATATGTAAAAAATAAAAACATAGGTTAAAAAATATATTTAAAGTATACATTTCAAGGGAAAAATATCTTTCTTGCATATATTAAAAAATAATTTTATAAATTTACTCTACATCCATGGTTTAAATTCATTTACATTTTGCATTCTCAGTGGGGGCAATATCACTCCAAAT
>NW_004444090.1:6004750-6007870 GCF_000243295.1 Trichechus manatus latirostris
ATATGTTTGACTTAAACCTCTAAGGAAGGAGGGACATGTTAGCAGTTGAAGTAAGGATTATTTCTCCAGTCTAAAGACACTGGCACACTGACAATTTACTCTGAAGGGAGTCTCAGTACAGGGAAAGTTACCAAAATAAAATATTGAGAAATGGGCCACAGCAGTGGGGATCATGCTGGTTCTCAGATTGTGGGGCTAAAGCTCTTGAAATTCTTCTTACGTAAAGTCAATGATCCTCACCTCTGAACTAAAATTTCTCATAGTGTTCCTTTAGGATCAAAAGTAGATGTGAAGCCTCGTTAGAGCCTTTTTAGTTTGGCCCAGTAAGCAGAGGATAGTCAGACTAGTGTAAAATGCCAGACTAGATCAAAGATCTAGAGGAGCTCTGGTATCTAACATCCCTATAGAATGACCCTGTGGGGATCACAGGCTATCGAAGCTGGGAAATAGGCAGAACATGTATCTTTCTGAAACTGTGTATTCGGATAAATGAATTCCCCTAAAGCGAGGGGTTCTTGTACACCAAGTAAAGAAAGTGATGAGTTAGCGGAAGACTAGGTACAAAAAAAAAAAATAACCCATCTCTCCTTCTCCTTAAATAGGTACCCTGAGCCTAGCATCCAGAGCTATACCTTTACCCTGAACCATTCTAATCAATTATGAGCCATTTGGTCCAGTTGAAAGGAATTACAGGGCACCACACCCGAATCCAGGAGCCCTGGTGGTGTAACAGTTAAGCGCCCCACTGTTAACCTAAAGGTTGGCAGTTCGAACCCACCCAGTGGCTCCACAGGAGAAAGACCTGGTAATCTGCTCCTGCAAAGATTACAGCCTAGAAAACCGTATGGGAAAGTTCCACTCTGTCACATGGGGTTGCTATGAGTAGAAAATCAACTCAACAGCACCTGACAACAACGCCCTCATCCATGACTCATGATCTGATCCTTGCCACAAAGTTGAGTTTTACTATTTGGGTTGAGAAGCAGTTGCCTTTTCACCTGAGTTTGTAGACTCTCTCTATTCTTTCAGTTCCTCCTTGCACACCAGCCAATTCTTCTCTGAAGGAATCCCTTTTTTATAATTCCTCGCCAAATGCCACAAATAGCAACCAATGAGCACTAATAATAATGTTTTCAAACCTCCTGCCTAAAGTTACAAGTTCATTCTTGTTGTTGTCATTTTTAGTTGCCATTCTGACTCATGGTAATTCCATGTGTGCAGAGTAGACAGCTCCACAGGGTTTTCAAGGCTAATCTTTCAGAAGCGGACTGCCAGGCCTGTCTTCGTAAGTGCCTCTGGGTAGGTTTGAACTGTCAACCTTTTGGATAGTAGTCAAGCGCTCAACCATTTGCGCCACTCAGGGACTCCTACAAGTTCATTAGGCATGACTTTTACCTTCCAACTTACTGCAGGCAACAGTTTTACCACGTTTCACAACTAGAAAACATGGATTTCCATTCCTCTAGCCTTCAATAATTGTTTGACTTCCTCTGACCAGCTCTTAAACCAGTGCCACATATTTCAGAATTTTATTATTAAAGCAGCACCCCACTCGGATTCTAATTTCTATAAAATTTCAGGATAAGACATATAATCCTGTGATACTGAAGTTCCCTCAAATCTCAACCGCTTAAATAAAAAGGTTTATTTTCACTTGTGCTCCCATTTCCATCGGAGGTATTCAAAAAGTTCTGTTTACCATAGTCCCTAAGGGGCACATGCAGACAGAGTCTCCATCTCAACATGTCCTTCCATAATGATAGCTACAGGGGGAAGACAGGGTACCTCTTAAAGCTGGAAATACTTGGTAAGCAACCCTAGAAAGCTGTATAGCTCTGAGTTCAGTTGCAGAGAACAGAAACCACTCTGTCTGATTTAAGCAGAAAGGGATATGTTCAAACATTAAATAGCTTATGGGATAGTTGAGAGGACTAAAGAAACAAGACTCTAGGTTGAAATTTCAGAAAACTCTCTCAAAGTCACACCCAGAACCAGGTTTCCAAAGGAGCTGTGCCTCTTCGGCAGTCAGTAATCCACTGGCATCAGGACTTCATGAGAATAAAAACACGTCTCAATCAAGAAGCCACTATTGATGCCAGTTCCAAACCACACCACACCTGTTATATATATCTACAGATTGGATTCCTGAAGACCTGCCTCTCAGTACCCACGAAGCTGGTGACTGGGGTCTCTGGTGTTGCCACAGAAACCAGAAGTGCAGACACAGCAAATGTAGCACAAATGTGGCCTCCCCCTCACCTCTGCTTTCCAAATCTCATGTTAGTATAACTAACCAAATCCAAATCCCATCCGGAAACTTAGCTGTAGTGGATTCTGGAATATGGATTTTAGACTCCAGCGCCTACAGTGCAGGAAGGCACACAACAACAGAGATGAAACTGTGGGACAGTCTAACATATCTATCTCTTTTTAACACAGCAGTAAGCCATAGGATAGGGCACCACATTCTACGGCCACAATATACTATTTATAACTTCTATCCCCACATACTTAAAAGAAGTAATTTTAAAAGGTTTATACTAATGTTCAAAATCAGGCCCTTAAGCATTCAGGAAAAGTTAAAATGTTTCATTGTACTCTCTTTTATAGCCTAAAGGGGAATCTAGCACACTTTCTTCAACCAAACTATGTTAAATACTAGGTTTCAGGGCTATGTACAATTACATACTTCAGTCTTCACAACAATTCTATGAGGCAGTGTATCAGTTAGGGATTGTATTCAGCGGCATATAACAGACATCCACCTACAATGATTTGATCAAACATATGTATTTTCCATAAAATATAAGAAATACAAGTAGTCTGCAGCTGGGCTATCCAGGGCCAGTAGAGCCTCCCAGATTCCTTTTGTCTTTCTGCTCATTTACCTTTAACTTGTGGCTCTCATTTTCATGGAAATAAGACGGTTATTCCACTTCCAGACATTGTTACCAACCTCCTAGATGGAAGAAGAGGAATGTTACGGATTGAATTGTGCCCCTCAAAAACATGCACTGTAAATCTTTTTTTTTTTTTTTATTGTTGTGCTTTAAGTGAAAGTTTATAATTCAAGTTAGTCTCTCATACAAAAATTTATACATACATTGTTATCTGACCCTA
>NW_004444090.1:6008444-6009508 GCF_000243295.1 Trichechus manatus latirostris
CAATTGATGCTTCTTACATGGCTGCTCTCTAGCTTTTAAGACCCCAGATGCCACTCACCAAAGTGGCATGCAGAACATTTTCTTAATGAACTTTGTTATGTCAATTGATCTAGATGAAACCATGGTCCCCAGACCTCTGTCCCTGCTACTTTGTACCTCGAAGTGTTTAGTTGTATTCAGGAAACTTTTTGGCTTTGGTTTAGTTCAGTTGTGCTGAATTCCCCTATACTGTATGCTGTCCTTCCCTTCACCTAAGATAATTCTTGTCTACCATCTAGTTGGTGAATGCCCCCTCCCTCCCTCCCCACCTTGTAAGCATCAAAGAATGTTTTCCTCTGTGTTTAAACCTTTTCTTAAGTTCTTATAAAAGTAGTCTTATACAATATTTGCCCTTTTGCAACTGACTAAATTCACTCAGCATAATGCCTTCCAGATTCCATGTTATGTTTCGTGGATTCATCATTGTTCTTTATTGTTGCATAGTATTTCATTGTGCGAATATACCATAACTTGTTTATCCATTCATCCGTTGATGGGCACCTAGGTTGTTTCCATCTTTTTGCTATCGTGAACAGTGCTGCAGTGAACTTGGGTGTCCATATATCTATTTGTGTGATGACTCTTATTTCCCTAGTATATATTCCAAGGAGTGGGATTGTTGGATCGTATGGTACTTTTATTTCTAACTTTTTAAGGAAGCACCAAATCAATTTCCAAAGTGGTTGTACCATTTTACATCCCCACCAACAGTGTACAAGTGTTCCAGTCTCTCCACAACCTCTCCAAAATTTATTGTTTTGTGTTTTTTGGTTTAATGCTAGCCTTTCTGGGGTGAGATGGTATCTCACTGTAGTTTTGATTTGCATTTCTCTCATGGCTAATGATCGTGAGCATTTCCTCATGTGTCTATTAGCCACCTGAATGTCTTCTTTGGTGAAGTGCCTGTTCATATCCTTTGCACATTTATTAATTGGGTTATTTGTCTTTTTGTTGTTAAGGTTTTGCAGTATCCTGTTGATTTTAGAGCTCAGTTGCTGATCAGATTTGTCGGAGCCAAAAATTTT
>NW_004444090.1:6011040-6012225 GCF_000243295.1 Trichechus manatus latirostris
GAGGGTTATGCTGGCTTCACAGAATGAGTTTGGGAGTATTTCAGCCTTTTCTATGCCCTGAAATACCTTTAGTAGTAACTTTTCTCTGAAAGTTTCATAGAATTCTCCAGTGAAACTGTCTGGGCCAGGCCTTTTTTTTGTTGGGAGTTTTTTAATTACCTTTTCAATCTCTTCTTTTGTTATAGGTTTATATAGTTGTTCTAGGTCTGTTTGTGTCGGTTTAGGCAGGTAGTAAGTTTCTAGATATTTTTCCATTTCCTCTAGGTTTTCAAATTTGTTAGAGTACAATTTTTCAAAGTATTCTGTTACAATTCTTTTAATTTCAGTGGGGTCCATTGTGATACCACCAATCCCATTTCTTATATGGGTTATTTGCTTCCTCCTGTTTTTCTTTTGTCAGTTTGGCCAATGGTTTATCGATTTTGCTGATCTTTTCAAAGAACCAGCTTTTGGTCTTATTAACTCTTTCAATTGTTTTTCTATTCTCTATTTCATTTAATTCTGCCCTAATTCTTTTTATTTCCTTTCTTCTGGTGCCCGAGGGCTTCTTTTGCTGCTCTCTTTCCACTTGTTCCAGTTGTAGGGTTAATGTTTTGATTTTGGCACTTTCTTCTTTTTGGATGTGTGCATTTAGTTGCTATAAATTGACCTCTGAGCACTGCTTTTACTGTGCCCAAAGGTTCTGGGAGGATGTGTTTTCATTCTCATTTGATTCTATTCCATCCTTAATTTCTTCTATAACCCAGTACTTTTTGAGCAAGGTGTTGTTCAGTTTCCATGTGTTTGATTTTATTTTCCTTGCTTTTTCTGTTATTGATTTCTACTTTTTTGGCTTTACGGTCAGAAAAGATGCTTTGTAATATTTTAATGCTTTGGATTATGTGAAGGCTTGCTTTACGGCCTAATATGTGGTCTATTCTGGAGACTGTTCTATGTGTGTTGGAAAAGAAAGTATACTTGGCTGCTCTTAGGTGGAGTGTTCTATATATATCTATGAGATCAAGTTGGTTGATTGTGACATTTAGATCTTCCATGTCTTTATTGAGCTCCTTTCTGGATGTTCTGCCCTTCACAAAAAGTGGTGTGTTGAAGTCTCCTACTATTACTGTGGAGCTCTCTCTCTTTTCAATGCTGTTAGAGTTTATATATTTTGGAGCCCTGTCGTTGGGTGCATAAATATTTATT
>NW_004444090.1:6012722-6032661 GCF_000243295.1 Trichechus manatus latirostris
TTCCATTGCCTCAGTTGTGTTCCTATGACTTTCTACTGAGTTGTCTAATTCTGAAATTTTATTGTTAATCTTCTGGATTTCTGATTGCTGTCTCTGTGGA
Organism: Trichechus manatus latirostris; assembly: GCF_000243295.1. NCBI lineage: Eukaryota > Metazoa > Chordata > Mammalia > Sirenia > Trichechidae > Trichechus > Trichechus manatus. The sequence continues at coordinate 6,012,823 of NW_004444090.1, forward strand.
TTCTTGCAGCCTATTCAATTTGTCATTATGCTCTTGAATAACCTTCTTAAGATCCTCTACTGCTTTGTCTGTGTGTTCCTTGGCTTGTTCTGAATTTTGCATAATCTCTTTCCTGATCTCTTGAAGAGTTTTGTAATCTTTTGGATTCTACCTCAGGTAATTCAAAGAAATTCTCTTCCTCTGGATAATTTCTTGATTCTTTATTTTGAGAGTTTGCTGAAGCCAGCAAGGTCTGCCTCTTTATGTGATTTAATATTGACTGTTGTCTCTGAGCCATCAATACGTTATTATATTTATTTTATGTTTGATTACTGTGTCCCAGCTTCTTGTTTTGTTTTGATATGCCCAAATAGGCTGCTCATATGAGCTAGTTTGATTATTGGCATGTTTGAAGCTCTAACATCCTGTCACCAGGCTAGATCTGTTACTACATATGTGAGCCCAGGAGTCTGTTTACTTTTCTTGTATGAATTCAGCTCAGGTGTCCAGGTAGTCAGTCACCAAGCATGTGATGCAGGCTCTCACCTACAGTCTTAGATAGGCAGGGGTGATTGCTGTAGGCACAGGTATCTGGCTGCACTAGGGGGCCATGCACTGAACAAAGCAGGGGGCTGACGGCTGCCCCTGAGTGTCTGGGAGGAAAGTGTGTCCCTGTTCCCTAGAGCGCATAGGTGGTGGGTTTTGAAGCTGGACTATGAGCACCCAGTGCTGTTGGCTGTAAGTATTGGGGGACACCACTTATTCTTGGACCACTGTTGCAGGTGGTTAGGTGGTGTAGGTGGAGCCACCAGTCCTCAGGCCTCTGATGTGGTAGGTGAGGACCCTGCTTAATGGGCAAAGCAATGTCAAATGTCACAAACCTGCCACTTTACCTTATAGCTGATACAGCTGAAGTTAAACTTCAGGTATATACACTGTTGTACTGTGGTAATGAGCCCACACAGGTCTATGCAGGGGTGAAAGGCATTCAAAGTCCATGGACCCCTTATGCCTGTGCCTAGGCAAAGGAACTGTGCCTACCCTGAGTTCCTGGCTTAGGGGAGCTGGCAGATTATTTTTACCCCAGTCTGTTAATTTGTTCCCTCTCCAAGGCCAGGAGAATGACTCAGGGCACGTGACAGTTCCTACTTCCCACCCAGGGGACTCGGTAATTGCTGAAGCCGGCCGGGACCCAGTGCAGAGCAGGGAGGGGGCAGGTATATAGGAGAGAGGTTTTTCCCAAAGGGGGTGTTTTTTGATCCACACAGTAGATCAGACACAAGTACTTATCTTTTGCCGATTAAGCGCTGCTTTTCACTGGTTGTGGATGCCCAATAGACTCTCTGCCACTGGGTCTCTTCCGATGTGGAAAACACCTCCCGAGCAGCACTGCTTGCCTCACTGTGCACGTAAGCCAATCCTGCCTGAAGAGCAACAGCTCCCACCAGGTCAGGTCTGGCAACTCCTCACTGCTTCCGAACCGTCTCTCCCTCCTCCTGCCACTCAGTCCGATCCCTCAACTTTGCCTTTAATGTTGGGCTTCTAGATTGTCATATATAATCGATTCACTTGTTTTTTCAGGTCTTTGTTGTAAGAGGGACCACAGGAAGCATCTGACTACTCCACCATCTTGGCCCTGCCTCTGTGTTGTAAATCTTAACCTCTATGCCTGTGGTTATAATCCCATTTGGGGATGGGTTGTCTTTGTCATGTTAATGTGGCAGCATTAGTGTAGGGTGAGCTTTGAGTCAATCTCTTACAACATATAAAAAGAGCAGATTAGAATAAGCCAGCAAGCAAGACGGAGGAAGACAGATCCAAGCCACATGGTGATCTCCAAAGAACCAGGAAACCAAAGTTGAAGAGACAAGGACCTTCCTCCAGAGCCAATAGAGACAAAGCCTTCCCCTAGAGCTGGCACCCTGAATTCAGACTTCTAGCCTCTTTAACTGTGAGAAAATAAATTTCTGTTCATTAAGGCCATCTACTTGTGGTAACTCTGTTATAGCAGCACTAGATAACTAAGTTAGAATTTGGTACCAAGAAGTGGGGGTGCTGCTCTAACCAATTCCTACAGTGCAGAAGTGGTTTTAGAATTGAGTATTGGCTAGAGGCTGGAAGAGTTCTGCGACACCTAAGAGTAAAAGCCTAGATTTCCTTGAAGAGATTGTTGGAAGAATTATGGATGTCAAAGGCAATTCTAGTGAGGGCTCAGAAGGAAGTGAGGACAGCCATAAGAAAGTCTATTGTCTTAAAGAATACATATGGCATCAGCAACAGAATGTTGCTAGAAATGTGGACATTAAATGTGCTTTTGGTGAGGCTTTAAAAGAAAATGATGAATATGTTATTGGACAATAGAGGAAGGACGCTGCTTTTTATGCTGTGGCAGAGAACTTGTCTGAATTGTGTTCAAATGTTTGGTGGAAGGTAGAATTTTTAAGTGATGAACTTGGATATTAGGCTGAGGAGATTTCTAAGCAAGATTTTAAAGGGACCGCATGTTTTCTCCCTGCCACTTATAGTAAAATTCGAGAGGAAAGAGATGGACTTAAAAATAAACTGTGCAAAATGAAAACAGAACTTAAAGATTTGGAAAATTCTGTTGTACAAACTAAGGACACGTGTCCTAGAATGTTCACCAAGGACATGGCTACACAATCCTTTTTTAAAGAGATTAAGCCTGTGACTGATGGCTCTAACCAACTACCATAGCAGAAAACCCATCAGCTTAGATTGAAAGGAACAGAGAAAGAACGAAAGGAAAGAATGCTGCCTGCCTCTTGGAATTCTACAGGCAGCAAACAGGCCAAAGAAGCTACATCTGTAGTCCTCCAAGAAAAGAAAAGGATCATCCCTGGAGCAGCTCAGAGATCAGCTGAACTGTTGGAAGGAGTACAGGAAGCAGGGTCCTCTCAATTTCAAAGGGTGGAATCACAGCCTCCTAGGTTTAAGTCTTCACCAACTTGGTTCTGGTTCCGGAGCATAGGGCTGCCGTTCACGAGTGGCAGGTGAATGGGGCCACTGCCCAAAGCTGAGCAAGGCAGGGTTGCCATGCCCAAGGGGCAGAAGATTAGGGTCTGCCGTGGCTGAGTATGTGGGGTCGCCACTCAGATGGACTAGGAGACTGGGGCTGCCCAAAGCCAAGGAAGCAGAGTTGCCAATTCCAGTGGGCTTGGAAGGCAGAGCTGAAGCCCAGGCCAGAGTGGCCTCCACCCAGAATCCAGAGGGCATGGCTAACACCCAGAGTCTGGAGGGCAGGGCCATTGTCCAGATGGTCCCAAAGAACAGAGGACTGTTTTCAAGACTTGCTGCTAATGTAAATTATTCTGCTGGGTTTAGGACTTTCTTGGTGCTCGTTATCCTTTCTTTCCCTCCAATTTCTCCCATTTGTAATAGAAATGTCTAACTTACGCCTGTTCTACCACTGTACTTTGGAAGCAGATAACTTGTATTCTAGATTTCACAGGGTCACAGATGAAGAGGAATTTTGCCCCAGGATGGAATATGCCTAAAGTCTCACCCGTATTTGATTTAGATGATTCAGAGATGAGATTTTGGACCTGGAGTTGATTTAAGACTTTTAGGATGATGTGATGGGATCAATGTGTTTTGCATGTGGCAGGGACGCAAATTTTGGGGGGGCCAAAGGGTGGCATGTTATGGATTGAATTGTGTCCCCAAAAAATATGCGTTGTAAATCCTAATCTTTATGCCTGTGGTTAGGAGCCCTGGTGGCACAGTGGGTAAGCATTTGGCTGCTAACCAAAAGGTCAGCAGTTCCAATCCACCAGCTGCTCCTTGGAAACCCTATGAGGCAGTTCTACTCTGTCCTATAGCGTCACTATGAGATGGCAACGGGTATGCCTGTGGTTATAATCCCATTTGGGGATGGGTTGTCTTTGTCATGTGAATGAGGCAGGATTAGTGTAGGGTGAGTTTTGAGTCAATTTCTTACAATATATAAAAACAGCAGATTAGGACAAGCCAGCAAGCAAAGATGGGGGAAGACAGATCCGAGCCACATGGAGGTCTCCAAGGAACCAGGAAACAGAAGCTGAAGAAACAAGGACCTTCCTCCAGAGCCAACAGAGACAGACAGCTTTCCCCTAGAGTTGGCACCCTGAATTTGGACTTCTAGCCTCCTAAACTGTGAGAAAATAAATTTCTGTTTGTTAAACCCATCCACTTGTGATAATTCTGTTATAGCAGCACTAGATAACTAAGACAAAGAAGAACAAAGGCAAAAGGCACCTGCCAGAGCTGGGTCTGACGCCTATTGAAACAGCTTTGATGGAAGCTCCATCTTGTGATTGTGCATACATCTCACTAGCCAAAACTGTGTCACAGAGTCACCTCTATCCAAGGAAGTAAAGTTTTTGTTTTGTTTTGACCAAATCTACTGCCAAAATCAGAATTCTGTTAGTAAGGAAGAAGGCTAGCATAAATTCTGGACAGGTAACTAGCAGTGTCTGCCTAGGGTAAACATTATCATCTTCATTTTACAACAAGGAAACAAGGGTTCAAAGAGGTTAAGTAATGTGATCATAGCTCATGGACTTGGGGTTTGAATTCAGGCCTTGTGACTGCAAATTCAGGGCTTTTGAGTAAGAGTTTATTAAAAAAAAAAAAAAAAGATTAAAACTTTTAAAAAATTGGCACGTAGAGAGGTAAATCTGATTATTCAGAAAAAAAGAAACCATTTGCAGAAAATTCTGTAGAGCAGAAGTAGGAGTGGGAATGAGAAGGGGGAAATGACTAGATTCATAGGGGGAGTAGCATCATCCCGTAATGAAAAAAAAAAAAATTCTTACAGTTAAAAGTAGATTTGAAGATGATGGCACATTTTCAGGATAGGTTTTCCACCGCTGGGTAAAAATTTATTGCCTTGTGGCTAAAATTCATTGTGAGCTAGTGAAACTTATTTTATTGCCTCTATTAACTCTTACCCGGTGCTTGAGAATTATAACTGTTATTAATCAAGCTAACCTGAAAATCATCTCTAATGGCTTGATGGCATTTTCCAGAATGATTCATGTGATTCCCATTTCCCTAACTCTGAAAGTTTTTGCTTTTATTAAGAAAAAGATGATAGTACAATCTGCCCTAAAAGACAGGACTGCTGTAACTGGAGGTTAAGTGAAAGTGACCGGGATGGGGCCACTGGATGTTTCTTACAAGCTCCCAAGGATTCTGAGGTAAGAAAGAAATGCAGAAGACATTAGAAATGGGTAGCCAAGATTGCCAGGTTACAGGGCAGGGGTGTGGGCCTGTTCGAGACTGCACTTGAAATGACAGTAGTCCACAGAAATGTGTAACTCACCTCTGCAACAATCCTTGACTCGTCTTTGGCACCTTGCAGCTTGTGGCTTTTCCCCTAGGGGTATGGGATGTGCCCTTACTCTGCTACTTCCTAGCCATGAACCTCAGGAAGTTCCCTCCCTCAACTTTCTCCACCTTGATCCTGGCTAGCTCTTGGCACCAGACTTCTTAACAAGTCTGGCAGAACAAGATGGCTGAATAAATGTAGCCCAATCCCTGGTTCTAGCTACTGAGCATACCTAATTCACCCCCAAATAGCCCTTTGGAAACTTCAAAGAGCTAATTAATTACACTGCTGTGAATTTAAGCAGCAGCAGTAGAAAGGAAAGGTAAATAGCACCTATTGAACCTAAAAAGAACTGGGGGTGGGGAAACTGTGTAAAACATACTTGGGGTAAAAATTCACACACAGATTAAATTTGATTGAATGCTGGGAAAACAAAAAGTAGGTTCCTGCTGGAAGATCACAGAAGGCCCCAGCTCCCCTTGCTGTCAAAGTAGTTAATAATAAAGCCTTGAAAGGGTGGGGCCTGTAGGGATCTGCCTCAGGTTAAACTCCCTTTGAGGATGTGGGGCCAGGGAATTTAATCTTGCCAGGGGTTCCAGGAGCTAACTAGAGCACAGCCTGGGAAAACGGGGGGTGGGGGGTGGGGAGGCTCCTTTCTAGGGATCTGGCTGAACGCAGAAGGAGGCTGGCTGTGCAATAGTTAGGTACTTAGCTGCTAACCAAAAGTAGCAGTTTGAACCCAGCAGTTGCTCTGTGGGAGAAAAACATGACAGTCTGCTTCCTTAAAGATTACAGCTTTGGAAGCCCTGTGGGTCACTATGAATCGGTATTGACTTGATGGCAATGGGTTTGGTTTGGTTTGGATGACTGCAGCTTTTATTCACTCTTAAGAGTCCTTGCGACTAGAGAACTTGTTGTGGTTGTTAGCTGTCCTCAAGTTGGCCCCTGACTCATGGAGACCCAACGCACAACAATGCCCAGTCCTGCAGATCAGACTGCTGTGATCCATAGGGTTTTCACTGGATGATTTTTCAGAAGTAGATCGCCAGGCCTTTATTCCTAGCCCCTCTTAATCTGGAAGCTCCATTGAAATCTGTTTAGCATCACAGCAACATGAAATCTATCACTGATAGATAGGTGGTAGCTGTGCATGAGGTGTACTGGCTGGAAATTGAAACTGGATCTCCCACATGAAAGGTGAGAATTATAACACTGAACCACCAATGCCTCAAACTAGAGAACAGGAAGAAGAATTTGAAATAAGAAGCTAGTGCCAGGCAAAACTGGAAGTGAAGAAAGATGGCGCACACAAGTGCAAGTAGGTTTATGGTGGAAGTTTCTCCCACCAAACTATGCTCCTGCTTTGGAAGTGTGTTAACAAAGTCAACAGGCTTTTATGAATATACATCATTAGAATCTGAGTACCAGCATTCAAATATTCAGCAAATACTTGAGAGCTAAGGTGTGGTTTGGAATTCTCAAATTCTAGAGTAAGAAGCTTATCTAAAATGCAGGTTCCCAGGCCCAACCAAGATTCTGATTCAGCAGGCCGAAGGTGGAGTCTAGGAATTTGCATTATTACCAGGCAGCTCAAGTGATTTGGGACAGGTGGCTCTTGGATTGTCCTAGTTGCTTTGTAAAAACTAAACATGGTCTCTATAAAAGTTAGCATGCAATCAAGTAAGACACTTGACTGATAAAAATGAAAACAAAATAGAATATTTATCCTTTTGCTACTTCTTGCTTGTTGTTTTTGATATTGTTTTGTTATGCTGCTGAACTCATTCATCTTAGAATTCTTTGGCCTGTTTACTGAGAACAGTGACTCACCCAGAATTACAGAGTTATCAGAAGCAACAATATACGGATTCTAAATAAGACCTCTCAGCAGTTTTCTATTACTTAGAGCAAAAGCCTGAAGGAGTCTGTCTGTGTCTGCATGAAAGAGAGAAAGCAGGGGCAGGTGAAAAGGGAGGTGATTTGCAAGTGATCTGTCATGGATTGAGTTGTGTTCCCCCAAAAATATCTGTCAGCTTGGCTGGGTCATGATTCCCAGTATTGTATGATTGTGTCATCTGATGTGATTTCCTTATGTGTTGTAAACTCTATCACTATGATAAGATTATATGTGATCTCCTTATGTGTTGTAAATTCTATCACTGTGATGAGGTTTTACCGATCAGGTCGACAAGATTAATGTCTTAATGCAATCTCTTTTGAGATATAAGAGAGAAACAGGCGGAGACACGTGGGAACATCATACCACCAAGAAAGCAGTGCTGGGAGCAGAGCGTGTCCTTTGGACCTGAGGTTCCTGCGAAGAGAAGCTCCCAGACCAAAGGAAGACTGATGGCATGGACTTTCCTCCAGAGCCGACACAGGAAGTGTTCCCTGGAGCTGATGCCCTGAATTTGGACTTGTAGCCTACTGGACTGTGAGAGAATAAATTTCTCTTTGTTAAAACCATCCACTTGTGGTATTTCTGTTGGAGCAGCACTAGATGACTAAGACATGATCCTTTTTCAGAATTTAGATTTGATGATTAAGCACCTTTGTTCCACGGGAAGAAATTGGTAGAGCCCCAAAGATCAACAAGATTCATTAGGGCTGTGAAGCGGCTGTAAATTTTTTGGACCAAGACCCATCCTGTAAAATACATTTCACATTAAAACTCAAAACAAACACACACAAATAAGCTTGTGTGTGTTTGTGTGTGCATCTACAGAAAATGGAAACAATCATTCTATAAAACACTACTTACATTTACTATGTGAAATGCACTCTATTTTCTATGCCCTTTCCTTTCCTTTGCCCTTCATCTCTCCCTCCCTCACTTCTTTCCTTCCCTTTCTTCTTTCTTCCTTCCTTCCTTTTCTTTCTTTCCTTTGATGCTGGAATTGGAGAAGTTTGTTCACTAGTTTTTCTTCCTTTCTTCCTCAGGCAGTAGTGCCCTGAATTTATCCAATGTCCATCCTGATCTATCTGTTCACTTCCTGTAGAGAAGCCTTTGCTGTCTCTGAGGCTGGTGTTTCAAAGCACCAAAGTAAATAGCTGGAGAAATGCTCAGTGGAATATACTGATAAACAAATGAGTCTTTGCTTCTTACCAGGTTGGCCTCCCGCTGTTCTGCACTTGGTGTGCTCGTTTCTGCTCAAGTGTCTTTATCTCCTAACCTGGAATTCTATCTGCCCACCAAATCACTCTCCCTGCCTACTCCACTTACCTTCAGGGCTGCCAGGGGAAGTCTGATTTTCTCAGACTTTGAAGGCTACTGAAAGCACAAGGGAGAAGGCTCCATTCCTTAGTGTCCTGCTCAATCAGGTGCAATCCACTTCAAAGTAAGGATAACCAATGTTGTCATTTATTATGCAATTAAAGCTATTATTTTCATCGTTTATAAACAAAGAAATTCGAATGACTCAACATCCCTACAGTCAATTTTCTTTATCCAACTAGCAAGCTTCATTGTCATTGCAGCCATTTTATCATTTGCAGTAAAAACATTCACAATTTTGTTTGCTGTTGCTGACTGAGAGTGTTTATTTAGCCTTGAAAAATATCAACTAAAGAAGCCAACTCTGTGAATCACTTTTCATCATGGAAAGGAACAAGCCACTTTAGCTCCACCTCTGATGTAACATCTTTTCTTCTCCATAGAGAAAAACAGCAATTCAATCCAGAATTCAAGTGCTACTCGGCATCCTTCTCACACATCTTATTAAAAATGTCATGACTGGAATTTTTTTAATCATTAAACACTTTGCAAATTAACTCTCTTCCAAGATATCTTCATTATAAATATCATTTTTAATGGACAAATTACTAACCTCCATGTTTTTTATCCAGCTTCAAAGCAAAGAACTGGTTCTGTCTCAGTTGGTCTTTTTAGTATACTGTGATCTATTGAATGCCTGAAAGCAAGGAATCTATCAAAGACAATTGGGATCACACCAAAAAGACAAAGAATCCAACTTGAAAAGGTTCTAACTGGCTAAAGATGGGGCAATCTGATCATCTTATGGAATGGATTTAAATACACCAAATATATGAAAATCCATGAGTTCATAAAGATGCTCCAAAAACGAAAGTCATTCACCACTTCTGGAGATTGCTAGAATAGCAACTTATTATTTGGAAAATTAACCAAGAAAAAAGTCAGGCATTAAAAATATTTGCTTGGTGATCTTGTTTAATTAATATTTGGAGGCTCTGTGTGACCAAAGAGCTCGGCTGCTAACCGAAAGGTCGGCAGTTCGAAGCCACCAGCGGCTCCTTGGAAACCCTAGGGGACAGTTCTACTCTGTCTATAGAGACACTATGAGTCGGAATTGACTCGACTGCAACGGGTTTCGTTTTTTGGTTTTAAGACTAATTAACAACCTGTAATATGCAGATGACAAAACCTTGCTTGCTGAAAAGTGAAGAGGACTTAAAGCACTTACTGATGAAGATCAAAGACTACAGCCTTCAGTATGGATTACAACTCAACATAAAGAAAACAAAAATCCTCCCAACTGAACCAACAAGCAACATCATGATGAACAGAGAAAATATTGAAGTTGCCAAGGATTTCATTTTACTTGGATCCACAATCAATGCCCATGGAAGAAGCAGTCAAGAAATCAAACGACGCATTGCACTGGGCAAATGTGCTGCAAAAGACCACTTTAAAGTGTTAAAAAACAAAGATGTCACTTTAGGGACTAAGGGGTGCCTGACCCGAGCCATTGTATTTTCAGTCACCTCAATGTATGTAAAAGCTGGAAATAAATCAGGGAAGACAGAAGAAGAACTGATGCCTTTCAGTTATGGTGTTGGCAAAGAATACTGATATACCACGGACTGCCAGAAGAAAGAACAAATCTGTCTTGGAAGAAGTACAGCCAGAGTGCTCCTTAGAGGCAAGGATGGCGAGACTTCAGCTCACTTACTTTGGACATGTTATCAGGAGGGACCAGTCCCTGGAGAAGGACATCATGCTTAGTAAAGTAGAGGGTCAGCAAAAAAGAGGAAGACCTTCAATGAGATGGACTGACACAGTGGCTGCAACAATGGGCTCAACCATAATGAATGTGAGGATGACACAGGACCAGACAGCATTTCATCGCTATGAGTTGGAACCAACTTGACTACACCTAGCAAGAACCTAACAAGGCTTCAGTACATTTTCTATGATGTGAATTTAGCCTTCAAAGATGATTCTGAAACTAACTTTGCCTGGTTTTGCTTTTTCTATAATTTCATGTAAATGAAATTATTCAGTACGGTCTTTCATATTTGACTTCTTTGATGCAGTGTTTTATTTCTGATATTAATCCATGCTGTTGCACATACTAACATTTTGTTCCTTTTTATTGTTGAGTAGTATTCCATTGCATTGGTTTACCACAATTTGTTTATCCATTCACCAGCGCTTTTCTTGAATCTACTGAAATGCTCATACCGGTTTTCTCTTGTAGTCTATTAATCTGGTGAACTACATTGATTGATTTGCAGATTTTAAACCACTTTGCATTCCACTTGGTCTTGATGTATTCTTCTTCTTACACGTTGTTGGGTTTGATTTACTTAAGTTTTGTTCAGGAATTTCACTTCTATGTTTATGAGGGATATTTGTCTGCAGTTCTTTTTTCTTTTGAGGTCTTTGGTTTTAGTATCAGAGTAAAACTGTCCCTTAAAATAATTGGGAAGTGTTTCTGTCATGACTATTAAAATGCCTTGCAGAACTTTGAGAAACAAATTAGGCATAAAATGTGGCATGATGGCTGTCATTTAAATATCTTTGAAATACAAAATAAGCTGTTCTTTTTTTCCCCCTAAATTCCCTAACAAACGTATCTTATTCATGTTCATATCCATCTTAACGTCTAGCTTGAAGCTGGCTGAATTAGAGTGACTTGTAATGACAGATTTTAGAAAATTAGAGCTAAGTAATTTTAGAGACGATAGTCACTAGATACATAGAGGAGGAAACGAAAACCCTTTGAAATTGCCAGACTCTTCTATAGAAAACTAGGTACCTTCCCACCCCTTACAGGCCTACATCACATAACATTTATTACAAGCCTTTATGGGTAGCACACGTACAAATTGCTTCAGTGTACACTTTTACATTATAAAGTTAATGTGTTCATCCTTAATCTTTTTCCTCCCTCTGAAGGCCCACGTTGTTCTCACCTACACAATCCAGAGGGGCAGCAGCAAAACAATGAAACTCCAGGTTTGTGTGGCCTTGGGGTTACTAGTTGAACCGGGCATGCTCAGTCGCCGGGCAGATTCTTCAGTGAAGTGGAAACTACAACAGCGCGTACAGGGCGCGCGGAGGTGGGAGTGTCCTCGTGGAATTTAGAGCGTTTCCGCAGCCAATGGGGCCTCGCTGCCGGCTGGCGGAGCTCCTTATTGGAGGAGCGGGGAGGCAAGCGAGTGGAGGGCCCTGGAGGGAGCCGAGGAGGTGCGGGTCGGAGAGGCCGGGCTACGCCGTGCCCTGCGCGTGAGCAGCTGCGGCGGTGGTGGCAGCATCCAGCGGTGGCAGCAGCAGTTCCGGCGCGTTGCTTTACTTTTTGCTGCACGAACACAGCCATTATGCCGAAGAGAAAGGTAAGACTTGCCGAAAAAGATTTCAAAGGCCTTCAAATTGCCCTTACAGCAAATCCTGTCATTGCAGTGGATTGCGCGGAATGCGCGTGGTAGTAAATCCGACATTGCGAACCTCTTTGCTTCTCCACGCTTGTTTTCAGACGCCTGTTGCAGGCATTTCTACCTCCCTCCCCACCGTCCTCCTGGATCTCTAAATGTTACTTTCCAGCGACGCGGCTTCCCTTCTTTATGAACTCATTCTCGCTGGAATGGTTACCACCTCCCACAACAAGAAGCAAAAGCGGCTTTCCTTCCCCCTTCTGGGAGGGGAGTTCCTCTTTGCAAACTGCTAGGTTGTGATAAGTAGAGGGAAAACAGCGAGGGGAACGAAAACAAGTAAAAGCATAGGGAGATCGGGGGAAAAAAATAAGTCGGGCAGATGTTGGTGTTATTCCCATGTGGGCTGTGCCCACGGCTGGGTGCGCCGCTATGGCTCTGAGGCTAGGGGAGAGAGGGAAGGCCATGTTTAAAACACCGCTCACCCTCCTGCTCGCCTCCGCGGCAGACCCGTATGTACCAACTCCAGTGTCAATCAGGGCTGTGGACAGCGCAGGCGGGGCCCGGGCAGCCGGGACCTGCCCGCCGTTCGCAGCGGGAGCGGAGGAGTTGGCAACATGGAAGTCGGGACGCCGCCCGCAGCTCCAGAAGCAGGGGCCGCCAGCTCCCACCCCGGCGGCTTGAATCCACACTCGTGTCGGGAAGGCGGGGTCCGCGCGCTCCCGCGCCCTTCCGCGCGTTTAGGGGACTGGGATCATTTTAGTCTTGTCTTCCGTCCCTTGCACACTGTTCTCTTGCGCGCGGGCCCGGCACACCAAGTACCACGCACGGGGACATATTCCTCCCTTGGGGTTGGCTGCGACTTGTCATTGTCCCAGGGAAGGGAGGGAAGGAGGCACTCCTCTCCGAGAAAAGCAGTGTGTGGCGGCTGGTTCCTGAGGAAATGTTTTGCACCCTCCCACCGCCTGCCCCAGTGTTTCCAACAATGTCAGTCAGTCTGGGTATTAAATTTGAAGCATGCTTACAAGTAATATCCTGCTTTATCAGCTAAAGTCTGGACTGATTTGTGTGTGTGAGTAGAATGCATTATTAGAAAATGCTTAAGTTTTAAAAATCCAGATTTGCCTATTTATCTGTCATTACTAAGAATTTAGTGGAAACTTGTCTCCTACTCCACTTTCTTAAAAGGATAATAATTGGAAGAGTTTTTAAAAAATCTTATAGTTTATGGTTCCCTGGGTGGCACAAACAGTTAAGCGTTCAACTACTAATCTAAAGGTTGGCAGTTTGAACTCACCCAGAGGCACCTGGCAGGGTGGAGGTGGGGGTGAGGCATGGGGGGTTGGGTGTGGGGGGATGCCTGGCAATCTACTCCTGAAAAATCAGCCACAGAAAACCTTATGGAACAAAGTTTTACTCTTGTACACGTGAGGGGGTCACCATGAGTCAGAATCGACTGGAGGGCAACTTTTTTTTTTTTTAATATAATTTATTGTGCACATGCTATGTGCCGTGCAAAGGGTTTGACTTGCAATATCTCATTTAATTGTCAGGATACCTTGAGAGGTTATCACCATTGAACTGGGACTTAGAGACATGAATAGCCCAATATCTCAACAAATATTACTAGCAAGTATTTAATCAGATGCATAGATCCCAAAGGCCTTGCTTTCCACCATTATTTATTCATTCTCCGTTTAGTAGTGGGTGGGTCAAGAGGAATTTAGGAAATTCCAAGAGACTCTCAGCCTAAGATGGCTGGCATATTAAGAGTACTAATACTTTAAATTAGTTATTTAAACTCAATTTTCATGAAAGAAGTGTACTAGAATAAGGATATTAAAATAATGCCATCATTTTCAGTATTTTATCTGAGGGTTAATGGCTAGTAAAGTCAAAGGACCTCATCATCAAGAAATAGGTTACAGAGTAAGTGAGTGGGTGCTGTCTCCTTTCCTGGGAGTTATTAACAAAAGTTTAGATAAACAGTAGGTTAAATGTGCACTCTTTATATATAATGGTCCATGAAGTGGTAGAACCAGTCTTCCTTGTAGATGTTCAAGGGCCAGAGTTCGTGAAGCGATTACTCTTAATTTCCGCCACTGCCCACCACTGTCTTGAGACAGAAAGAGACAGTAGAGGAACTGGCTTTTAATTATGGTTTCATTTCCCCAGACGGCAGGGAGTCCCCGTGAATAAGCTAGCCAAGCATCCTGGGCCTAGAAGCAAATCTGTGTACCAGCACCTGTGTGTCATCCCTCAGGACATCAGAGTGTTCTTCAGATGTGAAAAATCTCCATGATTGATAGGAAGGCTTTTCATTTATACCTGGAGCCCAAAGTCTGGGTTGATACCTGAGCAAGAACAGCCACGAATTAAACATGGCTGTCATGGCCATCCCATTTTTCAGTCAAGCCTTAAAGATTCCTAATGGAATCCTTGAGTTCACTCAAATGACATTGGAAACCACTGTTATTATGTAAAGCCTGACTATATTGCAAAGAAAAGAACCTGAGACAATCTACTACAGATAGCTCTTCAAGATAAGTGATGCTGGGGTAACTGCCGAAACATTTACATACTACTCCACAATATTTTGCATGACTAAAGAACTGCTCAGTCTACATTTTAATAAGCTTTAAAAGTGCCCCATGATATTTTTTGCCATCTTAGCCCTTTTTTCCATCTTTTTGTGGAAATCAGGAACAGTTACTTCATAAGTGTCTGAGTGGGTCGTTCTGCAGAGCAAGAAGCAGTACTAATAAAATCAATAAAAACATCTGGAGTCCTAGCACTATTTTAATGTTGTAGGGATACACAGCTTGCTCTCATGGAGTTTCTATTTAATTTACTGCTCTCATGGAACTTATATATAATTCAAAGAGGTGATACAAAACAAGTAGATAATATTACAGCTGTATATATGTTCCAGAATGTGTAGTATAGATTCTAAAATTTTATATTTTCCTTATCTATACTGTAGAATGAGGTTCCTAAGTAGTACAAATGGTTCGTGCTGCTAACTGAAAGGTTGGTGGTTCAAACCCACCCAGCAGTACTGCAGAAGAAAGGCCTGGCAATCTGCTTCCCTTAAGATTACAGCCAAGAAAACCCTGTGGGGCAGTTCTACTATGTAACACATGGGGTTGCCATGAGTCGGAATCAACTCTACAGGAACAGATTTTTTTATACGCTCGGATAGATAAGGAAAGAAGGTTGAATTTGTACTTATCCTAAAAGTGTGGATTATTGTTGTTAGTTGCCATCAAGTTGATTCTGATTCATGGAGACCCCGTGTGTGCAGAGTAAAACTGCTGCATAGGGTTTTCAAGGCTTCGACTTTTTGGAAGCAGATTCACCGGCCTCTCTTCTGTGGTGCCTCTGGGTGAGTTCAAACCTCCAACCTTTCAGCTAGTAGTCAAGCACTTAACCATTTGGTCCACTCAGGGACCTGAAAAATGTGGGTAGGACTTCAATATACAGAGAGAGAAAGAGATGTAGACTCTTTCTGTTATCAAGCATTTGAATGCCTCTTCAGATTGTATCTTATGACCAGGCCTCAGTTATACAACTTTAAGGCCATAATATCATCCATTTTATATATTAATATAAAATGCTCTTGTGACATTTCCTGATCCTATCTTTGTGAATTTTGTCTAGATGTTTGTGTGTGATAATCATAGGTACATTAAACCAAATGTTTTCTTGTTTGTTTTTAACTGCTGTAGTGTTTTTTGAAGCAGTACAGCAGTTGACAGTGGGAATTCTTCAATTCCTATTAATCTCTTTCTGAGTTTGTGAGATTTAAATAAAGGAGAATTTCCTGTATTTATTACCTAGTGGATGGTAGGTCACCACCCATTGATAATGAGTAGAATAGCAGGGAAAATGATAACATTCATGGACTGAGGTGGTGGTGGGACAATGAGTGACTGAGTTCTAGACCGTTCTGGTCAGACGCCCACGAATGCTTGCAGTGGTCACCTCGTTATATAGTGATCTGATGTTCTACAAAGGGGCATCAGCCAGTGAGGCCTAGAATCACTGTTCTGGGTTAATTAGAAAGAACAAACACATTTTCACATCCTTCTTTTAATTTTTCCAGTTCCTCATCACTAGAACTGTTGGAAATATCTAGTGTATCACATCAGAAATTCTCTAACGAGGCAATTTTCCATGAATTTGGGATATAAACAGCAGTATCTCTTTATGCTTAATAAAGGTTTAAGGAAGAAATGACTGTCTTCTTCTACTTTGAAATTAGGTTTTTATCTGTTATCTTAAAATGTAAAGGCCCAATAGAGTTGTGCTTGGCACAGGATGCTTGACTAAGAACGCTCAAGTGTTCTGATTAATCTTTCAAAAGATATCACTTGTCATAACAGCAATGATAGAAACTAAATGAAAATACAGATAAATTTGACTACATGAAAATGGATGTTTTCAACATGGCAAAAAAAAATCCACTATTAACAAAATTTAGAAGCTTTTGAAAAACTGGGAAAAAGTATTTGTACCATATATCACTGAAAAAGGTTTGCTGTTTTAAAAAGATAAAGAGCTCTCACATACCCTAATGAAAAAGATATATATCCTTATGAGAAAATTTAAAAAATGTATCAAATAGACAAGCCATGCAAAAAATGTTCAACTGGAAATCAAAGTAATATGTATTATTAAAACTAATGAGAAGTGACTTTTTTTTTAACCAATCTGATTGGCAAAAATTGAAAGCATCACTGCCCAGTGTTGAGTACGAACACTCCAACACTTTCATACAATGTGGATGGAAGTATAATTGCCTTTAAAAAAGCTTTAGTGAAGTATGATTTATGTACCATAAACTCCATACAACCGTTCGAAGTGTACAATTCAGTGATTTTTGTTGTTGTTGTTAGCTGCCATCGAGTCAGTTCCAACTCATAGTGACCCTACAGGACAGGGTAGAACTGCCCCATAGAGTTTCCAAGGAGCAGCTGGTGGATTTGAACTGCTGACCTTTTGGTTAGCAGCCAACCTCTTAACCACTATGCCACCAGGGCTCCCAATCATTTTTAATAAATCATTTATACAGTTATAAATGATTTAGTAGATGATTTGTAGAGTTATACAACCATTAGCATAATTTCATCACTCCAGAAAGTTCCCTCAAGTTGTTTCTGGTCAATCCCTACTCCCACTCCTAGCCCCAGAAAAGGTCCATCAATTTTGTATTTTCTATCGGTACTTCATTCCTTTTTAAAAACTGCCCAGTAATATTCCATTGTGTGGATATACTACTTTTTTGTGTATCCTTTCACAAGTTCATTGACATTTCGATTGTTCCAGTTTTTAGTTATTATAAATAATGCTGCCATTAATATTTACATATAAGTCTTTCCGTGGACATACGCTTTCATTTCTCTTGGGGAGATTCTTAAGAGTGGAGTTGGTGGGTCATATGAAAGTCTATGTTTAACATTTTAAGAAACTGCCAAACTGTTATTCCAAAGTGGTTGTACCATCAGTGCATGAAGGTTCCAGTTTCTTCACATCCTAGCTCACACCTGTTATTGTCAATTCTTGCGCATATAGCTGTAATGGTGAATTTTAATTTGTTGTTGTTGTTGGATAGCTAGACAATTCCGACTCAGAGTGACCCCATGCAACAGAATAGAGCTGCCCCAGATGGTTTCTTGGCTGTAATCTTTATGAAAGCAGATCACCGGATCTTTTTTCTCTCAGAGCTGCAGGGTGGGTTCAAACTGCGGACCTTTCAGTTAGCAGCCGAGCACATTACTTGTTCCACCACCAGGACTCCTTGAATTTTAATTTACATTTCCATAATAACATAATGATGATGAACATCTTTTCATGTGCTTACTGTTACTAGCACAAGGTATGTCTTAGGTGAAATGCCTGTTCAAATATTTTAATTAGGTTGTTTGTCTTATATTGAGTTGTAAGAGTTCTTCATATATTTTGGATACAAGTCCTTTATTGGATGTATGATTTTCATATGTTTTCTTCCAGTCTGTAGCTTGTTTAAGATTATTTCTAAATGATGTCTTTTGAAGGCGAAAGTTTTTAATTTTGTTGAAGTTTGTCATTTTTGTTTTTCTTTTCAGGCATCATGCTTTTGATGTCATATCTGATAAACCTTTGCCTAATCTAAGGTCACAGAAATTTTCTGCTTTTTTTTTTTTCTTGAAGCTCTTACATTTAAGTTGATGATCCATTTTGAATTAATTTTGTGTATGTGCAAGATAGGGTTTAACTTCATTTTTTTTGTTGTTGTTGCATGTGGATATCCAGTTGTCCCAGCATCATTTGTTGAAAAGACCACCCATTCTCCACTGAATTGCCTAGGCACCTTTGTCAAAAACCAGTTCACCATCAATGTAAAGGTTTTTTTTTCCCCCCCTGGACTCTTAATTATGTTCCATTGGTCTATATGTCTTTCCTTAGGCCAATATCACACTATGTTGATTAATATGGTTTTATAGTAAGATTTGAAATTAAGTAGTGTCATTCCTCTAACTTTGTTCTTTTTCGGATTTTTTTTCGTCTCTTCTAGATCCTTTGTGTTTCCATATGAATTTTAGAATCACTTTGTGAATTTTTTTTTTTAAAAGCTTGCAGTGATTTTGATAGGGATTAAACTGAATCTGTAGATCAATTTGGGGAAAATTGTCATCTTAACAATATTGAGTTTTCTAGTCTGTGAATATGAAAGGACCTGACATGTAGTATGTCATCCATAAATGCTTTCTGAGTTTAATTGGGTTAAGTATTTATATGGAACCTATACTTGAGTAAAAATTCCAAAATGTCAGCGTTGTACAATTTATTCATTCATTCACGGTTTGCTAAACAAATATTTATTGAGCATTACCTTTGTGCAAGGTACCATCACCTTGGGAAATTAAGTGAAGAATTATTGTTTTGTTCAATAAGTTTTGGAGTGAATGAGTAAATGTCCTTGTTTTTAAAGATCTTCCAGTCTGACAGGATAGATAAGACATGTATGCAAATATTTGTAATTCATGGGAAGAAATGATAACGGACCACAAAAAAAAGCTAGGAACTAGAGGCATTTCAAGGTTTGACCAGACTGCATCCAAAACCAAAACCAAACCTATTGCCATTGAATTGAATTCCGACTCCTAGCAACCCTGTAAGACAGAGTAGAAGTAACTGACCCCGTAGGGTTTCCAAAGCTATAAATCCTTACGGAAGGTAACTGCCATATCTTTCTCGCCCAGGGTGGCTAGTGGGTTCGAATCACCGACCTTTTGGTTAGCAACTGAGCACTTAACCACTGTGCCACCAGGGTTCCTCCAGACTGCATGCCCAAAGAGAAAAACTTACAGTTGTTCTGACTAAAAAGCCTGAGGGTTATAGGTTACTTTTTTTTTTTTTTTTAACCTTTATCTAAAGCTGATCCTTCATAGGTCTTTCTCTGAAGTCTTGCTTTCTTTGAAGTATGTTATTGTTAGGTGCCGTTGAGTTTATTTCAACTCATAATGACCCCATGTGACAGAGTAGAACTGCCCTATAGGGTTTTCTAGGCTGTAATCTTTACAGGAGCAGATTGCCAGGTCTTTCTCCCGCAGAGCTGCTGGGTGAGTTCAACCGCCAACGTTTCGTTTCGCAGCAGGTCACTTGGCTGTTGCACCACCAAGGCTCCTTTCTTTGAAGTATGAGGAAGTTAAATTCAAGGCATGTTATAACAACTGAGAGAGATTAGGTTGCCAACAGTAGCTGCCATCCCCCAGTTGTAGAGATCCGGTAACTTTTTGTTTCCCATGCCTTTCTTTTTTTGTTTTTTTAATTGTACTTCAGGTGAAGGCTTACAGAACAAATAGTTTCTCATGAAACGGTAGTACACATGTTGTTTTATGACATTGGTTAACAAC
>NW_004444090.1:6032761-6038541 GCF_000243295.1 Trichechus manatus latirostris
TCAGTAGTGCTTTACTTATTCGGGGCTTCTTCCCTTTCCATATAAAGTTAATGATTAGTTTTTCCATCTCTTTGAAGAATGTTGTTGGTATTTCGATCGGATTGCGTTGTATTTGTAAATTGCTTTAGGTAGAATTGTCATTTTCACAATGTTGAGTCTGCCTATCCATGAGCATCCCATGCCTTTCTTTTAACCACCCTCTTGGGGCCCTGGTGGCGCAGCAGTTAAGAGCTTACGCGTGCTATGGCTGCTAACCAAAGGTCGGCAGTTCAAATCCACCAGCTGCTCTTTGGAAACCCTATGGAACAGTTCTACTCTGTCCTATAGGGTCACTATGAGTCGGAATTGACTTAACAGCAATGGGTTTGGTTTGGTTTTTGTTTTTGTTTTAAAGATTGTTATCTGGCACTGTGTTTCTAAATTTGGCACAAGTTATTTGATTGATTACCTATTTTGAATTAACTTTTTCAGTCCTTTTAATTGCACTTGGGAGCCCTGGTGGCGAAGTGCTTAAGAGCTGAGGCTGCTAACCAAAAGGTCGGCGTTTCAAATCCACGAGCCACTCCTTGGAAACCCTATGGGGCAGTTCTATTCTGTCCGATAGGGTCGCTATGAGTCAGAATCAACTCGACAGCACATGACAACAACAATTGCACTTGACCATCAAGTCTTTGATGGCGCCAATCTTTTATCCCCTGTGCTTAAAGTGCTTGGCTGCTTACTGAAAGGTCAGCAGTTTGCTATGTGGGAGAAAGAAGTGGCAGTCTGCTTCCATAAAGATTTACAGCCTATGGGGCAGTTCTACTCTGTCCTTTAGGGTTGCTGTAAGTCAGAACTGACTTGACAGCAGCGGGTCTGGTTTTTGGTTTTTAGCACTTACATATATACTGTTAATATCTGATAAATAAGAGGATGAATAAATTGTTTTCAAAGGAAGGAAATCCTAAATTTAATTATTTCATATTCTTATGGGAGAGATAGTCCAGTATAGTTCTGGCACTTACTAGCTATATGATTTGGGGCAGGTTACTGAAACTCTCCCTAAGCTTTTAAGCTCCTAATTCTCTAAGACTCCATTTCCTTATCTGTAAAACTGGGATAACAATATGCTCTACCTCGTTGGGTGGTTGTGGAAACTGAATGAGATAGTGAATACAAATACCACAGTGCCTGGCATGTGTAAAACAGTCAATGGATGTTCAATATTGTACTGATGTTTTTAATTATTAAGAGAACTACAGTGAAATAATAGGCTTGTAATAAGCACTAACTTTCCATTTTGTAGGACAAATGGCACATGTAGTGGATAGGGAGCAAGCAGATCTCACCCTGCATGTCTAATTAACTGCAGTTATAAGAGTAGACTTTCAACAACCAAACAACAAATGTAATTTTGAAAGAGCATAAGCTTTAATTCTGTCCTTTTTTACATCGTTGATTTTTCTCACTGAAAAAAATTGTTTAAAAATATCTCCATATAACATTAAAATTCCCTTGGCAAATCAATTATCAAGTGATCCTCTTTTCCTATTTTTCCCCGAAAACACTGCTTTTGTTTACACCAAAATTAAATATATTCCACTTTCCTGTGGGGTGCAATTTGGAGACAGTGACTGAAATAAACACCATTTAAGCTGTCTGCTTTCACAGTACCTAGTATATTGCAATATGATGTTAGTCTCTTGAGTAATTTAAAAATCAGTGTTGAAGATAACAAACCAAATCAAAATGTTGAATTTATTTTTCACTGCCTGCTTATTTATTGCACATTTCACTGTCTGCTTAAAAGAGCTCAGTTGAACCACAGATTGATCCCTGGTCAAGGTATTTATTAAGTTCAGTACTCTTATATCTTGGGGGAATGTCCAGAAACAGGATCATTTAGATATTATGCAAGGCAAATGCATATTTTCTCACTCATAAAGTTAATAATAGGCATGCTGAGAGGTAGGAAAATGTAAAAAACTTCAAAATATCAAAAGTAGTTCCAAAATTTAATATTTTAAGAGATTTAATATGTTAACATAAGTATATTTATTACTAAAATTTAAATAGCTACCATTTATTGAATACCAAGATGTACCAGACCTGAGCTATATGTTTTACATTCATTATTTCATTTAGTTCTCACAGCAATTCTATGAGACTGGCCTTATCTCACAGATAATAATATTGACAACCACAGTAAATAACATTTAGGTGGCTTTCTATGAGTCAGGCACTGTTCTGAGCACTTTGTATTAACATACTTAATCTTCCCGGTCACCCAATAAAGGATATACTCTTCTCTTCCTATTTCATAGTTGAGGAAATTGAGGCACCGAGAGGTTAATGGACTACGCCAAGGTCCCAGTGATAGGGAATGGCAGAGCTGGGATTTGAGTCCTGGAAGTCTGGCTCCAGAGCCTGTGCTCTTAACTACTGAGCTATGCAGCCTTCCCCATGTGCAGGTGAGAATATTGTGACTTAGACTAAGGAATTTCCTTTGAGTCACACAGCTAGGAAGTGATAGAATCAAGATTCGATCCCAAGCCTCTTTTTCTCAAGAATTTTGTTCTTGACCATTATATCATAATACTTCACGTATATGTTTATTTCTGATAACCTCACACATTTTTATTTAAACTAATATGCCTAATGAATGAAACAAGGAAGAATCAAGAGTTCTGTAAATATGTGTTGAGGGTTCTTTTTTTTTTTTAATGTTGCGTTTATTAAGATAGTGGTTGATTTAATTGCTTCAAGGTGCTAGTCATAGAAAGTCACCCAACAAGTTATTATTATCTGTGATCATGCCCTCAGACTGGCCTCAGGGTCCAGGTCTTGGCTTATAGGAAAGGCATGTTATCAGGAGGCCTTCTGGGTATTTCAGTAACTAATGGACTATAAAACCGTATACAAGATGTATATACGTAGTTCCATCACACAAGTATTAATTTCTATGAATATTGAGAGCTTAAGACTTCATATTTCCTCAGATTACACCATGAGCTGCTGGATTTGCTATGTCTAAGATGTAAGGTCATCGTTAATTTGTTATGTATATTATAATAGGGATACGCCCCTATGATCAGGAGCATGTAATTATACTTGCCTATTATACAGTATAGAAAGATTGTAATATGAATATTAAGCCACCATTACTTAGGCATTGGATTTTTATTTCTGGAAAATGTCAAATAAGAATAAACACTTAATTGCTTGGAAAATCTACTGGAGCTAGGACTGAACAAATTTTGTTCAGTGTCCTGGATTATCAATTAACTAATATATAATTACAAAAGTTATTTTGAAAAGGTGGCAAATAGTATTATTTTTTAAGTATATTTTGATTTAATTTTGATCCCATACAAAAAACAAATACAAAGTCTACCATGAGAAGTGTTGTGGTGCAGTGAATTACTTAATATGGCCCTTCTAGCCATAGTCTTCATGACTTCCACAAAATAGTTGGGTGTGACTGTGCAAATAAGGTGTTTGTGGCCTACCAAGGGAATTGAACAGCCTGCTAATAGTGTCAATAAGGTGCATAGAACTCTTGCAGGGGGAGGATCTTGCAAATAAGGTATATGGAATCCTCACAAGGGGATTGGTCAGTTTTGCCATCCTACTAGCCTTAAAATGAACTCATCCCATAGGGGAGAGAGGGGACCTCACGACCATCAAAAAAGAATAACCAGGAGCAGAGCACATCCTTTGGACCCTGGGTCCCTGCTCTGAGAATCTTCTAGACCCAGGAGACAGGGAGTGCTGTAACATCAGAGAAGTCACAAGACAACGAGAAGCAGCAGCAGAGAAACAGCAGCAGCAGAACCAAGAGACCAGTGCAAGCTCGGTGGGCTAGGGCGAGGCAGCTACAACATGTGTGCCAACCTACGGAGCAAGAGAGCTGAATGCCTTCTGGCAAGAGGCTTGCTGGCAGAGTAGGGTGCTTCTGGGCACTTATTTGTAGAACTAAAGAGCTTTGTGACACTCAAGTGAGCACGGCAGAGGCCAGGCCTGAATGGGGGCCAAGGACCGAGAGAGGAGGGCTGTCCTGAGGAGGCTGAGAGGAGTCTATCCTGACAGGGCCAAGAAGAGCCTGTCTTCAGGGGGCTGAGAGGAGCCATGTACAGCCAAGAGAAGCTGAGAGAGCTGTCCTGTACTGAAGAAGGAAGACTTTGCTTACATACTTCCTGATCCTGATCCTGAGTTGTGACCTGTTACTTCTCTAATAAACCCCATAATCATGAGTATTGTCTGTGAGTTCAGTGTGGCCATTGCAATGAATTATTGAACCCAGCAGAGAAGTAGAGAGTGCTGTGGGAGGGACGACTCCTGTCAGAATTGGTATAAAAGTTCAAGAGAGGAGGTATGTCTGACCTCCACCTCATAGAAATCAGCTTTGGGCTTATGCTGATGGTGATTCTCCCCTCCTCCGCCACACACCATTTTTACAGGTGTTGATTTTCCTTTTCTTTCTTTCTTTTAGGTTTTTTTTTTAGTATAATGTTGTACAGAATTCATTAAATGCTTATTATGGATTGAATTGTGTCTCCCAAAAATGTGTGTCAACTAGGCTAGGCCACGATTCCCAGTATTGTGTGGTTGTCCACCATTTTGTGATCTGATGTGATTATCCTACGTGTTGTAAATCCTAACCTCTATGATATTAATGAGGCAAGATTTGAGGCAGTTATGTTAATGAGGCAGGACTCAAGCTACAGGATTAGGTTGTATCTTAAGTCAGTCTCTTATGAGATATAAAAGAGAATCCAGCAGAGAGATGAGGACTTCATGCCACCAAGAAAGAAGCACTGGGAACAGAGTGTCCTTTGGGCCCAGGGTCCCCGTGCTGAGAAGCACCTAGACTAAGGGAAGATTGATGACAAGGACCTTCCCCCAGAACCGACAGAGAGAGAAAGCCTTCCTCTAGAGCTGGTGCCCTTAATTTGGACTTCTAGCTTCCTAGACTGTGAGAGAATAAATTTGCCTTTGTTAAAGGCATCCACTTGTGGTATTTCTGTTATAGTGGCACTAGATAACTAAGACAATGCTACTTTGTGGGAAGTCGTAAATATTAGATATGTTGTATGTGGGACATAAACATACCGAAGTAGTTGAGGAGATCTAAGTATGAAGCTTTAAAGATTCCTTCTAAAGTTCTACATACATCCCATAGAATACATTTTTAAAAACTTCACATTCTTTCTATCCACTTCTCATTGTTTACTTTACCTCTTAATTATGATTTTTAATCTTATTATTCTCCTTTTTAGTGTTCACATGTAAATCATATCAGAGCCAGCTACTGATTTGGGAAAAAATGAGGAAGATCACAACCATGTTTACCATTTGCTAAAAGTTAATTCCTATCTCGCTAAATAGGAAAATAAAGTAACCCTCTGGTAATATGCCTTAAGAGCTCTAGCATAAGAGTTGGAAGACTTGGGTCCAGTATGAACTCTGCCACTCTTTACCAGGAGAAAATTTTTGGACTCTTTGAACCTTCATTCTTCATCTATAAAGTGGGAATACTAAAACTGCCCCTGTCTGTCGCAGCTCCTCACACGGGGCACCATCTGTCGCAGCGGCGACAGTTGTCGGGCCAGCGGAGACAGTAACCAAACACAACTCTTACAGAGAAGTGGGGCCAGGAGGGTCACTCTGAGGAGTCGACCCCGGCTTCAGTCCCAAGAATTTATTTATAGTCAATACAGCAAGCAGTGAAGCAAATAACAGAACAATGGGCTTTGGGTGCGGGCAAGGGAGAAGGAATTCAGGTAAACAAGCCAATCAGT
>NW_004444090.1:6044529-6045834 GCF_000243295.1 Trichechus manatus latirostris
TAGTAGGTAAAGGAAGGATAAAGGGACAGATAGAAGCGGGCTGTCCATAAGGGCTATAGCAAACAATGGGAAGTGTACTTTGAAAAGGACACTGTGCTCCTCCAACTCCTGTGACAGTTTCAGCAGTTTGCTTCTTGGGCCAAGAAGAGGGCCAGGAATCAGAGGAGAAGATAGTTACATCTGCCTCAGAATCCACCAGCCCTTTAAACACGCGATCATTGACCTGAACAGTAAGATATGGTCGGGAAGATTGTAACTTAGTAACCCAAAAAGCGTCAGTACTGCCGAAACTCCCAGCCCGACCTGGGGTAGTGTGAGCAGAGGGGACTACAAAGGGAAGTAAAATTAGCTGTGCTATCTTATCAGAGGGAGTAATGTTCCAATAAGAGAGACTGGAAACCATAATTTTAATTTGTCCTTCGTAATCAGAATCTATTACACCAGGATGAACAGTTAGACCTTGAAATGTAATACTAGAGTGACCCATTAGGAGTCCTAAATATCCTCGAGGCAGGGGTCCCCAAATAAGAAAAACTTTTCCTGCCTCATCTATTATGACACCTTCTGTCAAGGGTTGAATCTAATCCTGCACTCCCTTCAGTAGCTGCTTTTAAATCATTGACTCACAAACGTTGCTGTTTGGAGTCTATGCTGTGGTCTCTACATTCCACACTCGGGGGCTGTCTGGATTTTTCGGGGCACAAGAGTTCTCGCCCCTCTTCCCGTTTCCCGACATAGGGTGGCCTTGATTGTTAAATTGAGATCTGCACTGCTTAGCCCAATGACCACCTTTACCACAGCGGGGACACTTTCAGGTTGGAAATTCAGTGTTGGCATTTTTGTTTTTTAAACTGTGACAGTCCTTCTTAAAATGTCCAGGTTTACCACACCCAAAACAGGTGGCAGTGGATGGACGGAGAGCTGCAGCTAATACTTGTGCCTTATGAGTTTTGTGCCGACATTTTGACATGCTCTAATCGTTTCAGCTAAATTAAGATTCTGTACCTTTAAGGGGGCTAAAACAGTTCGACAGTCAGCATTAGCATTTTTGTAAGCAAGCTGGAGACAAAGAACTTCAGCCGCTTGTTGGTTATCTACCTGTTGGGAAATGGCCGTTTGGAGGCGATTGATAAAATCAATGTAAAGCTCGTTTGCCGCTTGGCGAATAGTGGTGAATGAGCCGGTGGGTGTTCCAGAGTCAGGGATTTTACTCCAGGCTTTGGTGGCAGCATCGGAGGCTTGACTGAATGCTTGCCTATTCATCTGACTCTGGGCCTGGGGAGTGGAATGATTCCCAACACCCAG
>NW_004444090.1:6047017-6075825 GCF_000243295.1 Trichechus manatus latirostris
ACAAGCCAATCAGTAAAGGGACAATAGGTTTGGGAAAACAAGTCGTGACAAGTCTCAACATGTTGGAGACAAATCTCAACATGTTGGGGACAAGTCTCAACATGCTGTGCAGCATAGAGGCTTGTGGGGGCAGCAGTTGTCAATAGTGCAGCCATGTTTAAATGGCATATATCCCCACACCTGTCTACCTCAACTCCATTGCGAGGATCAAATGCAACGATTGTGGAAGCACACTGAAAAATGTGAAGTGCTATAAAAAATGATAGAAATGATTTGGTGTTTTGTCTTTAGTTTTAATCATGAACTAAAAATACTTAGATGTGTGTATGTGACCATTTAAAAACTTAGAATAGTAAAATTATGTACAATTCAACATAAAAATTTTAAGGAGAACTTGTTCATTGTTATTTCAAGAAGCTCACAAATGAAGAGGAATAGGAAACACTTCATTACATACTATGTGGTCCTTAGCTGGGGCTACAGATTAAAGTATTTCCCAAACTAGAAACTCTTTGCTTTTCTAGCATCCCAGATCTGTACCCAGTTTTTAAATGAAAAAAGCTAACCCAAAGCACTTAGAATGGTGTAATGGTTAAGATCATAAACTCTGAGCCAGCCCACCTGGGTCTGAATCCCAGCTCTGCCACTTGCCAGCTAGATAACCTTGGGCAGGTTACTTAACCTCTCTAGCCTCAATTCCTCATTTATAAAATGGGCATGATGCTATTTACCAATCTCACAGGATTGTGGTGAGGATTACCTGAGTTTCAATATGTAAAGCACTTAGATCATTGCATTGCGCAAAAGTGTGATGTACGAACTTATTATTGTTATTCCTCAGGAACCCTCTCTTGTCCTTTCTAAGACCTCACTTCCAGGAATCCCTATAATATACACAAGACACTTCTGTAGTGTGGTAAATGAATACACAAGCAGCTAAGTAAGTCCAAGGAATGATCTTTGGGTCCACCCTCTTCATTTTACTCATGAAGAAACTCAGGCTCAGGGATGTCAGATGGGACCCAGACTGGAATTCAGACTTGCTGGCCTCAGCCAGGTACTTTGTCCATGATCCTATCCATACAAAACCACAGCACGTTACCCATGTAAGAGGCAACTCAGACCAAAAAGATGTGTAAAATGTTGTAAATTATTTATTTCTTATTGACGATATACTCCCATTATTGAATTATATGTATTTATCCTGATAAAGTTTCATTGAACATTCTTGAATATGGTTTTTTCTTTATCGTCAATTTTCTTTTTTTTTCTCCCTTTTTTTTTTATTGTGGTAAATATATGGGTAACAAAACATTTGCCATGTCTACATTCTTCACATGTAGAGTTTGGTGACGTTAATTACATTCATCATGTTGTAATCACCATTAACTAGTCCTGAATTTTTCCATTACCCTTAACAGGAGCTCAGTGTCCCCTAAGTGTGGTGTCTTCCTTTCCTCTTCCCTCTCACACACCCCTGGTAACCACTAATAAACTTTGATCTCTGTACACTTGCCTGTTGTAGATATTTCATATTGGTGGGATCATACAGTATTTGTCCTTTTGTGACTGACTTATTTCACTCAGCATAATATTTCCAAGGTCAGTTATCTTTTATACCTGAGTAATGTGTGAGATATTTTCCTCTAAAAGCATACCTCAGAAAATAGAGCATTGCTGTTTACTTCAGTTCATCCAGCATCTTTTAAAGCAGAGTGCTCACTCCAGTTACTTTATTTTGAATAACAAAACATTGTTTGGGAAGGATATACTGACCTGCAAAATCCTTAATCCATGCAATTTGAGTTTATGGAAGTCATCTGATAAAACTGATAAGAACAAGCAGAGAACGAAGTGGCAAAGAAATTTAATACAGGTTTGATTATTAATCCTCTGGTTGTGACCTCAACTCCAATATTAGATTTTTAATGATTACTTTAAAAAGCAGTGCAGTATTGGGGGATCCCGAATATACACCTACAGGAGGAACGGAAAATAACCATCCTAATGTTGTGCGTATGGTCTTTGTGACTTTGGATAAAATTTTCATTGTCTGTTTCCTGTGCCATATGAATATTTGAATTTAAGGTAACTACTTATTTGAAAAATTGTGTGATTTCATAGCAAATTATTTGTGTAGGAAATTAACCTTGTGTTAATCAAGTAGTTATGTGTCATTTTTAGCAGAAGAGTGACAGAGGTTAGGCACATTTCAGTTTTCCGATTTATGGGTTATCTGAATTTTTGCCCCAGAATGTTTTTCTTCTTCTAACAAGCTCACTATTGTTTGCTTTCTTTTCTCCAGCCTTGGGCTTATAACAGAAAATGCAAATTAATTTTAAAGTTAGCCTAATATGCCAGCAAATTAGAGAAAAATCACTCTGAAGTAATATATTCCCAAAGTTGAAAGAAATAATTGTTAGTTTATTTGCACTGTTTTGTCTGCTTCTGGCTTTTTCACGTTAGCATGGCTAACCCAGGAATTGGGACTGTATTTATTTTGTGGCTCCTGGCAAATGGTTACTTGAGTTTCATAAGTACTCTAGGACCTCAAGTAATTCCCTTAAATTATAAACCAA
The DNA here is from genome assembly GCF_000243295.1 of Trichechus manatus latirostris. Lineage (NCBI taxonomy): Eukaryota > Metazoa > Chordata > Mammalia > Sirenia > Trichechidae > Trichechus > Trichechus manatus. Next base: position 6,049,597 of record NW_004444090.1, read on the forward strand.
TGGGTCTTACCACTTTTTAAATCTTACAAGTAAAACTCTAAGAGGCTACACTTACCAATAAAGATTTTTTGAAACTTTAATGTAGGAACAGTCCAGCGCTCAGTCCTGAGAATCCTGAGCCTCCTTCCTCCTTCTCATGTGGCTGAGGAGGAATACGGCACCAGGAATGCACTAAGCTTATCTTCCCAGGCTGCTACCTTGCCCTCAACGTCCGTTCTCTGCAGTGACAGATCAGTAGGCCTGTGCTAAGTAGAAGGAGCCCTGGTGGCATAATGGTTAAGCACTTGGTTGCTAATCCACCAGCTGCTCCGCAGAGAGGAAAGACCTGGCAATCTGCTTCCATAATGATTACAGCCTAGGAAACCCTATGGGGCAGTTCTACTCTGTCCTGTAGGGTCTCTGAGTAAGAATCGACTTGATGGCAATGGAATGTCATCTAGAGCTGTTCCCAGGCAGTTCTTGGAAGGGTGTAACTCTTGAGAGATACAAGGATTTTCCTGTCTTCTCTGATGCCTTCCTGAGTTTGGAGGCAGAAGATCAGGCTCATTAACCAGCCCCACAGTGCCCCTCCATACGGCGATAACCTCCATTTACTGGAAGTGTTACCAGGGTCTCAGGCCCCACTCGGCACAGCCATAGAGACACTAAACAGGTGAAAGCGACGGAAGCAGCTTTATTTGGTTGGCCAAGCAAAGGAGTACACTGGGATTCACATCACCGGGATGGTCCCCCGAACAATAGCTGAAACAGATTTTATTAGGACAAAAAGGGATGAAGGGTCCTGGCAGAAGGGAGCAAGCTCATTGATTGGTCTGGCCCGAAAAGGCGTTCCCGGGGGGCGGTTCCGTCATGTTCACTTGCTCAGTCTGAAGGGGGTGGGAGGTCTCTCAAACCGAATCTTAGGCTCGGACCCTTCACTTACAAAAGTCTTCCCCCAATCTTGGGCTGCTGAAGTTTGATTCCATCAGGTCGGGGGAAAGTTCTGGAGTCACCCAGAGGACGGGGTTGATGGTTCTGCACATGTCAAGGAGGCCAGATCTGGTCTTAACTGGTTCTGTGGTCTGTCACCTCAGCCTCTTGTTTTTCTTACCTTGGGCAGGAAGTTGGCCGATTGCCTAAAAAACATCTGGAGAAACCAGTTGGAAGGGGAGATGGCTCGCTCTACTTTACTTACAAGGAAGTTGAGGGTTGATAATGGTGCACGGAGGCTATTGGCCTCAGAAGTGAAGTTCAGCAATTGGGTAATTTTTCTTGTTGATTCCTTATGGATTGTCAGTGAAATAAAAATTCTAAGTTTCTTTTCTTGGTTTCCTGATAAGGACTGCTAGTCCTGATTTAGTCTTAAGGAAAATATAGATATGTCACCTTTAGCACACTTTATGATCTGCAGATGCAGGACCCAGGCATTTTTGTATAAAGAGGGAAATGAGTCAGCTGCTGAAGGAATCCTTGCTCCCTCTTCCCAGCTCCCATAGAAGGTCTGAATCAGTGTTTGTAGTGCTCTTGGCTTCATATCTTGCCTAACTCCAGTTCCTTCATACCAGCACAAATGAAGCCATTATGAATTATATGTCTTGGACAGAAAAGGAGGAGGCAGCATATGAACCAGATTTATAGGCCACTTAAGAAATACAGAAAATGCTATGAGTAAACCTAGTCATAGAGTTTGTATTAAGGAATAGACATGGCACTGTTAAACTGGGTTTAATGGAGCAAGTTTGCTTTTTTTTTTTTTAAGTATAGATAATATTTTTACTTGGAAAAAAAACCTAAAGCAGAAAAGTACAGGAAATAATATAAAATGCATATTTACCTACCATTTCAGAATTAACAAATTTGGACATTTTATCATATTTGCTTCAGATCTTTTTAAAAATAGTTCAAGTTTCCTTTAAAACATCTCGTTCATCCCCTTTGTCAGCCTCTTGAGATGTAACCATTATGAATTTGGTGTGTATCCTTCCAGTCCATGTTTTTGTACTTTTATGATATGTGTGTACATCCCTAATATTGATTTGTGCTTGTTTTAAAATTTGTAAAAATGGAATCGTATACAGGTATTATTCTGTTTCTTCCCTCTGTCACTTGACATTATAATAAATGACTAATTTATTTAGGTATATTGTGATTTTTTTAATATATTTGGACTTTTTCTAATTATTTTTTGTTTTGTATTTATCATCCATTTTCCTTTGTTTTGTTCTTTTCTACTCTGCCTTTTGTTGGTAAAGTTTGCTTTATTCCACCCCTCCTGATTTTGAAGGTATAGATTCAATTTCTATTCTTAAAAGTTTTAGTGGTTATTTTTAGATTTTATTTTAACAAAGTCAAATTCTTCTGAGACTTTATCATCTGCCACTACAAGGCCAGACCCCCTAGCATACTGAAAAGTCTTATCTATTCACCTCACTCCCATCTTTTGTGGTTGTTATTGTCCAGATCTGTGCTGTCCACTCTGGTAGCCACTAGCTACATGAAGCCAGTAAGCACTTACAAAGACTGAGGAACTGAATTTTTTGTTTTATTTAATTTTAACCAATTTAAATTTAAAAGCTGATACTAGAATGAGTTGTAAAAATATGTTTGCAACAACCTACGTATGTGGAACTTCTGTAAATTTTATGAACTCCAAATACAAATCAAGTTATTTCCAATGTAAATTTAGCATCTGAATGGAGATGTGCTGTAAGTGAAAAATACATGCCGGATTTTGAAGATTTAGTACAAAAAGTCTGTAGAATATCTCATTAATGATTTTCATATTGAGTACATATTGAAATGATAGTATTTTAGATCTATTCAATTAAATAAACTATATTATTGAAATTAATTTCACCTGTTTCTTTTTACTTTTTTAATGTGGCTATTAGAAAATTTTAAATTACATGTGTGACTTGCATTATGTTTTTATAGGACATTTCTATATTCTCGTCTTAAATTCTACTGAAACTTTTTAAAACATGCAAAAAAATAGGTAGTATTATTTATAGGCAATAGTTCATTATATTTACCATTATATTTAATGCATTCTTATGTCCAAGCCTTCCTTCTGGATTCATTTTTCTTTTTGCTAAATTTGATCCTGTAGTAGTAGATCTTTGTTGAAAGAAAGGTTCTGTTGATGGTAAACTCTCTTAGTATTTACATTATAAAATGGCTTTCTTTTTCCCTCACTTTTGAATGAGAGTTTAGGTACGTATAGAATTCTAGGTTGACAGTTTTTTCTCAGCTCTTTGAAAAGTACTCTGTATTTTGTTATATTTTTAATTTCTTGTGTGAAGTAATTCTTTGTAAATAATTTGTCTTTTATCTCCAATAACTTAAGATTTTTCTCGTTTTCCTTGATGTTCTGTGGTTTTATTACAGTACGTTTCTTTGTATTTTTATTTGTTTTGTTTTCTAATTTATTGCTTGGTGTGAACTTTCTATTTGAAGACTCATGACTTCAGTTTGGGAAAATTCCCAGACATTATGTCTTTGCCTTTTTTCTCTTTTTCTGCGATGTCTGTTAGATACATGTGGAATTTCCCAGTTTATTCCCCCATGTCTCCTAACCTCTCTTTCTTATTGTTCATCTCTTTATTTTCTATGTTTCCTTCTAGGCTAATTCCTCAGCAATCTCTGACAATTCATTATTTCCTTCTTTTACTGTCTCTGGTCAAGTTTATCAATGTTTTGAATTTTTTATTTCAAAGAGTGTACTTTTCATTTTCAGCATTTATAATTAAAAAAACAACTACCTGTTCAAAACTTCTCATGTTTTTATAAAGCTAAAGATATTTTCATATAAAATACACCATACATACATAGTATCTACATATGTATATGATTTAAATAATAATAATGAAATAAGTCATTGTATTCACCATCCTGCATAAAAATATAACATTACCAATGCTTTTGTCTCATCCTAGTCAAATAACCCTGCCCACCCAGAGGTAACTTCTATCTTGATTTTGTTTTTATTATTCCTTTGCTTTTCTTTATGTTTACCAGATATTTACATTTTTAAACTTTATTTAGAATCATGCATGACTTGCTTTTTTTGTCTAATATTGTGTTTGTGAGATTCAACTATGTTGTTATGTGTACCTGTAGTTCATTTGTTTGCGCTACAGTATATATTCATTATATGACTACACCATGATGTATTTAACTAGTCTCCTGATGACAAAAACAATAAGATATTTGGGTTGTTTGTGGTTTTTAGTTAATTTTAGCTTTAGTATACATTTTTTAACATCCTTTTACTCTCAAACTTTCTGTGTCCTTGAGTTTTTGGTGTCTCTTTTAAGTATCATACTGCTATCTAAGTGTTAGCTACCTGTATTGTTTATTTTATTATTTCTGAGTCTTGAAATCTGATGGGGCAGATAGTTTTTTTCTTCTTTGTTAGTGATAGAAGGGACAGGAAACAAAGCGTAGGGTCAACATACGGTGGAGAACAGATAGTAGGATCTATTTCCACATAAGCAACGCCTTAAAAGGCACAAGAAACTAACAAGCAAACCAAACATGAAAGCACCTCTCAGAGGGAAAAGGTAACAAATTTGCGGGGAATCTGGATGTAAGAAAATATGCTCAACTTTAAGGCTCTGTTGACTATAATTTCATATTTGATAATTCAGAAGACTCATTAAGATCTTCTATCTTTTTATTGCATAACGTCTGTATAATAATTGACAGGCTATGAATTGATCTCACTTGATCATAAGCAAGACATTTCCTGTGATCGTTAAGCATGACCCTTGAGTTAGATGTCATCATCATCTGTCATTTACAGGTGAAGAGACTGAGCCCTGTGATCAAGTTACCACCCAGATCACACAGCTCCCCTAAGTGCAGAGCTACACGTTCAAGCCCAGTGTCCTGACCCTGCATGCTACATTCAGGCCATAGTACCACACTGATACCAGGGTAAACATCAGTTGTTCATGACGGCAAATTTCTTATACGCCTGCTAATAGAAACCACTGTGGAAAAATTGCCAGAAAAACCAGCTTTGCCCTGAGTTGTGGCTCTTCACATCTAGAGTCTTAGGTTCATTCTTCTGAAAGTATTAACGTTGTTAGTATACCTGCTTTTTTTCTGCAGTGTCTCTCCAAAGTTTTTCTTTTCCAATAATTTATATCCAGTACAAATGTTATTAGGTAGTGTTTAAAAAATGATCTCTTGGTCTTATTGCCTATCACTAACCACTGCATGAGGAATATTGAAAGTGATATCATTAACATCAGTTAGAATCAGTATAGCTGTTTAATGCTTCTTTAAATGTGTGTCAATTACAGGTTGGACTGAAATCTGTTGAGTGGCCTGACAGGTGTGAGGGAAAGCCCATTACTCCTACACAACAGAGGGTCTGGTTTGTGACCAGAAAGATCAAGTTTGTAGCCAACAAACATCCTTTTATTATTTTTTCTGATCATGAGAGTTGTTTTCAGCTTTTCCATATTATAAATATTGTTGTTGTTAAATGCCGTTGAATCAGCTGCAACTCATGGAGAGCCCATGTACAAGGGGGGTTGAATGGCCCAACCATGGAGATTCCATGTACAAGGGAGGCTGAATGGCCCAACCAGGGATTGACCTCATATGCTCAAACTTTCTAAGATTTTGCTTCCTTCTAACTCATCTTAAAGCAAGATCTGTGAACCAGACATTCCTGTGCAAGAGAGTGGGGAACATAAAAGATAAAACTGTTTCCTTTCATGATTGAGACGGTTCACTGGAGGAGGGAAAGTCGGTTAAGGTTGATCCCGGAAATAGAACGCCATGGGCATGGAGTTCTTGGAGAGAGGTGAACTGATATGATATATTGGGAGCGCAGGCAGTCCCAGGGGAGTAGAGAAGGTGCATTATGTCCTTTGCCTTGAAGGAAAACTTCTGTCCTTCACTAAGACTTTATGTATTTATGACCTATGTTTAACATACTATTTTATGATCCAAATTTTTTAATTTAGCATTATTTTATGAATACTTTTCCATGTAGTCACATAGCCCAGTGACTCTTTCCATCCATTGCATTAACAAATACATAGTTTATTTAAACATTTCTCTTATTATTTTTTCTGATCATGGGAGTTGTTTTCAGCTTTTCCATATTATAAATATTGTTATTGTTAGATGATGTTGAATCAGTTGCAACTCATGGAGACCACATGTACAGCAGAACTGAACATTGCCTGGTCCTGCAGCATCTACACTGTCATTGCTAGGCTCAAGTCCATTGTCTCAGCCACTATGTATTTTGAGTGTCTTCCAGCCTAGGAGGCTCATCTTCCAGCACTATATTGGGCAGTATTCTGTTGTGATCTACAGGGTTTTCATTGGCTAATTTTCAGAAGTAGATCACCAGGCCATTCTTCCTACTCTGTCTTAGTCTGTAAGCTCCACTGAAACCTGCCCACCATGGATGATCTTGCTGGTATCTGAAATACTGATAGCATAGATTCCAGCATCATAGTAACACAGAAGCCACCACAGTACTACAGACTAACAGACAGGTGGTAGATACTATAAATAGGATAAATAAAACCATATTTGTACAGAGTTTCTTTCTTTGAGTCCTAGTTCCAAAATTGGAATTATCAGGTCATCGTATGATTAGCCCTATGTGTCTTTTTCATATTGCCAAGTTGTTTTTTGGAAAGAGTGTATTAATCTGCAGTGTCACTAACCTCAACCAACAGTGAGTTTTATTAACTTTTTAACATTTTTCACATTTTATCAGTTTGAGGCATTACCTTATAGCTGTTTTATTTTGCTATGCTAAACAATGTACCAAATCTGATTGCCATTTGTATTTTTTCTTATGGGAACTTTATTCTTATCCTTTGCTCACTTGTGCCATGGAGATTTGAGTATTACCTTCTAGCTTTTTTAAAATATGTTTAATAGTTTCAGTTTTTCACTAGTTTGTTTTACCCTTATTTACTAACTTTTTAGCCAGTAAAAATATATTGGGATATGCCGTATAAATCTGAGTATATTTTTCCCTTGTATGCAGCCTGTAAAGCAGTCAGATTAGAGCTGTCCAGAGCATGGACAAGTGCTGCCCCATGGGATATATCACCACTGGGAAATAAGGGGTGGCAGGGCGCCTGGCTGTCAAGGCCAGGCTGTGAGTGAAGTAGAGATGCTGGAGTTGATAATGGAAAAATAATAATCCATGATAAATTTATCAAGTCATACCAAGAAATGGGTTAGAAATCAAAAGTAGGTAAGTATGGGATGAAAATATCCTTTTCCTGGTTGGCCTGGGCTTTCCCAGCTTCCTGCCCTCATCTTCAAGGAACAAAGTAACAGGAGCATGCGGTGGATTCCAGTCACATCTGCCACTGACAGTGGCTCCTTGTTCTTTGACCAGCGGTGGAGTCATGGAAGATAGGTGAAAATCATTTAGAGTGAATGCACATTGAGAACAGGGGCTCATAGCAGCTTTTCATCTCTCCTGTTTTAAAAGTAGAGCAGTTATGCAGATAAATACAGTGTGTGTGTAAAACATATTCTCTTACAAACTTACTTTTTCCTTGCAAAAAAAATCTATTGGCTTATGTGATCCAGGGATTTGAAATAGCATTTTTTATTTTTGGTATCTCCCTCTAATATGTGCTTTCCAATTTAAATACAATTCACTGAAATATTTTCTTTTTAGTCTCCAGAGAATTCAGAGGGCAAAGATGGATCCAAAGTAACTGAACAAGAGGTAAGTGTATCTTTGACATCCTGTATTGAGTTATTTAAATTGAAATTTTTAGTATGGTTATGATTGTCTGCATCTGAATGAATATTATTCTAAACAAGATTGTTGAGACTACATAAACCAGAGGTGAAAGTATTGCTGTGTAGTCTTGCTTCTTCTGGGTATGTTTCAGCTGGCTACATTGATGAGGCATTTTCCACTTATTCTCTGTTGTTTATGTCTCTACCTGTCAGTCCCTGTGACTGTCTGCTAAAGTGGCTGCTGAGAATTCCTTCTGGGCAAAGAGTGAGATAATAGGTGAATTCATCAAGGAGAACAAAGTCTGTCTTTCACAGCAAGAAAATGAAAGACTGTTGATTTCATAAATTCACTGCTCCAGTGAGTGAACTATAAATTACTTTTTGGGCTTTAAATATTTTTCTGAAAAGCCATTTCTCAAGTCAAAAACTATGAAAGCATGCAGAAAATGTAAAAATACTAATTTTTTTTTTATCAGGAAACCTCTTAGGTCTTAGGATAACTAAGTAAACATTAATTCAAAGAATTATTAAAATTATTAAAAATACAAAAACCTCAAAAAAGCTATGCACTTGGAAGAGATGCTTGTGTTCAGCCCTCCGTGGTAATATTCATGAACTTCTAAATGATGGACTAAAAGCAGCAAATGAGGTAGTAATTGTGATTACTGCCATTCACTCTTGCACAGAACTTTACAGTATGTGGAAAAACTGCAGCTCTTACCCTTGAGCTTATAAATTAAAAGGGGTCTTGTTACAGATTCTTGTTATAGATTCTTTAGATTATTCATATGGTGGTTAATAATTCAGAGAAGTTTGTCATGATACCAAAACCCCTACAGAAGATTTGTACAAGGATATTCATTAAGAGAATCTATAAAGAAATAATTTGAAAGCAAAACAAACAAAACTACCAGTAACCAAGTCCTCTCTGTCTATTTACCCAATGTTGAGTGTCTGACAGAGTTTAGGAGGTGAAGTTTGTGATCCTGTCCTCAAGCCAACAAAACAAATGCTAGAACCAAGCAAAATAATAATAATAAATGAATTTTTTTGGAAAATATAATTTGTAGGGCAGTTAAAGTGTAATTTACCTTAATGTTTTTCAATTTGGGCATTGGAAAACATACTTAAGGACTGGTATTTAAATTGATCTGTCAGAAAATACATTAAAAGCAAATCAGGCTGGTTAGAACATATGTAAAAGATGTGTGTGTGTCTTTGCTGATACAGTTAGTTGTCTTATACACATTATTTTAACCCCAGAATTCTTAACAAAAATCTTTCCTAGAAAAGACTCTACCTATCATCTAAGTCAAGACCTAATTAAAACTCATGATGTGTCTTCAGAACATCAACACAATTGTTTAAAAAGTGAAAAGGTCAGTCACTTAGCTGGTAGTTTAGGGTGAAAATTGTCACAATGTATATTAATTGATTCCCCCCACCCCCCACCCAATAGAATTGACTGAGTTTACCAGTTATATCATTGAGTATGCACAACCTTGAATTTAGTAAATAAATAGCAATTACCAAGGGGGAGTCCTCCTTTGAAAATCCTCTGCCATAAACGAGATATTTGAAGGGCTTTGTGTAGAGTATGGCACTTGAGAAAACTTGGATAATAATCAAAATACTAGATTACAGTCATTACACTTGGCAGTTTAAAAAGCTTTTTAACATCCATTATTTTATCTGATCCTTTCAGTAACCCTAAAATGAGGGCAGGACAGATTCATGCCTCAACAAAAGTATGTTGAACACCTACAGTATGCCAGGTACTGTTCTCGGCTCTGCAGATTTCATAGCGAGCAAAACAGGCATAAATTCCTGTCTTCGTGGAGCTTCCATTTCAGTGGGGAGAGAGTGTGTGTAAAATAAAATAATTGAATATTTGCTATAAAGCAAGGAAGGGGAATAGAGAATTTCAGAGAAGTGCTATTTTTGATAGCAAATAGGCAGATACTATTATCCTTGTCTTTACTACAGCAAACAAGGTTCTCACAGAAATATATGATTTGCCTCATGTGTCACAATTGTAAGTAGCAGAACCAGGAAAAATATCTGAATCTCCTCAATCAAAATCCTTTGTCTCCATGCCTCTTTTGTGATAATCGTAAATATCTGGGAATCCAATGCCTACTTCTCTGTTTCCTTCATTCCCTAGCCAAGGTTCTGCTGTACATCTTTCCCTGTTTCCCAGTTATACAAAGGTCATCTCTATTTCACTCTTCATTTGTTTTTAAGAATTAAAAGCAATTTGACTTTTGGGTTTTTCTTGGAAGTACACAGGCAGGCTCAGGATCAATAAGAAATCTCATAAAAATACTTCCACATTCCAACAGAATGGCCATATGTTTCAACCTGTATGTTCAAGGTCCAGTGACTCTGCTTGAATCTAACTATCCCTGTGAACTTTGTCAGAATGAGATTAGACTTCCATGCTGCTTTTGTAACCATGACAATGAAGTAGAAGAGTCCATGCCTTTCAGAATAGCCTCCACCAGGATTTTCTCCAACCCAGAGGTTGATCAGTTAATCAAAACACACTTACTGACTCATTCCACGGTGCCCCGCATTTATATGCCGCAGTGACAAAACCCTCGCATTAATGATCTCCAACTCTCCTGGTGACCCTTCCTTCTAAAAGCTTTCCTTCTTTCCCTGAGAACTACTCTTCTGACCACTTTCTCTGAGTATTCACACTCAGTCAACAAATCAAGAGAAATTTTTATCTTTTTTTTTGTTTTGTAGTACTACGCAACAGCCTGCATTACAAATGTGTACTTCAAATTCTAGTGTTTTAAAGAGGAAAAAATAGCAGTCATATTCAGTAGCTAGTCCAATCATTTATGGATTTTTAAGGCTGTGAAAACTGATGGAACTTTCCAGGATGGTGTGCACACTTGCATGCATAATCAGTACTGCTAACTGTGAGTGAAAGCTATTTGCAGTGAATAACAAAACCTCCTTGGATGGTTACCGGAAAGGAAAATTTAAGACAAGTCTTCTTTTTTTTTTCTAATGGCATAGGGAGAAGAGCTGGTAAGTTTTAAGCAGGAAGTCATAAAATGGTTTTATAGTAAAAAAAAAAAAAAAAAATAAGCAATTTAGAGACTAGTTGGTTTAGACAGCTTAGAGAGGCAAACTTCATTTTCGCATTAATTTTGTAGGCTTTGTATTTTGAAACTCTTTTGCTGGACCTGAATGTTATAACATTGGTAAGTCCTTTGTGTCAGAACAACTTCCACGCCCTGTGAAGCAGTGCTTTGATTGGAACATCTCTCTGGAGATCCTGAAGGGCTCTTTGACATCACTCTGCCTATTAGTATGTTCAGGGTAGAAGAGAGAAGCAAGAGTATTAGAGTTGGTGACTTTTTCACATGATTTTGACTCACTTCAGTGAGATTTTACTAAGAACAAGTAGTTGGCTGATGGAGAAGCAGTTATAAGTAATGATGAACATATTTAGCCCCTTTTGTCTGGCCCCTTACTGGATAATAACTGAGTAGTGACCTTAGGGCCTTCCCAAGCCCACGATTGCCAGACATTTCTACTGTTTACCATTCCGTTCACCTCGACATTTATTGAGGGCCCCTGCAAGGCAGTGGGGCTACAGAGAAGTAAGAGAAGATGGCCCTGTACAGTAGGGGAGACCAACATGAAAAAGATGAGGTAAACAGTGAGGTAAAACCAACAGAGTAAGCGTACTTGTCACCAGACAGGGAAGAATAATTCTTCAGATGAGGACCATTCAGCTTTCTTTAGCAGGTTGCCGCCACTCTCCCTCTCAGTTCCAAGCACTCTTCTGCCCCTGTACTTTACTTGTGAGATGGTGTGAGTAGTTCTTGAGACCACACGGAAGCTTCTACACCAAGCTCTGTATGGTAACCGACAGGTGTTCCTTTCAGAAAAACATTTAAGCAGCTGTCTTAGTCATCTAGTGCTGCCATAACAGAAATACCACAAGTGGATGGTTTTAAGGAAGAGAAATTTATTTCCTCACAGTCAAAGTAGGCTAAAAGTCCAAATTCAGGGCATCAGCTCCTGGGGAAGCCTTTTTCTCTCTGTTGGCCTTCTCTTCGGTGTTCCCCTGGACTAGGAGCTTCTCTGTGCAGGGACCCCGGGTCCAAAGGACGCGCTCTGCTCCCGGCACTGCTTTCTTGATGGTTTGTGGTCCCCCTGTCTGTCTGCTCAGTTCTGTCTTTTATATCTCAAGACATTGCCTCAGGATACAATCCAATCTTGAAGACTGAGTCCTGCCTTACTAACACAACTACCACCCATCCTCCCTCATTAACATCACAGAGGCAGGATTTACAACATATAGGAAAACCACACAATACCAGGAATCATGGCCCAGCCAAACGGATACACACATTTTTGGTGGGACATAATTCAAACCATGACAGCAGCCCAGCGTACCACTTGCTGACCTCTTTAATTGATAATATTGCCTTTTCTTCGAAGGTACCTAATTAATGCAGTGTAGCTTTTAAATTGGAATCCCTGAGTGGTGCCAATGGTTAGGCAGTCAGCTGCTAACTGAAGAACTGGAGGTTCAAGTCCACCAAGAGGTACCTCAGAAGAAAAGCCTGACGATCTACCTTCAAAACCAACCATTGAAAACCCAAAGTAGCATAGTTCTACTCTGACACACATGGGGTCCCCGTGAGTCAGAACTGACTCAACGGCAACTAGTTTGTTGTAGTTTTTTAAATTAACCATCCTGGGAAAGGCATCCCAGGATTTGGGTTCTGACTCCCAGTGACCCCTGGGTGCATCCTCATGAAAGCAGTTATCTGCATGGTAATCATAGCAGGTGATATGTGGCATTTCCTATGGAGAATCTGCCTCTGATACCTGTACTTCTCCTGTACTAATCCACAGGCTGTGGGTCGAGCTGCGTGCTGAGCTCAGCACCCGCTTATACTGTGTAGTGAGTTTATCACAGCCAACCATTTAACCTACACAGTCTCCTATTCTTGGCACATTCTGCTAGCTGGCCTTAAGTCTGGCTCTGATCTTTCCTCAAGACTCCAGGGTTAAAATTATTCATGGAAGCTCCAGCCGTTTTATCCCCCTCTGTAGTTTAAAGAAAGATGAGTTTAGCTTCCTTTGACTATTTTCAGCAAGAAAGTTCTTAGATGTGGAGATGGCAAGAAATATTTCATCTAGTTTGGCCTGACCAACTGACCTAGACTGACCTGAGCCCGGCTTCTAGAATTCCGTGATGCTTCACAATCATGGAGTGGGCTCCTACTGACCGTTTTTGCTGATCCCCTTAAGAAAAATGATTTGAATCATTTAAGCTACTGTAATGAGGCAGAGTCTGCATAGGACAGTAAGAATTAGGGAAAAGCTTGAATTCATTTATTCAGCAAATATTTCTTAAGAGTCTGTGTGCTTGGTAGTGCTTTATTCTACTGGAGATAGAGCAACGGATTAAACAGACAAAAGTATGGAGTACTTATTTCTGGAATACTTACAAAGGAAGGCAATCGTACTTTTCTAATGTGAAATCCCTTGAGAAGCCTGTGTTTGCTGAATACTAAGTAGAATACCAATTCTGTATGCTTGTTTGTGTCTGAAACAGTTTTGTTATTTTAAATTTCTTTGCAATCTCATTTGCTGTTAATTTGCACCATCCTTGAAGAAGAAGCGATTTCCTGAAAAACAATGATCTCAACACAGTTCTTTATAAATTTTCTAAAATTCCAAATGAAAAGATTAATGAAGTTTTAGTCTATTTAAATCTTTGAACATATGCTTTTAATAAGTTGGAAATGTATTTATTTTGTTACTGGTGAAGTTGTTTCTTTTCTATAACTGCCTAAAATTTTTAGTCATTCACTTTTCTAACATAGTAACAAGATAGAGACCTCTCACGATTCTGGTTTCTCCACAGTTCTAAAGTCCCTTCATGTATAACTTATAAGGTTTAGTTCCGTCTTTAAGGAACAAAAGTCAGAGTGGAGACTAGTTCTTAAATAGCACCTCAGTGTACCTGCTATCAATTGTATCACAAAAGTATAGATTTATGGTTTGGATCAGAGCCTAAATTCATCTTCCTTTCCTTTTCTTACCTGCCATACCCTTAATTGAGAGAGACCATTTGTTTGAACAGTGTGCTGTGAGTCTTTAGAAATATGTCCTCTTGCGTATTTCAGTGGCCAAAGGGTTTGAGGTAGGTTTCACTGTATTCACCTCAAGAAGGTGATGGTGGTCATACATAATATTCTTTCAACAATGTGAGATACTCAGAGTGATTCTTTTAAAATCAACTTGGTTGTATATGATCACCAAAGAAGATGTTTTTCCCTTCCCTTGTAGCCCACAAGACGGTCTGCCAGATTGTCAGCGGTAAGTACTTTAGAAACCCTTTGGTATTAGTTCTTATGAGTACATGTTCCCTCTGTCTAGAGCAAAGCAGCAAAAGGAAGATTAAGGTGGTGTTTCCCTTGAAGTTTTTTTTTTTCCTTCTTTTTGAAAATTACCTGCGTCACACCAGTTTCTAGCAAATTTGACCAGTGTTGCCAGGCAGCTCTCTTGATCAGGTGTACCAGTGAAAAACAGTGACTAGCCCCATAACCAAGAATATAAAGCCTAGGAAGTTGTTTGATATTGCTGGATCTCTGAAGCCAAAGAGGTACATTACATAAAGTCCTAGCCTTCAGATTCTACTTATAATATGCTAAAGTGGTCAGGAGTTCTGTTTTCTCTGTCCCCAACTCATACATTAGAACATTTGTTGGAATGTTCTGAAAGTTGTCTGAATACATATACTTTAGCCTTCTTTCAGAACTAAAGAACCTTTGAAAAAGTCATGATTCCACTTTGTCACTTGGAGCTTCCCTCTGTGTGCCACGCCCAGGGAAGAGATGAGGGGAGGGACAGGTATGGCTGAACTCAGAGAGGAACGTGCCCCAGCTGTTCCTCGCCGCTTAGTGCTCCTGGCTGGCTCTCATGCTCCTCCCTGCTGCCCTGCTGATACACCAGTCCTCATTCTTCCAACAGACCATCAGCCTGATCTTCTGGTAGGGGAAGGAAGGAAGCTCCAGGTAAAGATTTTAGTTAAAATACCTACAACCCAGGCTGCCCGCTGAGATTTAGGGGAAAAGGCATTGATTGACATCTTGACTGACAGCAAATATCCCCACACAAGAGCTGCAAGCTAGTTTGTCCTTCAAGGATGTACGAATGTCACCCTCAGTCCACACTCAACCTGGCTCAGGGTAGGACATCGAAGCAGAAATGGGTATTAGGACCATGTCACAAGTTCAGAATTATGGCTGACTTTGGGGTGGGTGGGCCAGTGTTTTACATGAGTCCTGACCTAAGGAAGTGAGTATCAGAATCAGGAAGACGGAAGAGCTGGGTGCTGTCTTGTCTATGAGCAACTGACCCAGACTCTGCCCAAACCTTTCAGAGATGGTGTTCCCTGTCCTATAGTACCTCGTTTGGGGGTGATTCAAAGGCTGTGTTTTAGCTCCCTTTGGGTTTAATTATCTGCCGACCTTTTGGTTAGTAACCAAACACAAACAGGGACTTGGATTTAACTATAAATTACACTAAAAGCCATTGTACTCTATGATTCTCCAGTCAGTCAAGGGAATACGTTCTGTAAGTCACATAAAAAAACAAAATTTAAATTGAGGCTCTTCCTGAGCACCAGCAATATTAGCACCTTCTACTGAGAAGGGGGGAGCCCTGGTGGCACAGTGGTTAAGAGCTCAGCTGCTAACTAAATGGTTGGCAGTTCGAATCTACCAGCCACTCCTTGGATACCATATGGGGCAGCTTTACTCTGTCCTATAAGGTTGCTATGAACCGGAATCGACTCAACAGCAATAGGTTTGGTTTTTTTGGTTTACTGAGAAGGAACCTTCCCTGTGGTGCTGAAGCAGAGCCTCATGGGTGACCAGCAGGACTATAGACTTCAGATCCTACCAGAAGATCAGGCTGATGGTCTATTGGCAGAATGAGGACTGGTGTATCAGCAGGGCAGCAGGGAGGAGCATGATCCTATCAAAACACTTGAGTGCTGAGTTGTGGGGGAGGGTTTGATTTACAGAAAATAATATAAAATTAAATTAATTGCTATGGATTGAGAAAACAAGTGCATGTTACTAATACAACATATCAAAGCCTGGAATAACAAAATTTAATATCCTGAAAATTTAGGGGCGATGAGAGCTGCCCTATTTTGGAGCAGACTGCAGATTTAGGGTGGTAAGATTAATAAAAACATTCCTTACTTTTCAAATGCAGTTTTTTTTTTATTTGAAAGGTCATTCCTAACAATCAGTCTTCCAGAATTGAACTGTCTACAATTTTGTTTTGGGCCCTTGATGAAAAGGGCCAGATTCAATATGAACCTGAACCACCTAGAGGCCTTGGGGAGGAACACATATTTTTCTCCACAGGGGGAGACCCTGGCCAGTGTTTTCTATTTAAAAATCATTCTTCCTAGTGCCAGGAGAGATGTACACTTATTTTCTTCTGAATCTATGAGAGAAATATTTGACTTAAATGTCTACAGAAAACCAGTGGTTTAAACTAATTATCTTTCCCCAGTCTCCCTGTGTACCGCCTGGTCTCAGGCCCTTGGGGAAGCTGGCCAGGGCTGAAGTCATATGTGGAGGGGATCACGGTCAGAGGGCAGGCAGATACTACTCTTTGGAGTCCCTGGGTGATGCAAACACTTAACACACTGGGCTGCTAACCCAAAGGTTGGAGGTTCAAGTCTACCCAGACATGCCTTGGAAGAAAGGCCTGACTACCTACTTTCAAAAAATCAGCCATTGAAAACCCTATGGAGCACAGTTCTACTCTGACACACGTAAGGTCGCCATGAGTCAAAATTGATGTGATGGCAATTGGTTTTTGGTGGGCTCTTTGGCTAATAAAATCTGTGAACATCTTAAACTTTAGGAGGTAACCATTGACATTTTTTCATTATAATAGATTCTTAATTAAAAGCTCTAGAAACAAGTGAGCCTGTTTTCTGGGTGGGCGAGGGATTCTTCTTACCTTGAGCTGGCATTGGAGCGGATGAAAGTAGAAATAAGCTTGGCTGCAGAACTTGAAATCTACATCAGAGGTGGAAGGATTTGCAAATCATTTTGAAATACTTTAGAGACAGCAGTCTTCGTTACCGGATGGGCTTCGCCTGTGATTGTGCTGTGATTTCTAGACTGTTGGGAAGGCCACTATGACCGAATTCACTGAATTATTTGGCCGAGAGCCTGAGCCATTCTTCTTACTGCTGTGCTGTGATAAAAGGAAGTACAGAAACATCGAAGATAGAAGCTTAAACTTGTTCCCGGAGAGCTATTCTGGACCAAGAAATAATGACTTGACTTTTAAATCTCACCAGCAGTTCACTTGAGAAAATAGTTATGAAATGGGGAGAGGTCTTTATGCTGTTACCTGATGGCTGAAAATAGGACAAAAAAAATTTTTTTAATGAACAAAGCCAGAGTCAAAATTGATTGTTGTCTTTTGCAGTCTTTTTATGTCTGTTTTGGTGCTGAGGGTTGTCTTTTTCCAGTATTTGTGTAATTTAAATTATCTTTGCAGAAACCTGCTCCACCAAAACCTGAACCTAAACCAAGAAAAACATCTGCTAAGGTAAGAGGTGCTTTTTCCTCCCCCTTTGGCTTTTAAACAATGAATAAATTATAATTCCATATCCAAAAAGTCATTCAAGAAAAGGTCATGTTTAATGATTCAGGCTAAATGTGCTGACCAGAAAACCATTACCACTATTATAGGCATTCTCAAAAAGCATAAAGCACAGTTTTATGCTTTAACAGGAATGTATTTTCCAGTCAATCAATAA
Source organism: Trichechus manatus latirostris (assembly GCF_000243295.1). Taxonomy (NCBI): domain Eukaryota; kingdom Metazoa; phylum Chordata; class Mammalia; order Sirenia; family Trichechidae; genus Trichechus; species Trichechus manatus. The sequence continues at coordinate 6,067,160 of NW_004444090.1, forward strand.
TGTGCAGGGAGTCTGTTCTGGGATCTTGGGCATGTTGCTCCAAGAAGCTTCATGTCCAAAGAGGGGTTTGGCAGCTGCCTCATGAACATGCAGGTTATGTGGTGACCAGAGGAGGTGAAGTTGGGCCCTGAAGATACTGCTGCCAGCACCTCGAAGAATTGGGGAGAGCACTTCTGACTTCATATACTGGTCTTAGTAGGCCAGTATGATGGCTAATAAAAAATAGTCATAATTATTAACAGCAAACATTTATAAAGTCCTTATACTATGCCAACCCCATTCTGATTGATTTACTTATGTAATCCTCACATCAGCCCTATTGAAGTAGGTATGAATATCCCATTTTGCAAATGAGGAAACTGAAGCACAGAATTATTAAGAAATTTGCCCAAAATGGCTTCTCAGCACTCTGCCTTTCATAGCATTGTTCCTTGTTGTAAGTGGCTTGAAACTATATTTGTGGGTATTTTTTTGTTTGTTTTTTTCCTATAGAGTAGTATGAGAAGGTGATTTCTGAAGCAGAACTCCCTTCCGTGGCTTAATCTTAAAATTAGGAACTTTTCTTCATATAAGCCTTCGTTTCAGAGCACTTTCTCCCAGCTTTCTAGTCACTCAAACCGCATGTCTCCATGTAAGGTGTTTCATTGGAAGATGGCAGCAAAGCCTCTCCCTTGCTGAGTTCCTCCCCAGCTTCCACCTCCTCATTTCACCAAGGCCTGCTGCCACTCTCTCCATGACATACTTCTTCCTTTAGTGGGAGAGGAGGTCCACCGAGAACAACCAATACACTAGAAGAATCATCATGTTTTCTGTGAAAGGGAAAGTCCAGTGGACTTCCTAAGCAGTCTGTTAAATTTTCATAGAAACTAGGTGTAACTCAGGTGAAGCCCAGCAAAATTGGGCCCCCATTTCTGCCTAAAGGCTGCCCTGTTGGCTACTGTTACACTTCATCTTGTGTCCAGATGGAAGCTGACTGATTTTAGCTAATACCACACCGTGTCTAACATATTCTCTTTCCCTGTACTTTGTTAGAAAGAGCCTGGAGCGAAGATTAACAAAGGTGCTAAAGGGAAGAAGGAGGAAAAGCAGGAAGCTGGAAAGGAAGGTACTGCACCATCTGAAAATGGTGAAACTAAAGCTGAAGAGGTACTTTCCATAAATGCCTCCCACTGATTGAATCAGTGTCAAAGAAATTGCTCAATCCTTCAGCCGGTGATAGCACGTTCATAATGTTTCTTTTTATTGCCTGTAATGTTATTGCAGATCCACATCTCTCGCTCAACTGTTAATGTCTCAACCTCCAGAGGTACCCCACCCAGCCCACTGTCAGTAAAGGGGCAGATTGAAACAGTGAGAGTTAAGGGTATAGTAGAAAACTCTGCACGTTTGCAGTGACTAGAATCAGATAGTAGTGCGGTGTTTTGTTTTGTTTTGTTTTGTTTTTTGATGAACATTGGAAACTTGCAGGTAAGGCTTCTGTGGTTGTTTGAAAAACAATAAATGGAGATGAGTGTTTGTGTAATATATTCCTGCCTTGTCTGTTTTACATCCAGAGTGGAAGTAGGCTTCAAAATAGAACTACTAAAAAACAAATGCCCCAATGTGTGTGTGTTGGTGGGGTAGACTTTACTTTGGCTTATAGTAGTTTTAGTAGTAACTGTATCTTTTTTTTTCCTTTCTTTTTCACAGGCACAGAAAACTGAATCTGTAGATAACAAGGGAGAATGAATTGTCATGAAAAATTGGGGTTGGTTTTATGTACCTCCTGGGACAACTTTTAAAAGCTATTTTTACCAAGTATTTTGTAAATGCTAATTTTTTAGGATTCTACTAGTTGGCATATAAAAATATTTAAGGATGGACATTTTACCTTCTCATAGGAATGCTTTTTGGAAATTTACATCATTCTTGAGTAAAATAAACATCAATTTAATATTGGAAGCTGTGTGTAAAATTGATTCAGCATTCCATGTACTTGCTTTAAAAATTTAGTCCCGTGCATACTGTGGTGTTTTTAACGTGTATATTTGAATTTTTCATGCAGTTTTTCTAGAGCAATAATCAGTGGTGCTTTTGTACCTAGGTTTTATGTGATTTTAATGAAACATGGATAGTTATGGCCACCTGCTGACTATTTGTGGTTTAAAATAAAAGGTTTTATTGCCTGCAAAATACCTGCCTTATAGTGTTGTTTCTAAATTTAGGAGTGCTTTATTTTATTGTTGCAGAAGATGTAAGGAATTTCTACATTCTGTGCTATGGTGTTATCTCTAATAAGTCAAACAGAATTGTTTCTTAATTTTCTGGTTTTTAAAAATGAAATTATTTTAATAAAATCACCTAACAGTGACAGTGTAGAAGAATTACATCTAATATACTTTATACCGGAAGTGGCCAGCAATCATCACCATATATATAGTAAAACACTAATTTAAAAAAGAAAAAAGAAAAAAATCCCTTGTAAACAGGATATGAAAAACCAAACCAGTTACCCTCAATTCCAACTCATGGCAACCCCATGCGTGTCAGACTAGAACTGCACTCCATAGGGTTTTCAATAGCTGTGATATTACGGAAGTAGACTGCCAGGCCTTTCTTCCACAGCACCACTGGGTGTATTCAAACCACCAACCTTTCAGTTAGTAGCTAAGAGCAAACCATTTGCCAGGATAGACCTCTGCTAATAAAGAACTAATAAAAACCATATACTAGGGCTTAGCCTGGAAAATCTCCCACTTTCAAAATAATACTGTCACGTTTGTATAAAAACTTCCTATTCGTTAAAGACTTCACAGATTTGAAAGCTCTTTAACTAACATGACTTTATTTCAGCCCTGCATCAGCCTGAGAAGGGAACTGGCGTTGGTATTTTTAGAGCTCCTTTCTAGGCTAAGAAATGGGTAGGTACAGAGACACATTACTTACGTCAGGCCCCACAGGAAAGAGAAGAACTCAGACTTGAACCTAGTCTTCTGGATTTCAAGCATAGTGCCCTTCTCTCTGTGGAAGAGCATAACAGTACCAGGAACAGAGGAGCTATTTCATAAATGTGATTTTGTTTGTTTGTTTGCATTCCCAAGGAATTTGGTAACTGCTTGAGCCCCCTACCCCTAGGAAGCTGAGTTCTTAGATGAAAACTCAAGTCACTGGCTGCACTCCTCAGGGGCTCCTGCCTTAAATGCCATTATATTGTGGTTATCAACAAAAACAAATTCCCTCCACTTACTTATACTTCACAGCTCAGAACTTAAACTTGTGTCATTGTCCCCTATCTGTCATTAGTCTGTTGCAAATATCAACCATATTATATACACAGTGATCTCATCCATAGTTTGCATGGCTTATGATTATAAAATAGAATGTACCATAATTCATGAGCAGTTGTGTTGGATGCTAAAAAACAGTTTTACCCCAAAGAAAAATGTCTGGTATGTTGTGATACTTTGCAAAAATATTTCCAATATACACTTAGTACACAATTGAAGTACATTGCTGGCCAGCATCCAGTTCAGAGGTGGGTTTTTTTCTCAATAAGTTTATTTGTTTCAAGATTACAAAAGTAATACAGGTTTTTTTTTAAAATATATATATATATCAAACTATAATATATAAAGCAAAAAGTCAAAGCCCTCCTTTTCCCCATTCTCTAATACTACACGTACACATATGTATAATTTTTAAACAGAAGAGGGAATCATACATTTTATTTTGAATTTTTTCAACCAATAAACTAGTTATATATAGGCACATAACAGCAACCAATGATATTGTAGTAAACATTCTTGTACACATAACTTTACCGACATATGTGAGTACTTCTACTCAACTAAATAATTTCCTAGAAATGGAATGTCTGAGTCAAAGGGAGTGCATGTTTGACCTTCCGACCACTGCCAAAAGAGTTGCACCAATTTCCATTCCCGTCAGCAGCGTGTGAATACCATCTCTTCCTACCTTTACCAGTGCTCTTATTTTGGTCAAGTCTAATAAATGAAAAATAATGCCTCACTGTCTCAATTTGCATTTATTTTATTACTAGTAAAGTTGAGCTTTTCATATGTCTAATAGTCATTGGAACTTCTATGGATTATTTTTTTTATCTATTTTTTAATTGGGGAGTTGGTGTGTTTTAAATCATTACTACTCATTATGACCATTGATTGATGCTATTTTATTTCTCAAACACAAGGTTCTGTGCACAATTGGCCTGCTTCCCAAGGATAAGCAACTTCCATTTTACAGAAATAGGTGTACATGGGTCTATTAAAATACATGAATATTATCATTGCCACATTGACCAAGTGAGGGAATACTATAAAGCTGATAGATAACCAAAATAACCCAAGAACCCCAAAGTTGACCAGAACTGGAATACCATATGGATACACTGCCAGGACCAATACACACAACCACATGCACAATGTGGGAATATCCGTGCACTGCCCCACTACTACTCCTTTGGTGAATTTATACATGTTAGAAAAAGATCCTCCTTCTCCAAGATGCTTGGCTGCCAATCTACTGGAAAATCATAATAACCCAATGAATCTACAATGACTTTGAGTCAAAAGGCGTGCCCTGTAGTTGAGCATTGCACTACTTGCACAATCATAAGTAGTAGCCCCACAAAACCAAAAACAAAACCTGTTGCCATTCAGTCAATTCTGACTCAGTGACCTCATATGTTGCACAGTAGAACTGCTCCATAGGGTTTTCTTGGGTTTAATGTTTACAGAAGCAGATCCTTCCACAGCACCATTGGTTGGGTTTGCGCCACCAACCTTTAAGTTAGTAGTTGAGTGCAAAGCATTTGTGCCACCCTAAAATTCTCCCTGGAGTGTGCCCCGTGGATTCTAGTGAAGTAATGAGCTTTGAGAGGCAAGTGGCCCTGCAATTCCTAATTACAAATTTAGTGAAAAGATATTCTGAAAACAAAAATCAAGATACACTGGTGCAACAACAGGTGAACTGTCCGATAAAATCTTGACTTACATTTACATAAATAGATTGAAAACAAGGTTGTGAAACTAAGGGTTTTCTTCTGTCCTTAAATTCTACGGGACTTCACTTTAGCTACAGGTACAACTCCCATGTTTCAGATTGCTAATTACGGCTAACTTAAGGAAGCTATGTCAACTTTCAGCTATCACATACACTAACATGTCTTTTCTTTGAATGCTTTCTCTTAGTGAATCATGAGTTCCAAACGTTTGTTATTTTCCTATTTATTATTTTATTCAGAGCATTTACTTAATATCTCTTTAAATTATGGTATTGATTAAAATAATAATAAATAGCCAGAATTTATTTAATTTCCTGTACTAAGCACAAATTATCTTATTTAATTTGGAAGAAAATTTATGAGTTGTTTAATTATTTTTAATATAATCTTTCCATCCCCTAATTAAAAAAAAAAAGTCCATGGAAGTTTAAGCTCACCTGAAACTGCCAATACCAGTGGCATAGCTTCCAGTACTACAGCAACATGCAATCCACCACAGTGCAACAAACTGACAGATGAGTGGTGATCACCCATGGTGGACAGGTTTCAGTGGAGCTTCCAGACTGAGATAGACTAGGAAGAAGAAGTGGTGGTCTATTTTTGAAAAAATTGGCCAGTGAAAACCATATGAATAGCAGCAGAACATTGTCTGATACAGTGCTGGAAAATGACCCCCTCAGGTTGGAAGGCACTCAAAATACGACTGGGGAAGAGCTGCCTCCTCAAAGTATAGTTGACCTTAACGACGCAGATGGTGGAAAGCTTTTGGGACCTTCATTTGCTCATGTGGCACTACTCAAAATAAGAAGAAACAGCTTCAAACATCCATTAATCATTGAAACATGGAATGTATGAAGTACAGATATAAGAAATTGGAAGCCATCAAAAATGAAATGGAATGCATAAAAATTGATATCCTAGGCGTTAATAAGCTGAAATGGACTGGTATTGGCCATTTGGAATCAGACAATCACATGGTCTACTATGCAGGGAATGACATATTAAAGAGGAATGGCATTGCATTCATCATCAAAAAGAACATTTCAAGATCTATCCTGAAGTACAACGCTGTCAGTGATAGGACAATATCCATTTGCTTACAAGGAAGACCAATTAATATGACTATTTTCAAATTTACTCACCAAACCCTAAGGCCAAAGATGAAGAAATTGAAGATTTTTACCAACTTCAGTCTGAAATTGATCAAATATACAAGCAAGATGCATTGATAATTACTGGTGATTGGATTGCAAAAGTTGAAAACGAAGAAGGATCAGTAGTTAGAAAATACGGCCTTCGTAATAGTAATGACGCCGGACATCACATGACAAAATTTTGCAAAACCAACAACTTATTCATTGCAAATACCTTTTTCAGCAACATAAATGGTGACTAGACACATGGACCTCTCCAGATGGAATACACAAGAATCAAATCTGTTCTGACTCATGATACTGAGCTTCTCCATCTTCTCTTTCCACAGACGTAGTCCTACATCATCAGAACAAGGCCAGGGGCCAACTGCGGAACAGATCAGCAATTGCTCATATGCAAGTGCAAGTTGAAACTGAAGAAAATTAGAGCAAGTCTATGAGAGCCAAAATATGACCTTGAGTATAGCCCCACGTCAATTTACAGACCATATCAAGAATAGATTTGACGCATTGAATACTAATGATCAAGACCAGACGAGTTGTGGAATGACATCAGGGACATCACATGTGAAGAAAGCAACAGGTCATTAAAAAGACAAGAAAGAAAGAAAAGACCAAAATGAATGTCAGAAGAGACTCTGTAACTTTTTCCTTGCACATAGAGTAGCTAAAGTGAATGGAAGAAATGATGAAGTAAAAGAGCTGAATAAAAGATTTCAAAGGGCCATTCGAGAAGACAAAGTAGAGTATTATAATGAAATGTGCAAAGACCTGGAGTTAGAAAAACAAAAGGGAAGAACACGCTCGGCATTTTTCAACCCTAAAACTGAAGAAAAACTTCCAGCCTCCTATTGCAAAATTGAAAGATTCTATGGGATGAAAATATTGACCAACGCAGGAAGCCTCAAAAGAAGATGGAAGTAATATAATACACAGAGTTACTGTACCAAAAAGAATTGGTCAACATTCAACCGTTCCAGGAGGTAGCATATGATCAAGAACCAATGACACTGAAGGAAGAACTCCAAGCTGCGATGAAGGCATTGGCAAAAAACAAGGCTCGAGAAATTGACAGAATATCAATTGTGATGTTTCAACAAAGCGATGTAGCACTGGAGGTGCTCACTTGTCTATGCCAAGAAATTTAGAAGGCAGCTACCTGGCCAACTGACTGGAAGAGAAAGGTATTCCAAAGAAAGGTGATCCAACCGAATGCAGAATTATCGAACAATATCATTAATATCACACACAAGTAAAATTTTGCTGAAGATCATTCAAAAGCAGCTGCAGCAGTATATCGACAAGGAACTGCCAGAAATGCAAGCCTGACTGAGAAGAGGACATGGAACGAGGGATATCATTGCTGATGTCACATGGATCTTGCTGAAAGCAGAAAATACCAGAAAGATGTTTTCCTGTGTTCTATTGACTATGCAAAGGCATTAGACAGTGTGGATCATAACAAATTATGGATAACATTGTGAATAATGAGAATTTCAGAACACTTAATCGTGTTCATGAGGAACTTGTACTTAGACAAAGAAGCAATCGTTCAAAAGGAACAAGGGGATACTGCATGGTTTAAAGTCAGGGAAGGTGTGCGTCAGAGTTGCTTCCTTTCACCATACTTATTCAATCTGTACGCTGAGCAAATAATCTGAGAAGCTGGAGTATATGAAGAAGAATGCGGCATAGGAATTGGAGGAAGACTCATTAACAACCTGCATTATGCAGATGACACAACCCCGCTTGCTGAAAGTGAAGAGGACTCGAAGCACTTACTGACAAAGATCAAAGACTACAGCCATCAGTATGGATTGCACCTCAACATAAAGAAAACAAAAATCCTCACAGCTGAGAGAATATGCAACATCAAGATAAACAGAGAAAAGATTGAATTTGTCAAGGATTTCATTTTACTTGAATCCACAATCAATGTCCATGGAAGCAGCAGTCAAGAAATCAAACGACATATATTGCTTTGGGCAAATGTGCTGCAAAAGACCTCCTTAAAGTGTTAAAAAGCAGATACCACTTTGAAGACTTATCCTGACCCAAGCCATGCTGTTTTCAATCACCTCATATGCATGCAAAAGCTGAACAATGAATAAGGAAGATCGAAGAAGAATTGATGCCTTTGAATTACGGTGTTGGCGGAGAACACTGAATATACCATAGACTGCCAAAAGAAAATCTGTCTTGAAAGAAGTACAGCTAGAATGTTCCTTAGAAACAAGGATGGTTGAGACTTCATCTCACATACTTTAGACATGTTATCAGGAGGGACCAGTCCCTGGAGAAGGACATCATGCTTGGTAAAGTAGATGGTCATTGAAAAAGAGGAAGACGTGATACAACCATTTTGGAAAATGATATGGCGCTTCCTCAGAAAGCTAGAAATAGACATGCCATTCGATCCAGCAATCCCACTCCTAGGACTATATCCTAGAGAAATAAGAGTGGTCACTCGAATAGACATATGCACACCTATGTTCATGGCAGCATTGTTC
>NW_004444090.1:6077364-6086566 GCF_000243295.1 Trichechus manatus latirostris
GCACCTAACAACAACAAAACTTCCAAGGGAACTTTGTGATTATACATTTCTCCCTCAAGTAATAAGGACAAGTCTTTGCTCAGTTTAAAAATGACATTTATGTATAAATCTTTGTGATCTTGGATTAGGGAATGGTTTCTTAGATATGACACCAAAAGCACAAGCCAACAAAGAAAAACATAGATAAATTGGACTTCATCAAAATTAAAAACTTTCTGCTTCACAGAACTCATCAAGAAAGTGAAAAGACCACTCACAGAATGGGAGAAAATATTTGCAAATCATGTATCTGATAAAGGTCTAGTGTCCAGAAGAGCTCTCACAACTCAATAATAAAATGACAACCCCATTTTAAAAAGAATTTAAATAGACATTTCTTTGAAGAAAATATACGAATAGCTAATAAGCACATGAAAAGATTCTTAACGCTATTAGTCATTAAAAACTAAAACCAAACTCGATGCTATCAAGTTGATTCCAACTCATGGTGAGTAGTGAAATGCAAATCAAAACGAAAATGAAATACGACTTCACACCCATTAAAGTGGCTATACTCAAAAAGACAATAACTAGTGTTAGCCAAAATGCTAAGAAATTGGACTCTTCATACCTTGCAGGTGGGAATGTTTAATGGTACAGTAACTTTGGAAAACAATTTGGCAGCTTCTCAAAAAGTTAAACGAACAATTAGCATATGACCCAGCAATTCCATTCGTGTCTTCCCAAGAGAATTGAAAATATATGTTTACAAAAAAATTTGCACCTAAATGTTTATAGCAGCATTATTTACAATAGCCAAAAAAAATGGTAACTACCCAAATTTCCATCAGTTGATTAATGGATAAACAAAACGTGGTGTATTCATACAGTGGAATATTGTTCAGTCATAAAAAGAAACAAAGTACTGATACATGCTATATTGTGGATGAAACTTGAAAACATTATGCTAAATGAAATCAGTTAGACATGAAAGACCATATATTGTATGATCCCATTTGTGTTAAATGTCCAGAATAGGCAAATCTATAGAGACAGAAAGTAATTAGTAGTTGCCAGGGGCTGGGGGCAGGGGAGAATGGGGAGTGACTGCTAATGTATATGGACTTTCTTTTTGGGGTCATGAGAATGTTCTGGAATTAGATAGCGGTGATGATTGTACAACCTTGTGAATACACTAAAAACCACTGAATTGTAAAAAAAAAAAAAAAAAAAAAATGAGAGAGACATTTATGAGGCTACTGAAAGCACAGAGCTTAGAATCAGGAAGCCTGAGTTAAAATCCCAGCACTATTCTCAGTAATTATGTGAACACAAATTGATCATTTAACCTCTACCACTCAATTTTCTCATCTCTAAATAGAGCTAATAATATCTGTTTACAAAGTTAGGATTAAATGAGATAGTCACTGGAAAATTACTTAGTCTAGTTCCTGAATACAATAGGTTTTCCAATGAGGTTAAGTGAATCAGAATTGGACAAACACAAATGGGCTTGGTAGGCAGTCTTTGATGAGTATACGTCATGCATGTATGTCATACGTGGTCAGCCTCAGGTCAGTGAGTCTCCACTTGAACAGTGCAAAATGAAGAACTGTGCTTTGTTTAGAGAAGGTAGTAGAGTGTAATGGTTAAACTTGTAGACTCTGAAGCCAAACTACCTAGGTTCAAATCCCATCTTTGTTATTTACTGGCAATATGAACATAGACAGTTTAGTGAACCTCTCAATAACTTAGTGTTCCTATTTGTAAATGGGGATAAAAATAGTACTCAGTTTATACAAAGCCTTGGTGGCACAATGGTTGAGAGCTCGGCTACTAACCAAAATGTTGGCAATTCGAATCCACCAGTCACTCTTTGGAAGCCCTATAGGGCAGTTCTACTTATTTTATAAGGTGTTATAAATGTTAAATGATACAAAGAAGTGTTCAGGAAGCATTAATATTATTTACTCAAGATATGGAGCAGGTGAGATGTGATTTCCTTGACAGCAAAAGGCATTGTCTTATTCACCTTTGTGTCTCTAGAGCCTGACACATAGTAAAGGCCCAATAAACATTTGTTGAACTGAATGTAGGCATGAGAAGTGGAAACGAGGGCTGCATGGACAGGGAAGAACCAAGCTCATGGTTGTTACTGCTGCTATGTTGTTAATGTCATTAGCTGTTGTCAAGTCGATTCTGACTCATGGCGACCCCATGTGTGTCAGAGCAGAACTACTCCACTGGATTTTCAAGGCTGTGACCTTCCGGAGGTAGATTACCAGGTCTGTCTTCCAAGGCACCTCTGGGTGGGTTTGAACTGCCAACCTTTCAGCTAGTAGTCAAGCGCTTAACCATCTGCACTGCCCAGGGACTCTTACCATTGCTATACCCATCACTAAATTTAGCTAACGAGATGGTGTAGCCAGAACGTATGTAAACCACAATTCTGACCAGTATTCCTTAGAATTAATGCAAAAATTGAATTATCTTTATCTTATTTAGTTTGCGTTTAAGCCAAAACTTTTAAAAACAACAGGACTAAAACTTTAAGAATATCTTTCTAATGGACTGTGGTACTATTATTCTAGTGTGTCTATGATAATACTTGTTCAGCCCAACTTTACTTTTCTAGAAAAATTATGCTAAGATCAGCAATATCTTTCTTTCTAGATCACAAAGGACTTAGCATTTACAGATAAATACACCTAAACCCAAGTGGATGGGTCTCCTGAGTTCCTTAAAGCTAAGCCAGAAACTGAAGACTGGAAGAACCACTGAGGTCATTTAGTTTCTCTCTGAAATGGCTTAGATTCCCCTTTATAGTAGGACCGGCATAAAGTTACACTGCCTGCTTTGAATGTCCCCAGTTATGAAGAAGTTACCATCCAAACAGCTCTGAGAGTTAGAAAGCCCTTTCTCATTGCTTAGCAGAACTGCCTCCTTATAGCTTCCCGCTATTGATCCCAGTTCTACTAGGATCAGGGAAATAAAGAACTAGTCTCATTTTTTCCCCCGGCAACCCTTCAAACATCTGAAGAGCCTGTCACATCCCTCTAAAACATCTCTGTTTCTTTTATCCTTCATGGTCATAGGACACAGGTCTATTTTAACAGTATGATACATTTAACTTAAATTCAGACAGTTGAGAAATGGAAGCAGAAAACTTTCAAAACAATCACATTAGGTTGAACTATATGAAATGCCTGTATTTTCTTTTGGACCTGGAAAAACAACAATTTCATATGGTTTGATCTACACTTTTACCAGTTTCTTCCCCTCTGTAAATTTGCTTCATGTATCTTCTGTAATTTAATCCCAATCACTAAAAATTTGTTAAACTGAGCAAAAAGCACTTCAAGATTGCACCAAAGTCTGTCTCCCAAATTCATTCCTTTGTCAAAAATATGCTGAACATCTAAATGCCAGGCATTTTGCAAGGCATGAGGGATACAGTGGTGAGAAGTGTCCCTGTGCTTATGGAGCCAGACATTGATTACACACCAACAAAAATAAATGTGTATTTATAAGAGCCATTATTGAACCCTTACCTCTTTCATGGTAAACCTTCAATGTGGATCCTCTAATGGACTTCATTTTGAGCAGGACTATATCTCAATGATACTAACAGATGTTAGCCACAAAACAAGTTTGCAAGAAACTGAATAAGTTAACTTATTGAATAGGTTTGTTTAATTTTAGTATTACTCACTTGGTTGCCATAAAGTGCTTGCCAAAATGACAATTTGGACTTGGCATAATTCATGTTTAGTTGTACTTCTAGGAAATAATTGGTCGTGAGTACTTCTCGTGACTCTTCCACTGATGTCTTTTTGGACTAGAAGACCCCAATCTGTCACACAAACGACCTATGGGATTTGAATGGCCTAAAAGGTACACAGAATTTTGGGAGAGTAGAAGTGGGAGGAATGTGGCCTCAGAGTCAAGAATGTCAGAATTCTGGACTCACAGAACTGAAACTGACTTTGGTGTTTATCTGGTCTAGTTTTGTAGTTAATGCAAGTCTTCTCAGAGTTCCAAAAGAATCACTTTCTTTCAAGAGAAATTTTTGAAATCTTACAAAAGTAGGATCTAAATCAGGATAAAGGGATTTAAACATATGCTTTCACTTTTTTTGATGAACGTCAATCTGTGAAATTGGTTATGAATGGTATTCTTAAAACTGATCGTTAAACAACTACTGTGTTCTGAACACTGTGCTACAAAAGTAATCACAACCTCAAGAAGAGATGTGTTTTTTGGCTTTGTTCTTATGAGACAAGACAGACCTTTGGCAATTTCCATTTCTGGATTTTTTTTTTTACAGCCAAGTTGAACATTGGTTCATCAAAACTCAGCATGGAGTAATCAACAACCACAGAGTAGGTGTACAATGTTACTGCCCCAGGATGGAAAGAAACAAATGAAAACTTACTGATCTTTCTGGCACAGTGAGTTGCTTTCCCTCTTTCATTCTCACAGCATGTTTCTTGAACTAGTGTTTTGTACTTATTTCATTCGGTCTGGTAGTATAGAACATTGTTTTCTTGTCTATTTCCACAAGCAGACTTTGAACCCCTCAAGGAAGGGGGTTACTCATCCTTATATTCTCCAAGGCACCTAAACAGAGACTGGTGCATCGTGTACTCGATGAATATTTAAGAGGACTAGATTAAAAATCCAAGTTTTTCTCCCAATTTTCAAAGTACTATTTATCTCTAAGGGAGGCAAAACTAACACATATAAAAGAGAGAAAAAAGAAGCAAAGGTACAAAATTAAGTATTAAATGTGTGCAATTCAAAGTAAAAGGCTCTGGGACAGAGAAGGAAACCATTTGAGCAGCTATGGAAAATTTCATGGGGGAGAAAGCACAAATGCTTCTGATCCTTTAAGAAGGTGCGGGCAAGTCAGAGAGAAGCAAGAGGACCTGTCAGATAAGGAAACAACTTTTGCAAAAGCAAAGAGGGAGGAATGGGGAGTCAAAATACCCCTGGAGTAAATTTGGCTCCCAAGACCAAGTTTCGGATACCTGAGCAAGTAAATTCACTATTTCATGCTTCTGTTTCTTCCGTAAAATGATTGGGTTGGATTTGATTAATGGTTTGTAAAGCCATTTTTTTAAAGCAGTAGAACACCAATAATTCTTTTTTGGTGGTGATGGGTGAGCTGCAAGGTCTCTATGACCCACCCTCTAGGCCATCCCTTCATCCCTTGAGGCAGCCCCTAAGGCTCATTGGTTGAACTCATGGGACTCAATTTGAAGGCTACTAGACTAGGGTCGCTATGAGTCAAAATCGCCTCCATGGCAACGGGGTAACGGACTAGGGACCTCTAAAGTCCTGGGTGACAGGATGACTCCTCTCATCTATCAACACGCACAGTTCGTGCAAAAAGACACTGAGATACCATACCTAGAGTGGAGCGTTTATGGTAGGAAGCAGTGGGAACTGATACTGTGAAAACAGAGCACTCAGCACCGTGCCTGGTACACACTAAGCACACAGGAAATGCTACCTAAATGTAGGTGGGAATGTGATAGTGTAGGCTAGATACGGGAGACCCACTAGATGGTAGAAATCCTTGAATGACGGTCACCAGTGTTTGGACTTGATACAAAAAGAAACAAGGAGCCACTCTAGATTCTTCCACAGGGGAGAGACAGGGTGAAAATGGTGTCTGGGGAAAAGGGGCCTGGCAACTAACTGGATCCTTTAATTAACTCATATTATCCCTTTAATTAGAATATATTGCATATTAGGGAATTATTGTTAGTTTTCTAAGATATAATAATAGTATTGTAGTTATTCTTAAGAAATGAATGCTGGAGTTTCTAGGGATGAAGAATTTGTGACAGTTGCAACTTATTTTCAAACGATTCTACAAAAAATGTTATATATATGTGGATATGCACACTTACATATATATATATCCATCTGGGTAGATACAGCAAATATGGCAAAACATTAATTGTTGATCTAGTGGTGAGTATACAGGTGTTCCTTATACTATATTTTCTGTATGCTTGCACTTTTTCATAATAAATACCTAGAAAAGTAGTGGGAAAAATGTTTCTCTTTGATCCTCTTATAGGAGAAAGAGGACAATTGATAATAATAATCATAAACATTAGATGAGTATTTACTCTGTGCCAGATGTGGAAACTTAGGAACAGAGAAATAACTTGCCCAAAGTCATGCAGCAAATAAACGGAGGAACTAGAATTTAAACCCTAACAGGTTACTCCAGAACCTGTGCTCTTATGAGCTGTTTTATATTGCATTTTGCTGATAAGGAAACAAGCTTATATATCAGAGATATAAGTAAAATGAATTCCAGAGTGGGTGGCTCCATGGAGCAATATAGGTTGAATTCTGTCTCCTCTATTCTCCAACTACATTTCTGTATAACAATAATGTACCTTCGGAATGAGGACCCCAAGGTATGGGAAGATCCTGCACCCTAAAAGAAAGATTCAGTGATGTTTAATACTCCATACTTTGTTTTCTAAGGCTGCTAATTGGACTAATTCATCTTAAAAAGAATTCCAAGAATTCTAACAGAATGGGTTTTCTCATTAACTCTTCCCTTATCCAAGTAACCAGATCTGCATTCTCTAACCATTTCAAATAATAGCAGGCCTATGGTAAAATTTCAGTGGCACGGAAAAATACTTTAAAAGGGAGAGCAGTTCCATACCTCTCTCCACTAATTGATAGTTGACAATAATCCAAATCTAAATGGTATGTGCTTCAGATTTCAAAAGTAGGGGTGGTAAAAATTTCAATACCCTAAAGAAATTATATGAGGAGAGAAGATCTACCTAACAAGTAAAACTCCTTGAATACTCTTCTTTGGTGAAATTCAAAATACTTTGATAGGAAAGTTCTCATTTTAACAGGCCACAAGTTTCAAGGCTTTGCAAGCACTTTGGTAATCTTATAAAACCACTAGCTGAATATGCACTAAATTTTAATCAAACCATGACAAAAGCTTCCAAATAAATGGTACTATATAGGTGCAAAGGAAAAGTGTGAAAGACCCTCTGCAATAGTCACTGTAGTTGGGCATTTGCTTTTTGAATATGTGCATTGATGTGTGAGCAATGCCCTTACACAGGTTGTGAGGATGCTATTCTTCTCTTGCCACCCCCAAAAAGCCTGGAGGTAAGCAATTCACTAGTAGAAAAAGAAAAAAAAATTAGGCAATGCCAAGAACTCATAAAAACAAGAGATTAAACCTCTGGTGCTGCTTTATTCCGCTAAATTGAGCCTAATGGCCAAACGAATATCTAAGATGTTTTAGTTTGTGCCCTTCTCTGGAATTCCTTAAGTGGCTTATATTTCACTGAAAACAAAAAACCCGCAACTCCAAATATTGTGTTTGGAGATTATTATGCTTTGCTCTGCTCTCTACTATAATCATTTTCTGATTTTTTTTCCATCATTAAAAAAAAAAAAATTGGGGGTTAAAACAAACTTATGCGTTGTCTTAAAACCTTTATAAACCAAAAAAAAAAACCCACTGTCGTCAAGTTGATTCCAACTCATAGTGACCCCATAGGGTTTCCAAGGCTGTAAATCTCTGTGGAAGCAGAATGCCACATCTTCCTAAAACCTTTATAGGGAAAGAAAAAATAAAAGAAACAAAACAAAACTTAAAAAAAGAAAGAAAAAGACACACACACAAAAACCACCACCAAAGGAAAATAGAAAATGATGTTTAGCTGTTTCCTTATCTGTAATATGTTCTTGTTGTTGCCATTGAGTCGATTCCACTCCTGGCGGCCCCATGTGTGAGTAGGGTTTTCAGGGCTGTGACCTGTAACATAGGAATAGTAAAAGTACTTATCTCCCCGGGTTTCAACAAAGATTAAATGAGCTAATATTTTTCAAGTGCTTAGTGCAGTGCCTGGCACATAGTAAGCTCTATAGCTGTTTGCCTAATAAAATTTTTAAAAACAAGTAAAAGAAACTTTGGATGCACAAGTGGAATAAAGTGGGTAAACATCAAAAGCTTGATTCTGTCCTTCTTATATGTAACTAAGTACCATGAGGCAGTTCTGGAGGCAGAGAAAATGGAGGTACAGAGGGAAAAATGTGTTTCCAGCAAATCTCAGCTAAGTGTGTTATCCCTTGGTTTATTTTCATTATATGAGTTTTTGATTCCTGCATACTTTGAAGTTTGCCTCAAGGGAAAAAGTTGAATTGGGACTCTTTGTGACTAAAATCTTTGGCCTGGAAGGTTGGCGCCTTCAGCTGCTTCTCATGCCAAGACTTTGAGATTCTGTTCCCATTCCAAAAGCTGACAGGAGCTTCCTTGCAACTTCTGCTGAAAGAAATGAATGAGACTAAACTCCAACAGATTTCTGCCTTTATAGACCTTTAACTAGCCTAATTAGCTTGGTGAATTAGTAGTGTGAAGGCCAGAATGCAGAGTGCAGCAGGCCTCAGCTGGGGCGGGGTGGGGTGTGGAGGCACAGTAGCCCCACAGATCACGAGGCAGGGACAGTTCTGCCACTGGTTGGGGACAGTCAAGAAAGGCTACAGTGAAAAGACAGCAGAAAAGCTGCTGACATCCTTTGGCTGTTTCCATAAGAAAGTGGATTTTGAACTTTGAGCGATGCAAATTATATCTATACCTAGAAAAGGACTTGTGATGCCAAATGTAGTAGGCATAAGATATTACTTCATTTACACCTTTGGACTTGAAAAACGAAAAAAGTTTAAGGTGGTTCCGAGCAGCTCTTTTCCAAAAAAAAAAAAAACCCACTGCCATCAAGTCAATTCAAACTCATAGTGACCCCATAGCGTTCATAGAAGTAGACTGCCACATCTTTCTCCCATGGAGCCACTGGAGGTTTTCAACCACAAACCTTTCAGTTAGCAGTCAATCACTTTAACCACTGCACAACCAGGACTCCTCAGCTCGTTTCTGTCTTCCAGACCGGAGTGGGGAGGGGGGTGGAGAACAAGCCTGAAAAACTGAAAATGGCATTAAACAATGACAAGAGGGATCCAGGTCAAATACAAAAAAGAACTTTCGGCTCACCCCAACAAGGCTAGCATTAATCCAAAAAACATAAAAGAATAAATGCTGGAGAGGTTGTGGAGAGACTGGAACACTTATACACTGTTGGTGGGAATGTAAAATGGTACAACCACTTTGGAAATCGATTTGACACTTCCTTAAAAAGCTAGAAATAGAAGTACCATATGATCCAGC
>NW_004444090.1:6087463-6088793 GCF_000243295.1 Trichechus manatus latirostris
TTAATGGTCTGACTGAGACTGGAGGGACCCCAGAAGGCATAGCCCCTTGACTCTCTGTCAACCCAGAACTAAAACAATTCCCAAGGCCAACTCTTCAGACATAGATTGGACTCGACTGTGGGATATAAAATGATACTCATGAAGAGTGTGCTTCTTAGCTCAAGCAGATACATGAGACTAAATGGGCAGTTTCTGTCTGGAGGTGAGATGAGAAGGCAGAGAGAGTTAGGAGCTGCTTGAATGGACACAGAAAATCAGAGGTGGAAAGGAGGAGTGTGCTGTCACAGTGTAGGGAGAGCAATTAGAGTCATATAACAACGTATGTATAAATTTTTGTATGAGACACTAACTTGAACTATAAACTTTCACTTAAACTACAACAATTAAAAAAAAAAGAGAGAGAGTTCCAGCAAAATGGCGCTCTAGACAGAAGCACCATGCCATCCCTCCACAGCAAAGATCTGAAAAACTAAGCCGAACAGAGAATACAACAATCCTGAAACCCTAAACCATCAAATGAAGAGATAAAGAACTCAGCCAAGCACCAAATGGAGTGAGAAAACTTACAGAGAATGGAGAGCGAGGAGAGATTCATGCAGAGGTCCCCCACCAGATAACGCAGCGTGGGTCCGCCATCTTGGACTCCTATCAGAGACCAGCAAACAGGGGGTACGAGAAAGCAGCCTCATGGAGCTTCCAGTGGGAGACAAAACAACCGGTAATTGGCGATCTACGCTTTCCCACACCCCATACTTCTTCACCTCGACTCGGCCTCCTCTGCTTCCCGTGGCCACAGTCTCTTGACCAGGAAACAGAGGCTGCTTGGATTCCACACACCCGAACGGGTGGCTCTCTGAGTGCCATTTGTTGGCTGCTGGTATTGCTTTTTTTCCGCTTCTTTTTATTTCTTCCTTGCCTCTCCCCAATTCGTCCTCCTTTTGCTCAAGTACCTCGCTCTGTGTGCTATCTTTGCTTCTTCCTGAGGGGCTGTGGAGCTCCAGTAATTTGTGACATACGCTTTCCCACTCTCTACCCTTCTTCACCCACACTCAGACCCCTCTACTTCCCATGGACAGAGTTTCTTGTCCAGAAACACCAGCCCGCACTAGCAGGCCATCTGAGTGCCATTTGTTGGCTGCTAGTGGTTTTTTTTTTTTTTCCCTGCTTCTTCTGATTTCTTACTTGCCACTCACCACCTCCCCCTCCCTTCGCTCAAGTACCTGGCTCCGTGCGCCATCTTTGCTTCTTCCTGAGGGGCTGCAGAGCTCCATTCGAGTGTGGAGCTGCTTCCTGGTTTGGGCTGCGGCGCTGGTGGGATCCCGGGGCTTTT
>NW_004444090.1:6098858-6129558 GCF_000243295.1 Trichechus manatus latirostris
AAAAATGAAAAAAAAAGAATTTTCAGGCCTTCTTACATTAGCAGTTTTCAACCCTATCAGAGCCACCCTCTTTGCATAAAAAAATTTGTTAACACCTTCTTTACCATCCTGAAATAAAGCTCTTAGATTATAAAACCTAACTACAGGCATAATTTCAAAAACTCAACATACTCTTCTAACTGTATAGCACTGCTATAACAAAAAAATACCACAAGTGGGTGGCTTTAAAGAACAAAAATTCATTTTCTTATAGTTCAGGATGCTAGAAGTCTAGATTTATGGGGTGGCTCTAGGGGAAGGTCCTTCCTTGTCTATTTCAGCTTCTAGTAGTAGCTGCTGGCAATTCTTGGTGTTCCTGGGTTTATAGATGCATCTGTCTCCGTCACCTGTTTTCTTTTTCTCCTGTGTGTGTCTCTGTGTGCATTTGGCTTTTTTTTTTAATAATTCAGAAGTGATTAAGTTTAGGACCCATCCTACTCTGATATGACTTCATTAGCATAAAAAAGTCCTATATGCAAACAGGGTCACATCTACAGGTATGGGAGCCAGGAAGTCAATACATATTTTGGGGGAACACAATTCAATCCATAACAACCATGTATTTCAATATATGTTTGGATTTAAGAAAAATAAGACATATTCAATGGATTATTACCATATTTTCTTTAAACTTGAAACTTTGAAATAAAGGATAAGTAAGTATGTTTATATGCATGCATGAATAACTGTGACGTAAACCTACAGTAGTATCACGGACTCAAATACTACAAATGGTATTACTACTGTGAATGTGATTTTCTGAGATGCTGCGTAACACTTGTTAAAGTTCCAAAGCAAAAGACATTATGTTGAAAACTGTAAAAAAATTATTTGGTGTCTCTTTGTTAAAACAGAGTTAGGTTCCAGGCATAACCTGTTGCCGTCAAGTCAATTCCAACTCATAGCGACCCTACAGGACAGAGTAGCACTGCCCCATAGGATTTCCAAGACTGTAATCTTTACAGAAGCAGTTTGCCAACAAGGTTCCTGGTTCTAGACTTAGATACTTATAAACAGGATTTTTTTTTAATTACATGAATGTCCAGTGGGACATACGAAAGTCATGAGAGATGTAGGACGACCCTACATTGTGTGGGACTGTTCGCACATTGCAGACTTCTAGTAGCCCTGGTTTCTGACCAGGAAATGACAGTAACTCCCTCCATTTCCTATCCCCAGTGCCATCCTCACCCTTGGCCATTGTGGCAACTAATAATGACTCCACAAAAGTCCAAAACACCCTCTGAGGGCATAGTACAGCCTCATTAAGAAATAGGAGCCCTGATGACACAAAGGTTAAGCAGCTTGGCTGCGAACCAAAAGGTTGGCAGTTCGAACCCACCGGCCACTCCTCAGGAGAAAGATGTGGCAGTCTGCTTCTGTAAAGATTTAGAAACCTTGGAAACCCTATGGGGCAGTTCTACTCTGTCCTGTAGAGCTGCTATGAGTCAGAATCAACTCCATGGCACACGACGACAACATTAAGAAATACTGCTTGGGAACCGTAGTAACTTTCCATCCTGAAGTCAGGCGTAGGAGTGTAGGGGTGAGAATAGGTCCCCAGGGGTAGAGTCTATATTCTGGTTTTTAGTGGATATGATGGAGCAGAGGGTTTAGGGTCACAAAAAACTTTCTCTTCTGCGTTTTTACACCGTTGCTTTTTTTTGTCTCCAGTCTTATTTTTTAATTTAATTTTACTCTTTTTTTAAAAAAATAAATAAATGTTTTAAAAATCAAATAGTACATAACAACTGCCTGCTGCACGCTTCCTCACCAAGTCCACTCCCCAAAGGTATCCATTTTCAGGTATTTCCTTTGGTATTTTGTTTCCATAATTCTAAATAATGTGCTTTTCTCCCTTTACAGCTTGTTGTTTTAAATCATAAATATTATCCATTGACTTCCAAATAGGAATACAAACTTTCATACCACACATATTCAAATTATGCTGTTTTCATATAATGTTCAAGAATTTGCAAGTGAGTTTGTTCATGAATCATTTCATGTAATCTTCACAGAATTTTTGAGAGGTGCAGTGTTGTGAATTACTTAATATGGTCCTTCTAGCAATACTCTTTGTAACTCCCACCAAATGACTGAGTGGGACTATGCAAATGAGGTGCTTGTGGTCCACCAAGGGGATTGGATAGCCTGCTAATAATGTCAATAAGGTACGTGACACTATTGTAGGGGTGAGATCATGCAAATAAAGTGTATGAAACCCTAACGAGGGGATTGGTCAGTTTTCCATCCCACTAGGCTTAAAGGTAGACAGAGAGAGAGAGAGGAGCTGTAACATGGAAAACAGAAAAGGCAGCACAAGCAGCAGAACCAGGAGACTGGCATGAGCTGGCACTTGGTTTCCTGAACCACAGAACAAGGAAACTGAGCACCTTCGGTCCAAGGCTTGCTGGTGGAATGGGGTGCCTCTGGGCACTTATTGGCAGACCTAAAAGAGCTTTGTAACACTTGTCACAGCAGGGCAGCAGTCAGGCTGAGGGGCTGAAGGGCCAAGGGCCAGGGAAAGGCCTGCCTGTGGCAAGGCTGAGAAGAGGCTGCCCTGATGGAAGAACTTTATCCTGAGCATTCCTGAACCTGAATTCTAACCTGTTACTTCCCTAATAAACCCTATAATCATGAGTATGGTCTGTGAGTTCTGTGTGGCTATTGCAAGGAATTATCAAACCTAGCAGAGAAGTAGAGAGTGAGTGGGAAGGGCAGTTGGTGTCAGAACTGGTAAAAAGGTTGGAGGGTAGAGGCATGCCTGACTTTAGCCTTGTAGGAATCAGCCTTGGGCTGTTGATGCTGATAATGATTCTCTCTCCCCCTTGTGAAGTTAGAGAAGGTCAGACTCTTTGGCCACACCTTTTTTACAAGAGGGATGTTGTTAGTGTCATTTCTATTTTAAAGGTGAGGAAATGGGAACACAGATAAATGATATGCCTAGATCACATAACTAGAAAATGGCAAAGGCAGGACTAGAGCCCAGAGTGTTTGCTCTTAACATACTGTTGTTTTCAACCTTGCTCCAATAGCTCAAGTGTCTACATGATTATTCTACTTAAATTTCTGTTATGGATTAAATTGTATCTCCAAAAAATATCTGTTCGAAATCCTAGACCCTATACCTCCCATCTGTAGCCCAGGCCCCGGTCATATCCGTGATCCCCCTGCCCTCCAGCTTCCCAGTCACCCCCATGCTGCCCATCATCCATGCACCCAGGTTCAATGTGGTACCCTTACCTCATTCAGCCCCACTTATCATGGCACCCTAATCACCCCCCATGATTGTGCCAATAGCCTTCGTCCCTGCTTCACCTGTGTAACTTGTCCCAGCTCTCACCCCAAATCCCCCTGTCCATCCTTCGCTTCCCATGGAAGATGAGCCACTATTTAATAGTTCTTTTAAATATAATGAGCCCTGGTGTCTCAGTGGTTAAATGCTTGGTTGCTAACCGAAAGGTCAGTGGTTCCAACCCACCAGCTGCTTCGTGGGAGAAAGATGTGGCAGTCTGCTTCCATAAAAGATTACAGCCTTGGAAACCCTATGGGTCAGTTCTACTCTGTCCTATAGGGTAGCTGTAAGTTGACAAAATGGGTATACTAGTGGATGAAATCCCATTTGGGAATAGGGTTTCTTTGTTATGTTAATGAGCCATATCAGTGTAGGTAGGGTGTGTCTTAAACCTAACTACTTTTGAGATATAAAAGGAGCTGATTAGGCACAGAAGCAACAAGCACAAATTGGGGAAGGATGGATACCCCATAGAGATCTCCAAGGAAAGCCAAGAATAACGCTAGAGAAACTGACTAGACTTTTCCCCCAGAGTGGGTAGAGAGAGCCTTCCTCTAGAGCCAGCGTCCTAAATTCAGACTGCTAGCCTGCTAAACCGAGAGAAGATAAATTTCTATTCCATAAAGCCCTGTTACAGCAGCACTAAGTAACTAAGACAATTCCCTCCTGGCAAAAACTCCTGCAAGGTCCTGTTCAAATGTCTCCCTCTCCCTGAAACCTTGCCTGACCTTCCCCAGGCAGATTTTTTTCTCATTTCCTCAGTAGTTTGTCCATGCCTCCACCATAGCACTCATCAAAATGAATCATAAATTGTCCTTTTCACACTGCCCACAGCTGGATGGTGAGCTCATCAAAAACCTGAGCAGCTTCTTATTTGTCTTTTGTCTCCAGAGCCCAAGAGGTCATCAGGCACATGGAAGGTGTTCTATCATCTTGGAACGTGAAAAGGGTTCTTTGTGCTGCGCCAGGTGGTAAGTGCTGGGGGAGCTTGTTTTTTTCTAGTTGCCTTTGAGTAGACTCCAATTCATGGCAACCCCATGTGTGTCAGAGTAGAACTATGCTCCATAGGGTTTTCAGTGGTTGATTTTTGGGAAATAGATCACCAGGTCTTTCTTCTGACGGGGTACATAGATGACTGGTGTTACAAATAATCAAAACTCAGCAACATTTGAACATAAGGTTTATTCTGAGCAGTTATTCTATAGGCATATAGGGAGAGAATTTTGATTCCAGAAAAACCAAATGGCTCAAAGAAGTTAGGTACAATGAGGCTTATAAGGAGAAGAGGAGGGAGAAATATAGAAAATCAACCACTGACTAATCTTAACTTGATAAATTGAACTCTGCCCTCCCCCTTTTACTGAAATCAACTGGAATCAGGTCACTAGATGGCCTCTGGCCCTCCACCCAGCCATATCTTTTGAATTCAAATTCAGTAAGCCAGGGCTTCAAACAGGAAAGAAAGGATTTGCAACTGAGTGAGAGACCGCTAGCAGCATTAATTTTGGTCAGGCATTTCTTTAGAGTGAATATGTGGTTTCCTGAGTAAAAGAACCCAAAATCAATATATCTGCTATCAATCTCTTTGACACTAGAATAGAACACATTCTCTGGCTTCCAAGCCCCCTGTTCAGTAAATATGTGAAAGCATGAGTGCCTGGTGGTGCAGTGGTTAAGAGTTCAGCTGCTAACCGAAAAGGTCAGCAGTTCGAAGCCACCAACTGCTTCTTGGAAACACTGTGGGGCAGTTCTACTCTGTCCTATAGGGTCTCTCTGAGTCGGAATTGACTGATGGCAACAAGTTTTGTTTTGTTTTTTAGCTACACTAAAACTGTCTTGGGGCCCTGGTAGCACAGTGGTTAAGAGCTCAGGCTGCTAACCAAAAGACTGACAAAAACTCTCTCAGGCTTGGTTCGCTTTGCACCTTAAAACTTAAAGAAGCTGAAGTCAACTGAACGAGATGCACGTGGAGGACAAACTGGATTCATAATGTAATGAAGATTCCAAGAGGGAAATGGAGTTAACATTTTAGAAAAGTTACGTCCTCACAAGAACAAAGACAGAAAATTAGTTTGGGTGTGAATGGATGCGATTAATAAGCAAGGCTACCAGGAGAAGTTTATATTAATTGAGATGGAAATAGTAAACATCAGGGTTAATATTTTATCTGGAAGAATACTGAGTAGCTTGAACAATGGAGAAAATACATTTGGCTTTCTGTGTAGTCAAGGAGAGAAACGGTGAGGAACAATTTAAAGAGATAAGCATTTTGTGGCAATATGATAAGCAAGAAGAACTAGGAGTTAGTAATAGCTTAGCCATGGATATCAAGTTGAAAGAGGAGTTTATGAAGTTATCAAAATCAAATGCGTTAGAGAAATTATGAAGGGAAAGAAAGGAAAGAGTATTTCTAGGAGATAAGTAATTCTTTCATTGTCCACTTGAGTAGGAAGTGATGGCAATGAACATCTACTAAAAATTACAGTAAATATTATATAGGTTACGTCCATAAATGCCATCACAAGGCATTTGAATTGACAATCCTGCATTTTTATTTTCCTTTTCAACATAAGAAAGTACCCTTATTAACTGTGGCAAGTAACCCTTGAACGTGAACGTGTGACCTAATTCTGAAACAAAGCTGGTTTTTGTCACTTGCCACACAGACACCTTCCAAGGGCTTGTATGGGCAAAGACCTTTAATTACTCCAGCATCTTCTCACAAAGGGACTAGATTTTATATCTACTATTGGATTAAAAATTGGAGGAGAAGTAAAACTGTCGTCATTCACAGACAGGAGGATCCTGTATATAGAAAATCCTAAGGGACACACACCAAAAAAAATCTATTAGAACTAATTAAAAAGATCAGCAAGATCTCAGGATACAAGATCAATATAAAAAATCAATTGTATTTCCATATACTAGCAACAAACAATGCAAAAATGCAATTAAGAAAATTCCGTTCACGTGGAAATGTTCTAAAACTGGACTACAGTGATGGTTGTAAAACTTGGTAAATTTATAAAAAGCCATTGAATTGTACATTTTAAACAAGTACGTTTATGATATGTAAATTATAACTCGATAAGGTTGTTTTCAGAAAAATGGCGAGATGTCAGAAAAGGATAAAAGACAATATTTTTTTCCACGAAAGAAGGATTTTACTCATTGTATACTCCTAATTTCTATGTTATAATCTCTAGTGTCAAATACTCTAACCTTGAGGGACAAAACTCCAGTTGGGTCATTTCCAGAGTAGATGTACCATAGTCATAAATCTTAGTACTGATACCAGCAGACAAAACTTTAGCAATCACACTCTTGTTGCTATTTATCTGACAGAGAACTGAAGAGCTTGGTCATTTAAAAAAAAAAAAAAAAAGACCAAGGTTAGGTGAAAAGTAAAGTCAAATAATCCGGAATGGTTGTGGGAGGTCTGGAATCTTATTCCCTGGGATTTGGTGGGTCACAAAGGCACTGGTTGCTTGAAAGAAAATTCTAACCCCTCAACTTCCAAAACCCAGTCTGCAACTTGGAACCAGGGCAGGGGGCCTGGCTTTGATAACCCCAAACTAACAGAACTCTCAGAACTCCTAAATTATGTTTGCAGAAAAGAGGAAACCACAGTCCTGAAGATCTACAGATGATAGTTGTACAAAATGTCAATGGCATGATTCCTACCAATGGCACTCTGACTTTAACCTTTTAAAGTCCTACAGCACATAATTCAAGTCACTTTTGTAAACATAAAACATTCCCAATAACAACTGTAAGGATATTTAATACTTTCATGAACAGTTTATACTTCCTGTTTAGAAAATTGCCTAAAGCCATCGGTAGAGTGAGTTTAGATTCTGGACTCAAGAAGCAATGTTTTCAGATATAATCTATCATGCTTTGGTGACTATGCAATAATCAGGAGATGAACTGAAAAAACAATGAAAAACTTTTTTTTCATGCAGCAATGTAATTCATGAACTGGTTATATGGCATTTAGGTCTTTAGCCGTTTTTTATTTAAGTTTTGTTTTGATATTTTTAGTGTATTATTTTTAAGAAATATTGAGAGATACAAAAAAATACAGAAATCTTTTGCTATTTATAATATTTTAGGAGTGCCATGCTAGCCAAATATTCTGGTAAAAGAGAGTTAAGAGGACTTGTAATGAATAATAATAATAGGTCCAGGGCTTCAAACCGGTTCATTCCAATTCAACCTCTGCTGAATATTTGCATTTCCACCACCAGATATACTGTACTGAATTAGAATATACATTTTAACAAGATCCCCAGGTGATTCTTATGTAGATTATAATTCAGTACTGTAAATCTGGGGTGGAAATGCAAATTCTTAGCAGGAGGTCGAATGGAACTAATGGGCTCCAAGTCCTGAAAAGGTCTTGCAACAAACGCTTCTAATTACTCTGCAAAGAGACTTTAGTGGGAAACCTAAAGCAACTTGCCTGCGGTCACAAGTAACAGCTCCATAGGTTCTCTTTGTGCCAGGCACTATACTAAGCGTTTTATATACAGTATGACCTTTAGTCCTCATTCAAAAGTGGCTGCAGCAGTACATCGACAGGAAACTGCCAGAAATTCAAGCTGGATTCAGAAGAAGACAAGAAACCAGGGATATTATTGTTTATGTCAGATGGATCCTGGCTGAAAGCAGAAAATACCAGAAAGATGTAATTTATAAGAAAAGCAGATTGAATGAATTTCAGGATGAAGTAATGAACGTTAAATTAGGCTTTTAAAATCTAGAATAAAGAAAGTTTCATAGAGTGACCAAATACAATTTTGTTTCATTTTTTTCTTTTATATTAGCATTTGTTTTAGAAGAGCTATTCATCTTCAGCTGACTTCTAAAATTAAATAAATTTATTTAAAAAGAGGGTGTTTTAATAAAATATCTCTGCTCTTGGTGCATTTGCGTCTCCATCTACAATGTTCACAGAGACCAAGAGCTAAAGAGTAATTTTGGGTTGTGCTCTTTCAGAACCAGGTGAAATGGCAATTATCAAAGTAATGGGGGCAGCAGAGGGCCAAATAGATTTTCCTGAATTAGCATGTGAAAGTGAATTTGGGCAAATTAACCATGCAGCTAAAGCTCCACTTTATTTGCTCCTGGGTAGACAGATTGTTACAGCCAGATTCATCTCTAAAAATGGAATTCTTTGGGAGAGCCTATAAGAGTTCATTTCACTTTATTCGTCTTTAAGTAGCATAATTATAAAGCTCATATTTATTTAGTACTTACTACATACCAGGCACCAGTGCTTTGTATATATTATTTCATTCTCACAATATCCCTATGAGATTCTGATTTCTTCGGGTTTCATTACAGAAAAAAAGAACCACTGTAGGTATTTTAAGCAAGCTGGGGTTTAATACAGGCAATTGGGTGCTGACAAAATTGTTAGAAGGTCCCAAGAAGTAGGTTCTAGGCTGGGCCTCCAGAAGGAATTCTCAGAGAAATACAGAATGAATCCACCAGGAGAGGAGAACTACTATCTTCAAGGACATTGGAACTAGAAATTCTAGAGCAAGAATCCAGATTCACGAAGCTGCTGCAGATATCGCTAATGCCACTGTCTTTGATACTCAGGGTGGAAAAGGATATTGGAACCCTGATGGAGACGAAGCCTCATGCTTCCAGGATCTTGTCTGCCAGCACAAAAATAGCCATATAAGGTGAGAGAATGGCCTCCTCATGTCTACCTTCCAAATGTCAAACAGATCCATCTAAGTGACAGGACCTAAAACACATCCAGAACCCTAGCTGTACAACGGTTTGAGAATGAAGATTTTAGCTTTCCAACCTCTGCAGCAGAAGAAAGACCCTTGGAGGGGCGTGAAATGTAGAATAAGCAAGCCAATCCACATTATTCCAGGTAGTCACTATTGTTATCATCTTCATGCCCCCCATTTGGTAGATAAGGAAACTGAGACAAGAAATTAAGTAAATTGCCCAAGGTCACACCAAGTCACTCTGCTCTAGAATCTGTGCTCTTAACCACTGAGCATAAGTGTCTCTCTATAGCCAGGTTCTGGTTCTTAGTGCACACAGGTTAAATAAAAATTCCAGCAGCAGTGTTTGCCCAAGGTGGAATTTTTTCACAGACCCCCTACTTTACTAAGCTTGATGTCCTTCTCTAGATCCTGGTCCCCCCGATAACATGTGCAAAGTGGGTGAGACGAAGGCTCACCATCTTTGCTTCTAAGGAGCATTATGGCTGCACTTCTTCCAAGACAGATTTGTTCATTCTTCTGGCAGTCTGTGGTATATTAAATATTCTTCACCAACATCATAATTCAAAGACATCAACTCTTCTTTGGTCTTCCTCATTCATTGTCCAGATTTGGCATGCATACGAGGAGACTGAAAATACCATGGCTTTGGTCAGACGCACCTTAGTCCTCAAAGTGAAGACTTTACTTTTTAAAACTTCAAAGAAGTATTTTGCAGCAGATTGCCCCATGCAATACATCATTTGATTTCTTGACTGCTGCTTCCATGGGCGTTGATTATGGATCCAAGTAAAATGAAATTCTTGACAACTTCAGTCTTTTCTCCGTTTATCAAGATGTTTCTTATTGGTACAGTTGTGAGGATTTTCGTTTTCTTTATGTTAAGGTGTAATCCACACTGAAGACCTGTACAATGCTAAACAAAAATCCACTTAATCACATAGATCCAGCAAACTCTTAAATTTTACTTTTTCAGAATTTATGACTATTGATAGGGTACTATTAGATGCTATTGAGATGGTGCTTTGGACTGCAGAACCGGGAATATTCAGGAATCCAGCCCCAGATTTTAATCACCAAATTGAAACCCAAATCTCAGAATTTACTACTAAAACCTGATGAGGAACTCCCTACAGAGGCAATGGAATCAGGTCTCAGGGAGCAACAGAAAACATCTCTCAATTTCTAGCCCAGAGTTTGTTGGGAGAGACACTGCTATGTGTTTACATAGCCCATTTTACTTTCCTGCTGGGTACAAAGGAAGACTGGATTTTCCAAGCCCCTTTGCAGTTAGGCTAGTGCCACGTGAGTTCTGGCCAATGGAAGTTGAGTGGCAGTGATGCACATCACTTCCAAACCTGGTCACTCTTTATATGATGACCTTGGAGGCTATGTGTTGACAACAGTGGCATGACAAGATGGAAGGAACCTGGGGTCCTCCTGAATAACCGCCAATCTCATTGGACTATGATATAAGTAAGCAATACATTTTCATAGAATGAAGCTACTGAGGTCTGGTTGTTTGTTACAGCAGTCAGACTGACTAATACAACTAACCTGGAGCTTCTGTTAACAGACCTTCTTAGCCAAAGTAAAGTCAGGTCAGGAAAACCTAACGTATGGGCAGTGGCCAGCCAAGTGGATTTGTGGGGAAGCATGAAAAAGAGCATTACTCTCTGGATATCCTTATTTTCATGGCACTTCAGCCCTGGTGGCACAGTGGTTAAAGTGATCGACTGCTAAACAAAAAGTCGGTGTTTCAAAACCACCAACGTTTCTGCGGGAGATAGATGTGGTAGCCTGCTTCCATAGAAACTTACAGCCTTGGAAACCCTATGGAGTTGCTATGAGTCTGGAATCGACTCCACGGCAGTGGGTTTGGTTTTTTGGGGTTTTAGCTACCTTCTCATCAACATCAGACTCATTTTTCAGAAATTCATTCAAGAGCCTCCATTCCCTTTGCTTTGCTTCTGCTTTTTGAGGCCAAGGCAGTGAACCTGGACATTGTGTTGAAGAAGAGAAAAAAAAAAAAGAGCTAAAATGGAGTCAGAGAAAAGGGACTGTACCCGCATTTGATGGACCTTTAAATTTTGTTAATATTACCACCAATGGAAAAAATGTCCTCTCTAGTGTCCTAAAATCAGACCACGTGGATTAACCCTCCACCTTCTGGGGTGGGAGCAAGCAGCATGGAAGGACAGCAGGGAGAGAGAGGACTTACGCTCGCTCTTCTGGAGACCACTGGTGACCACTGGGACAGACTGCATCTGCAAGGCTCCCATCCGGTGCACCAAAAACAAATGAATAGGTTAAGCCAGATTTCACCTTCCTAAGAAGAAGATTCTGAAGCTCTTTAGAAGCACTATTTGTGTACAATAGCAAGTATGTTCATTGTAGATCACTTTTAGATGTTCATTAAACCAAATCCCCCGGGGACATTTTACGCCAATGCTTTGGAAATTAGTCCTTGTTACTTTATGTAATTGAAAACAATAAAGCTAAGTGCCTCTCATACTCTTCTGTAATTTGAAACAGGGACTCCCAACCTCAGGTCCTATCTCCAGAATCCTCAGTGGTCTCAGCGGTAATGATGGGAATCTGTACATTATTTTCATCATATCAGTAACCCTTACAGAATGGAACATTTAAATTGCTTGAGCTAATTAAAATGCCAACTTTCTGTGATTTTGACTGAGATTACATCAGTTTAGTATGATATTTGATTGTTTCAGAGGATAATTGATCAAAAATTGATTGTCTCAAGCTATTTGGAAACTTTACATAATAGTCATTTCAGTATCTTTGATTAGTAGAAATGGAATAAACTAATCACCTCATAAGACTTTCATAAAGAGCAACTTTTAAGACACAGCTCCATGTAGGAAAAAATATTAAAAGTTTAACAACCTAGCCAAAAAGTGTAAACAATCCAAAAATACATCAACTGATGAATGGGTAAATAAAATATGGTTTATCCATGCAGTGAAATAAAAAGGAATGAAGTACTGATACATGCTACACATGGATGAATCTCAAAACACGTTATCCTTAGTGAAAAAAGCCACTCATAAAAGACAATGTATTATATGATTCCACTTATATGAAATGTCCAAAAAAGACAAATCTATAGAGACAGAAAGTAGATTAGTGGTTGTCTACAGCTGGGAGGGAGCCCTGATGGCTCAGTGGTTAAGAGTTCAGCTGCTAACCAAAAGGTCAGCAGTTTGAATCCACCTGTCACTCCTTGGAAATCCTATGGGGGCAGTTCTGTTGTGTCTGATACGGTCACTGTGAGTTGGAATTGACTCGATGACAACAGGTTTGCAATGGGTAGGGCTGGGAGTTGGGGTGGGAAATTGAGAGTGCTACTATGTATGAGGTTTCTTTTTAGGGTGATGAAAAACTAGATTATAGTGATTTTTGCACACTTTTTCAGTAAACAGAAGACTAAAAACTATTGAATTGTATACTTAAATAGGTGAATTTTATGGTATATAAGTTATATCTTAATATAGCTGTTAAAATTTTTTAGTATCATAAATTGAGTATCAAATTTTCCATGTGACTTTACCCAAAATTTGCTTCAATTTTACAGCTTAGGAGTAAAATTGGGTTCTTGGGAAACAACAAAACCAAACAGTAACCTTATGTATCCCCCCAGGAGAGAATGCTAGAACTTGAGCCCTCCATCCCTTTTGGCATTGAGCCTTCTCCTGCATTCTGTTCCTTATTATGGCAGGAAGCCCAGGGAGATCAGACTGTTTCTACTAGTACTCTGACCCTATGATGGAAGGAGGGACTTCCTGCATCTTCACTTCCATGTAGAGAATAAGGTCTGTGGCCCTTCAATCTCACCTAGGCTAATCCTTCTTGGCAGTTTTCCCCTTCCCCTTTGCAATGAATTTCATCTGGTATTAGAGCTGTGCATTGGACACCTCTCCTATTTTCCCCTTTGAGGCATTTAATAAATAAATTTCTACCAATGTCACCAAGATGCGTAAAAGCATGACTTTAAAAAAATTCTCCTAATTATAAATCATAAGTCATTTGTGAAAATTTCAGAAAATATGTAAAAGTATAAAGAAGAAAATACCACCACTGCCATCTAGTAATAACCTTTGTTAATATTTTGGCATATTTCTTTCTAATGCCATTATATATATATATATATATTGATTTGGTTGAGGCCATACTGTAAATTCATTTCTATAGGTTATAAGACTCATGTAAATGGTTTTCCTGTTGTCATCAACTGCTAAAAAGCCTAGAGTCACAAGCACGAAGACTTTTAGCATTCATGTTGTAGACAAAAGCCACTCCTAGCTTAATTTTGTTTTTCTATTCAGGTATCTTCTGTCCTACTTTCCATGTTCTCTTCTTTCTATATTTAATTCTATTTTGTTATGTGTATTTATATAAACCACTCTAAAAGTTTTCTAACATAGAATAATTCATGTATCACATTTTGCTCTGAAAACCATTCTATACATCATGAAAAGTTCTTTGTAAACATCATTTTTATTGTTGCATATTATTCTATTATATTGTTGTTGTTGTTAGGTGCTGTCAAATCAGCTTCAACTCATAGCAACCCCACGTGACAGAGCTGAACTGTCCCGCAGGGTTCTCCTGGCTGTAATCTTTACAGAAGCAGATTGCCAAGTCTTTCTCCCGTGGAGTCACTGGGTGGGTTTGAACCACCAACCTTTTGGTTAGCGGCTGAATGTTTAACCTTTGTGCCACAAGGGCTCCTTATTTTATCATATAGACATGTCATAATTTACATGAGCATTTTTCTTTCCTTTATTGTTGGACATTTATATTGTTTTTAATTTATTCTTATTAAATAATTATATATTTTATATTAATATAAATAATATATTATTTATAAATATCATTATAAATAATATTATAGTATATCTTTGTGTATAGTTTTGGACCATATTTAAGATAATCTTCTTACGATAGATTCCTAGAAGTGGAACTACTAAGTCAAAGATTTTGAATATTTTAAGGCTTTTGACATATTTTTCTAATTTGGGATAACTTAAAAAATATTATTTGAACATACGTCTTTTGGGTTACCTTATATCTATCTTTTCAGAATTTACATTTTATACCTTAAGATGGCATGAAATATACCACATTATGTGGCTTTAAATACACAAACATATCAGTTACATTTTTTGATACCTTTGAGCTCTTTTGTTGAGTTTTAAACTCCTTTCCAAACCCTTCCCTTCTTTGTTGGGTTCCAGGCAGCCAGTACTGAAGAGTGGATTCCTAGGGATCAAGACGGGGTGGAGTAACCACTCTAGGACAAAAAAAGGAGGAAGCAACTGAAGAAGGAGTTTTAGATGAAGTTATTGGGCTGAAAGTTATCCTTCTGAAGAGATCTGGAACAAGCCTGAAGGGCCTGAGGTAGACTGGACTTAAAGTTCCCAGCTGTGGTCTCAGTGAGGATGGGGTGACACACAAGAGGCACTGGAAAGAGTGGGAGAGAGGACTTTTGGTTGTCTTAACGATTGAGAGGGCACCGCTGGCATTTAGTGAGCAGGGGCTAGAGGTGCTAGAGACATGCATTGTTTGAGACTATCCCTGTGATGGTTAAGGTTGTATGTCTACCTGATTGGGCTATGATTCTCAGTGGTTTGCCAACTATGATGTAGTTTGGCAGTCCTATTATGATATAATCACCTCCACGATGAGATCGAATATAATATAATCACCTCCATGATGAGATTTACTATAAGTAGCTAATCAGTTAAAAGGGAATTTCCTTGGGAGTGTGGCCTGCATCCAATATATGTGGATTTTCTGGCAAAGCTCACTGGCTTTTGTTCTGTTCTGGATCCTGGATTCAGCTCATCAGCATCTGACTTCCAGTTCTTGAGTCTTGGGCCAGCAGCCTGCCATCTTACTTGCCAATCTTGAATTCGTCAGCCTTTGTTGCAGTGAGCCAGCAGTTTGCCATCTGACCTGTGTATCTTGGGTTCCTCAGCCCCTGCAGCTACATGAGTCAGGAGAAGCTTCCAGCTTGATGCCTGATGCCTCACCCACGGACTTGGGACTTGCCAGCCTCTATAACCACTCAAGCCATTTCCTGAGATAAATCTCTGTCTCTCTATATATATGTGCAGTA
Organism: Trichechus manatus latirostris; assembly: GCF_000243295.1. Classification (NCBI taxonomy): domain Eukaryota; kingdom Metazoa; phylum Chordata; class Mammalia; order Sirenia; family Trichechidae; genus Trichechus; species Trichechus manatus. The sequence goes on from NW_004444090.1 coordinate 6,114,088, forward strand.
TATTATATATGCTTCACTGGTTTTGCTTGTCTAGAGAACCCAGTCTAAGACAGTCCCCTAAGATAATTTTCCATCCCCTAATGCCAAAATGTGAGGACTGTGGTTGGTCAGTGGTAGAATTCTGACCTTCCATGTAGGAGACCCAGGTTCAATTCATGGTCAATGCACCTCACACACAGCCACCACCGGTCAGTGGAGGCTTTGGTGTTGCTATTATGCTGAACAAGTTTCAGTGGAGCTTCCAGACTAAGAGGAAAAGCTTGGTGACCTATTTCTGAAAATCAGCCAACAAAAAGCCTATGGAGCACAATGGTCCAATCTGCAACTGATCATGGGGATGGTGTAGGGCAGGGAAGCATTTTGTTCTGTTGTGCCTGGGGCCATCATGAGTCAGGGCTGGAGCTGGACTCGAAAGGACACATCAGCTGGGCCCTGAGGTAAAGATAATAGCTAGGACAATCTTGGAAAATATCTTTTAGGGAAATTTTCACATAAACCAGTCAAACAGAACACAAAAGACTTTCCACTCTTACCTTTTTCTATTAACATTTAGTGAATAGAAAATTTGTTGGACCAATGAGGACCCTCCTGACTGTCGTTACTGAAACCTGTACCGATGATTGTTAAGACAGACAATTCAAAATGTAGGATCACAGTTTCCAGCCAATCTGTGAAAAGGTGAAGCTTTCAATGGTTTTTCCCATTTTGTAATGTTAATATATACGGATGACTCTGTAACGTTTCTTGGACTCGGGCAGACACGGCTCTGGCAGCATGCTTGTCCGTTTCCCACTTTTACCTCTTTGAACATACGCCAAATAAAACTTTCTTTTTGCCTTACTAAACTTTGTCATGTTTTCACCCTACAACACAGGGGACCTGTACACTCCGCTGGTCTAGATCTAAAAGAAGTAAAAGTTCTCTTTGCATTTGGTCTAATATAAGATACAATATAGTCAAGCAATTACCTGTTGCCATCAAGTCAATTCTGACTCATAGAGACCCTATAGGACAGAGTAGAACTGCCCTACAGGGTTTCTAAGACTGTAAATCTTTACAGAAGCAGACTGCCACATCTTTCTCCCTTTCAGTTAGCAGCCGAGCCTTAACCACTGGGCCACAAGGGCTCCCTTAGTCAAGCAATTAGATGTGTTCTTTTCACAATCAATTTCAAATAGAACCTAACCTAAACTGAGATATTCATGCTATGTTTAAAAACTACGTTTTCCCATTTTCTTATTCCCTGAAATGAGACACATTTCTTTAGCTTAGTCCAATTTATTCTCTCAACATTCATTGAGCATTGGCTATAATTTATGGTAGAATCTCCCATGAAATCCTTCTTATCCTGTTTTGAAAATTTTAATTTGAGAGTAAGGATACATTTGAATTCACAAAAAGGGCATAAAGATATACTCGTGTCTTAGGCTGGCTTCTCTAGAGAAGCAAAACCAGTAAAACATATAAACATATATAGAGAGATTTACATCAAGAAAACTGCTCATGTGATTGTAGAGGCTGGAACATCCCAAGTCTGTGGATCAGGATAGAGGCTTCTCCCAATTCACGTGGCCGCATGGGCTGGCAAACCCAAGATCGCAGGTTGGAGAACAGGGCCCTTGCGCACAGGCTGTGAAGATCGATTTATCCTAAGGTTGGCAGATAAGCTGCTAGCTCAAGTCCCAAGTACCAGAGGTCAGACTAAGAGGAGTCAGCCATAGGATCCAGAGGGAGCAAAAAGCCAGAATGTCTGCTTATTTTTGGAAGCAGGCCACACCCCCAAGGAAACTCCCCTTCAACTGATTGGCTACTCACAGCAGATCCCATCATGGGAGTGATCACATATAAACACTGAAAAACATGGCCCAGCCAAGCTGACTCACAATCTCAACCATCACAGCTGGTATTCTCTACCTTGTTTTTTTTTCTTTTTATCCTAATTTATTGAATATTAACTTTTTCTTCTGCTGATTCCTATTGCTTAAATCTAGAATATTTTAAATAACACTAAGATATACTTAACTTCAGCTTGTTACTTCCAAAAAGATTTTTTTTAATAAAACTTTTTTATTTTTGACAATTGAGATTCAGGATTGGTTAAAAATAGGGCCAGAGGTTCCCATTTGGTCAGACCCATCAAAGTAATTGTAAGATAAAGAGAATATCATGTTGCTTTTCAAAGATAGTTCATCCTTCTATCAAGGATGAGTTTTTCAACAGGTATATATTACAATATTGTAAGACTGATACATCTCACATGGTGAAAAAGTTGATAGTTTGCCTTTTAGGGAAGGGATAGATTTTTTGATAATCTTGTGTGTTTAAGGAAATAATATGTCTAATGAGTACACACACAAAAATAACATCCGTTATCAGTGATTGGGGAAATTTAGTGGAAATGTGGAAACTGAAATGGCATTAATTTGGTCACACTGAAGAGGATCAGCAGCTGAGATGCCTGTTTAGATGCTTTAAAATGTAAATAGTGGCCATCAGGGGACGTGGCCTCACTTCAGGTAATATGTTTTCAGATAAACCAGTAGGAGAAATTTGCACTAATTCTATAGGGTCATAATTAAAAATAATTAGATAGCAAAAGAAAAAAAAAAAAGAAAAGAAACCCACATATTTTATAAAATAAAGAAAAGAGACAGAGATGGATTTTGCATTTGCAGAAAATGGTGAGCATGTAGCGCAGGCTGGGGATCTGAAGTCTCCAGTGATGTAAGTTTCCTTCCTCAGTACACCTGCCAATTTACTTTTTTTTTTTAAACTCTTACAAAGGACTGTCTCCAGGGAAGAGAAGATATGTGTTTAATGACTCAATCCTTGGCAACCATCAATAAGTGTGCTAGTTAAAGGCAACCAGAGCCTGTCTTATACATGCTGCAAACTGCAAACCCAAGAATATGAATACACACACACACACACACACACACACACGCATATATGTATATACATACACACACACACGTATGATACTTTCTAGTGGAGTGGAAAAATGGGCAGAAGGATGATTACCCTGACTTTTGCTGTAGTAACAAATAGTAGTGCCCAAATCTCAGTGCAACCAATCATTTATTTCTTGCTCACACTGCCCGAGGGCTGCAGGTCCAGTGTTGGCTGGGCTCTGTGTGTCTTTTCATTCTTGGTTCCTGGGTGAAGCAGCAGCCACTATTTTTTGGGTATGCAATACTCACAACAGAACGAAGAAGTTGAGGAGGAACCACACATGGGCATTGCAGCTTTCTGCTGTGACATGGCATAGTTTTTATCTATTCATATTCCATTGGCTAAGGCAGGTCACATAGCCAAAAAGTCAGTGGGATGAGGAGGTACATTGCTCTACAAGGAAACATGGCAAGGGAGGAGGGAAGAAAGTGAACAAATAAAATAATCTGTCACACCTAACATGCAGAAAATAGCAAAATAATATGACCAAATACATATTATTTTAAAGAAAATATTTATGACGATTATTAAATATTTATGCAATACAGAAAGAAAACTCCTCCAGTCAGTGGTGGACCTGGGTTTTATGGGGTCTGAAGCATGTTTCTTCAAGGATCCTCTCTGAGCAAAAATAATCTAATATCACTCTTACAAAATTAGAGAGCTTGACGCTTAAGTTTCATTAGCATCAGCATAAGTTTGCTTTTTGCCTCCAGTTTATAGAATGTAAAAAATCCAAACTCCATTCATTAGTAAAATCTTAGCAAAAATATATACCCTCTCCTTCAAAACTTACATTAGTGCAGTTTTTAAAAATAAAATACCATTAATTTTTAAAAGGCAAAGATCATTAATTCATTTGAACCTAAGTACATGAGAAGACAAACTTCTGGTCTCCTGCAACCACCTAGGTCACAGATCAAGAGTGAAGCAGGAGTTCCCTAATTTTTCCCTCCTGTAGTCAGAAAGAGGGAATGAGGTGACAGAAGGGTCAGAAAGACTCAGTGTGAGATGGACTTGACCCACTGTGCTGGCTTTGAAGATGGAGGGAGAAGGGTATGTGTCACGGATTGAACTGTGTTCCCCAAAAATATCTGTCAACTTGGCTAGGTCATGATTCCTTGTATCGTATGGTTATCTACCATTTTGTCATCTAAGTGATTTCCCTGTGTGTTGTAAACCCTATTACTATGATGTAATAAAATGGGTTAGCGGCAATTATATCACTGAAATCTACAAGATTAGATAGTGTCTTAAGCCAATCTCTTTTGAGATATAAAAGAGAGAAGCAAGCAGAGATTCATGGGAACCTCATACCACAAAAAAAGCAGTGCTGGGAGCAGAGTGCATCCTTTGAACCTGAGGTTCCTGCGCAGAGAAGCTACTAGACCAAGGAGAGATTGATGACACGGACCTTCCTCTAGAGCTGACAAAGAAAGCCTTCCCCTGGAGCTGACACCCTGAATTTGAACTTGTAGCCTACTAGACTGTGAGAAAATAAATTTCACTTTGTTAAAGCCATCCACTTGTGGTATTTCTGTTATAGCAGCACTAGATGACTAAGACAGGCGTGAGACAAGGAATGTGATAACCTCCAGAAGCTGGGAACAGCCCTCAGATGACGACTGGCAAGAAAACAGGGACCTCAGTCCTACAACCACAAGGCACTAAATTCTCCTAACAACCTGGATAAGCAGGAAACGGATTCTCAGCTGGACTCTCCAGAAAAGAACACAGCCCTGCTGACGCATTGAGTTTAGTATGGTGAGACTCTTACTGGATTCTGATTTACAGAACTGTAAAATAATAAATATATGTTGTTTTGAGCTACTAACTTTGTGTTAATTTGTTACGGCAGCAACAGGAAACTGATACACTTAGTGAAGCAGAAAAATGAGTCTCCTGGATGACATATGCAGATAGCGTCCTTAGTTTCCTGGTGTGAATGTTCCAGGGAGATCAAGTTCCCCTGACCTTCAGCACCACCTCCTCATCCCTGACCCTCACCCAAGTTTCTGGGGCAATTCCTGGTACATAAACTGCTACTCTGCCATGGCCCATCAGGCTTTTTTTTTTTTTCCCCAACCCAGAAATCTCTTCCTCTTTCTTCAATTTGTGTTTGTGAAGTGACATTTCAGATTCGCTTAGTTCAGTTATTCTGTATGAGGTAATGTGGCAAAATACACTTTGGCAACCTGTGGGTCACATTCTCCAGTGCGATTAAGCTGTTTGCAATGGATTCGGGAAATGATTTTGGAAATACGTTTATTTTCTACTGAACAAGGTTGACAATTTGGTTTTTCATATTACTAAAACAAAGCGTATACAATGTTATGTTGTTTTGTGGTCTTTGATATATGAACATATTTGAACTGTTAAAGAGCATTCTGATTAAATCAACTTAAATCTTGTTGCAATACGTGTCTATATTATTGTTCTTGTCTGGACAGATTGCTGTGTAAAACAAATATCTGTCTAGCTCCAAGGGGATACTCAGAAAGAAACCATAAGAGAAACTTTTAATTAAAAACAAAGGCAAAAGTGAATCATTTGGGAGGAAGTTTCTAAAAAAAGACATAAAATATATGCAAAAGCAAGGAATGGATTGACTCCAAAACATTGTTTAAAATAGTGTGAATGGAAACAGTCATTGACTGGAGATGAGTAAACATGTAAACTGCTATGAATGGTTTTTTTTGCACATGAAATAGCTGGAAAATCGATAAAAGTGGTATTGAAGGCATGATAAATAAATGGACTAAATCTGCTTAGGAGGAATAGAAGTTTTCCTGGAGGAAAGAATAAAGCCATATGCCAAATAGTTGAGCCAGAATAATGAGCTTTTTATTACTTGACTTTTTTCAACATCAGAGGATTTAATAATGTTGAGAAGAATGTTTAGCATCCTTACAGAGCTTAATTTCTAGATTTTAGCTGTGCATCACTGAACAAACAGGATGTAATACTACTAGAGCATGACTTTGCCCAGAATATTGACTATTTATAATACACAGTCATTAAAAGAAAGTATCAGTTTACAAAAACATTTTAAATACTAGAGATTGGCAAAAGAGAAGATTATTTGTGTTCCCAAGCTAGAGATATTTGTTCATGCTTTCTTTCCACTATAATCCAAGTGGAAGCAACAGAATATATTATGTATTTCCCCTCGAGAGACAGCTAAGTGTAAAACAGAGCACTGGACTTGGTGCCAGAACACCTGGGTTCCAGTCCCCATTCCACCCCTTCAAGCAATGGGAACATTAGGAGGCCTCCCAGAGCCTCAGTTTTTTATCTGAAAAACAGAGATAATGTTACCTATTTTTATCTGATTTGCAAAATTAGGTAACATGATATACTGCAACATGAAAGTAGTTTGCAAATGTTGAAAGGGTTCTATACATTAGGGTCCTGCCTTAAGCTTTTTTAAAAAAAGATAATATGTAAATCATTGAAATACCAGTTAAGCACAAATATAAGTTGTTAAAACTTTTGATAGAATTTTATCAAAACCAATGATAGTTTCAGGATCTGGTTCTTGTCATCACCTTAGGCTGTGTGTGTTTACAGTGACATCTGTTACATGTAAATATTTGGAAAATAAACATTGTCTTCTTCACAGGTTTGCCCAGAGCTAGCCCTGATGACTTTTACCTTTGTTTCTGAGTTCCCTTCTTATATTTGTTGTTGATAGTCAAATCGTGTCTTCATTAAGGTGCCAGAAGAAATACTCAATTCACTCATTTATTTCACAAGTAAATATTAATAACTTATTGTGTACATGGCACTATACAAGGTACTATTCGGTAAACTCAGCAAAAAGAGCAGTTTGATTTTTTTCCTCTTCTAAACTGACTAGCTCTTTGTCTGAATTAATCAAATCAGCCAGTAGGTTTTTGGCTTCCTGTAGACACAGCTTAAATGTCACTTTCTATCCTCAAGCTGCTATTTTGAGAACTGGTGATGTGTAGGTGGAAAACACTTTACTATTTGGAAATAGAGTACTATATGGTAAAGCTTATTAGACAGTTATTTTCACTATGTAGGCTTTATTTCACTTAACTTTTTATCATGGAAAATTTCAAACATGTACAAACACACTCGGAATAATATAATGATTCCCCATATACCCATAACTTAGCTTCAACAATTAACAACTCATGGTCTATCTATACTCCCACCCATGCCTCCCCTACTCTGTATTACTTGGGAGCAAATCTCAAATATCATATAATTTAATCCTTAAATATTTCAATATGTATTTTTAAAAGAAAAGGACTCTGGGGGAACAAAAACAGACACAACAGCATCACCACACCCAAAATAAAATTAATAGTAATTCCTTAATATCATCAAATGTTCAGTCCGTGTTCAAATTTTCAGCTGTTTTATAAAGCCCTAATTTTTTTGCTGTTTGTTTCAGTCAATACTCGAATAAGTTTTACTCATTACGATTGGTTAATATGTCTCTTAATTTCATTTTAAACTCCAACTCTCTTTTCTTCCCCCTTGCAATTTTTTTGTTGAAGAAACTGGTTCATTCGCCCTATGGTCTTTTCTACAACCTAGATTTTACTGATTACATCCTTGTGGTATAATTTATTAAGTTTTCTTATACTATGTATTTCCTGAGTATTACTAGCTGGATCTAGAACTACAATGTCCGATATGGTATCCACGTATAGCTTCTTTCTTAAAATAAACTTATTTTATTTTATTTTTACAGTACTTTAGGTGAAAGTTTACAGAGCAAATTAGTTTTTCATTAAACAAATACTCAGATTGTTTCATGACATTGTTTGCCAACACTGAGATGTGTCAACACTCTCCCTTTTTCCACCCTTGGTTCACTGTTGCCATTTGTCCAGTTTTCCTTTCCCGTCCTGCCTTCTCGTCTTTACTTTTGGGCTGGTGTGCCCATTAATCTCATATACATGGTTGAACTATGAAGCACATTTCTCACGTGTGTTATTGTTGGCCCTATAGACTTGTCTAATCTTTGACTGAAGGGTGAGCCTCAGGAGTGACTCCAGTAATGAATTAAAAAGTTGTCCAGGAGCCATATTCCTGGGGTTTTAAACTTTTTTAAATTTTAGAACAGTTTTAGATTTACAGAAAAAAATGAGGAGATGGTACAGAGAGTTCACATCCATTTTCCCCTACTTTTAAATCTTACATTAGTATGGTGCGTTTGTTACAATTGATGAACCAATATTTATATCCCATTATTAACTAAAGTCCATTCTTTATCCATATTTTACTAGCTTTTTGCTAACGTCCTTTTTCTGTTCCAGAATCCCATCCAGAGTACCACATTACGCTGTCATTATGTTTGTTTCCTTAGGCTCCTTTTGACTGTAATGCTGTCTCAGACTTTCCTTGTTTTTGATGACCTTGAAGAGTACTGGTCAGGTATTTTGAAGAATGTATCTCAACTGGGATTTGTTTGATGTTTTTCTTGTAATTAGACTGGAGTTCCGTATTTTTTGGATGAAGACCACAGAGGTAAATTGCCATTCTTATTATATCATATCACCTGTGTGAGGTAGTGTTTGTCAGCTTTCTTCAATGTAAAGTTACTCTCTTTCACCCCATTCCATACAGTACCCCTCAGAAGGAAGGTACTATGCACAGCCCACTCTTAAGGAGTGGGTAGTTATGCTCATTTTTCTTTAGGATGGAATAGCTACAGAAATTATTCAAAATTCTTCTGCATGAGATATTTATCTATTCTCTGTCTATTTATCTATCTATTCAATCATTTATTTACATCAGTATGGACTCGTGGATATTTACTTCATACTTTGGGTTATCACCCAATACTACTTCATTTTGTTACTCAAATTGTTCCAGCTTTGGTAATTAGGAGCTCTTTCAGTTGGTTCCTATGCCCCTTTAACGTACCTCTATCATTGTGTGTGCGTGTGTGTGTGTGTGTGTGTGTGTGTGTGTGTGTGTAAGCCCTTCCTTACTTTATGGCAGAGCCCTAGTGGTGTTAACTGAAAGGTCAGCGGTTCGAATCCACCAGTTGCTCCTTGGAAATCCTATGGGGCAGTTCTACTCTGTCCTACAGGGTGGCTAGAAGTCCAATAGACTTTAGGGCAATGGGTTTTTTGTTGGTTTGTTTGTTTTACATTATAGCACTACAAGATCCTCCAGATTCATCTTGTATATTCCCTGCCCCAGCCCTAGAATCAGCTATTTTCCAAAGAGCCCTAGTTCCTTTGTTTGGAGAATTGGAAAATGGTATTAAAAATCAAGATTTGGGTGCTAGGTTTAATAAAGTATTTTTAAATCATCTTTTACTACCATTTTATCTATTTCAGAAATTTTAAATTATTTATGTTGTAGTCAGTTATTATTGTAAAATGTTGATTTTTTTATAGTTACAATTTTCAAGGCACTTTTAGTCTAAGACTTCTGCCTATATTGAATATTAAACCTTTTATTTCAAGCAAGTAATTTACATACATGCATATATATGTAAACCCATGTTTTGTTTGTATATATCTAACTGTTAAATCTAGGGTCTGAAAATTTGAATTCTTCAACATTGTGTCAATTCAATCAGTTCAAGGGGCTATTTGGTTAAGTGATGCTAACTGTCTGTGACCTTTGACTGATTTTTTTATTTTCAGCAAATTGAGTAAATATTTTGACACTTTGTAATTGCAACGTGCTTAGAGAAAAATGGATAAAATAGCAAGCATAATAAGGAAAGAATATTTTAATTCTGTGGAAATCATACAGTAAAATTTTATTAAGGCAAATCCTTCTAAGACGGACATTCTGAATAGCTACGTAAATCCGTGGCTGAAGTTTTCACTGTAAAGTTTACGAAGCGTTTATTAGGAAAATAAGCAATGGAAAAGTTTTATCTAATGCTGGAAGAATAAACGCAAACATTTTCAAGGATTTTCATTCCTATATAAAATGTACTAATTACATTATTTCCTGTCTATTGGTTGAAAGTCTCTTAGAATTTATTTTTTAAAGATAGGTTTATGAAAGTTATCAACTGGGATTCCATAGTCAAGTAAGCCTAGCAAAACAATTTACCAACTATGTGACATTGGGCAAGTCATTAATCTTTCTGTGTTGGTTCCTTCTCCGTAAAATCCGTTAAGATAAATTAGTTAAGATAACTATGTAAAGCACTTAACATATATATCTACATGTATGTTACACATGTATATAAAATATGTAGAGCCCAGCCCTACAGGTTTTCGATAACACTTGTTCCTTTCTTCTCTTAAGTAATATTTTATTTTCTCTCTGAATAATTTTATTTTTATTTAATAATAGTCAATAACTTAAACGTTTTGCTAACTGAGACCGACTCTGCCACTCAGTTCAAATTAGTGGAATTTTGCTATAGTTACTATGTTTTCTCCCAATCAGTACTGTAATGGGAATATTTTCATATATATTAATGAGTTTTTCTTTTTTCCATTTCTTGGTGGGCAACCTTCATTTATTCTGCCCAAGGCATTAGGATTATACATGGAATACAAAAATAAAGAAGTTTTCAATATTCACCTTTTGACATCCAAAGCAGGCATTTTGAGTCTGCAGCATGAAAATTATCTTAAAATCCAGGCTTTGTCAAAAGACTAAGGAATTTTCTAAAATTTTTTAGCTCCATGTTGACCTTACTCTTAGAATTTATTATGTACCAGGGACAGAAATCAGGATGAGACCTGAGGGAAGATTATGTAATTTGGGAAAAATGTAGAGAAGGGGAAGGAGAGACCAGGATACCTCTTTGGCCTACGGGAGATTTGCAGAAAAGAGAAGAGAGACAGGAAATAAGACCGACTCCCAAGCACCCCTTTCCAAGCAGAAGTCCTGCCAGCAGGGGTGGTCCGTTAGCTATGCTGGGGAACTTAATGCAAAGGAAATCTGCTCTCTTCCCTGCTGTGGAACCCTGGAAGAAGATGTGCGGGGAGCGACTTAGCAATGGCTCTTTATGGAGGGAGTTGTCTAGATGGAAGAATCCGCTCTCCTGGCTTTCCTGGCCTGTGTGTGGTGAGCAGGGGATACAGAAGTCCCTAACTGTGCTAGTGAGAAAGTACAGATCCAGAAAGACCCAATGGACTAATGAGGTCCAGTGGTGAGACATAGGGGCAAATGGTCCAGTGGTGGGTGTCCATTCAACAATCCACACAATAAATGGGGCTATTAGTAACCAGCAGTTACAAGTCCAGTGATCAGACCAGCCACTTAGCTGCAAAGACCAGTGAGGGTCTATAGGGGATACCATCTGAATCCAAAGCCATCCTTACCACCACTCTTCCCAGCCCCCTTCACAGGACTTTATGACATTATTTTGGAATTAAGAGGAAGAAGAGAAAATCTTAAATAATTAACATTTTCCTAAAAGAGATCGAGGCATCCAAAGAGATTTTTTAGACTACAAACACTGGAGACACTATGAGTTCATAAATTTAGAACACACTCTCTTATCCAGTAGGTGAGAAAGAGTAAATCAGTTATGAGAAAAAAGTTATTAAATTTGTAATTCCATTACAAATATAAAAGGATTTGAAAATGATAAATGCCTTCCTCTCCCTGGCTGCGGTGAGGATCAGATGGGACAGTTGATGGGAAGCAACTCTGGAAAGTAAAAGCACTGACTGCAGGTAATGATGATGGCAGCTGCACACCCTGCTCTGAGCATGCCGGGATCGGTACCAGACAAGCAGCAGGCACATCTCAGCTGCAGGCCAGGAGGTGAGGGCAGAGATAGGAAGCCAAGTCAAGGCCAATTACAAGATGTCAGGTTGAAGGAGCCAGGAGTTAGAGCAGAGGATTCAGGTGAAGACGTGGAAAAGGAGCCAAGAGTCAGCAGAGGACCAGTTTGAGCACAACCTTCCACACGTGGGGAGGCAATGTGGAGGAACTTTCTGCAGGAATGACACAGGGCCTAACGCTATCTGATGATTTCCTTAATTAATGGTATGATGCAAAGACTGAATATCTAAGAACAGGTTGACTGAAGGTATGCAGTAGAGTGTGGCTATTAGTCCTCCAGAGGGAGGTTTGAATTAAAATAAAAAATAACCTTGTCAGGGTAGAGAAGTAAGAGAAGGTTAAATCATAAAACTAAGTGAGATCAGGATAATTAACTTGTGAAAATTTTCTTAGAGGTTCAAATTGAGGAAAGAGTCTTTGCAAGAATATGGCAAAAAAAAAAAACCTTCAAGGATTTTATGAACTGTATGTTAATTCATTTTATTTATGACACCTAGTAGGTGCCAGGTTCTTTGATAAGTAATAAAGAGATCCTTGCTGGCAATCCAGTAAGAATACGGATATGTAAATGGACATTTAAAACAAATGCACAATGATGGGGGAGGTGTGGGAGCACAGAGGGAAGAATGGCTAAGTGGATGTGGGGTACCAGCAGAGGATTCCTGGAAAAAAGTAATAATATCTTCAGCTGCAACATGAAGGAGGAATGGGCATTAGCTAGGTGAATGAGTGAGAGAAGGTGCTCCAGGCTGAGGGAAGAGCACGGGCAGAGGCCAGAAATGGAAGAGAAATGCACCCGCGGGGAACTGAGCATGGTTCAGTGTGACCTGAGGGTAGGCGGAGGAGTGGTAGGGGGTGAGGCAGGCAAGGTGAGCAGAGGCCAGACTGCGAGTAAGGCAAATGGCGCAGAGGGAGTGGATGGATGCTAAAGCTATTTTGCAGGTAGAAGTGACAGGGTTTGGAGCCTGAGTGGAGTTAAGCGAGAGATGAAGAAGAGTTCAGACCCAGTCCGCGTCTCCGGCTTGAGCAGCTGATGGTGCGGTTTACCTAGACAGCCTACTCCGGAGGCACAGCGAGCAGGTGTGCAGCGTGAAGGCACACAGAGGGTAGTTGGGACGTGGTGAATTTGAAACTCCTGCGAGAAATCCAAATGGAACCCCAAAGAAGCAGTCGGCTGTTTGGATCTGGAGTTCTAAAAAGAGATTTGGGCTGGAGATACAAATTTGAAAGTAGTCAGCAGAACTCAAGATGTCAGCCTACCGAAAGGAAATTTTCATAGCCTCCTCTGCCTCAACATAGTTATGTAAAATGGTTTTTATTTTTCATATTTTACTACCATGAGGAAAAAAAAAACCCAAAAGACCAAACCCGTTGCCGTGGAGTCGATTCCAACTCATAGCGACCCTATAGGACAGAGTAGAACTGCCGCATAGGGAGCAAGGGAGAATGAAGAAAACAAGATGCAAGGAAAAGATTAGTCCAAAGGACTAATGGACCACAACTCACAACTACCACGGCCTCCACCAGACTGAGTCCAGTACAACTAGATGGCGCCCGGCTACCACCACTGACTGCTCTGACAGGGATCACAACAGAGGGTCCCAGACAGAGCTGGAGAAAAATGTAGCACAAAATTCTAACTCACAAAAAGAGACCAGATTTACTGGCCTGACAGAGACTGGAGAAACCCTGAGAGCATGGCCCCCGGACACCCTTTTAGCTCAGTAATAAAGTTACCCCTGAGGTTCACCACTCAGCCAAAGATTAGACAGCCCCATAAAACAAAACGAGACTAATGGGGCACAACAGTTCAGGGACAAGGACTAGAAGGCAGGAGGGGACAGGAAAGCTGGTAATAGGGAACCCAAGGTTGAGAAGGGACAGTGTTGAAATGTTATGGGGTTGTTAACCACCGTCCTAAAACAATATGTGTACTGTTTAATGAGAAACTATTTGTTCTGTGAACCTTCATCTAAAGTACAATAAAAAAAAGAAAAAAAGAACTGCCCCATAGGGTTCCCAAGGAGCGACTGGTGGATTCAAACAGCTGACCTTTTGGTTAGCAGCCAAGCTCTTAACCACTATACCACCAGGGCTCCACTACCATGAAAACGAAGTGTAAAAATATTACTTAATTATTCCTGAGGTTATGTGTCAGGAATATCATTCCTAATATTAAATAAAACAAAACAGAACAAAAACCAAACCTGTTGCTGTTGAGTCGATTCTGACTCATAGCAATCCTACAGGACAGAGTAGAACTGCCCCCATAGGGTTTCCAAGGAGCAGCTGGTGGAGTCCAACTGCCCATCTTTTGGTTAAAGTCGAGCTCTTAACCATTTTGCCACCAGGGCTGCAAAATAAGTGTGTGGTAAATTAAAAAGAAATCAGTTTACTGATTTAAAATGTTGGTATTTTTTGGTATAAATGTATTTTCTAACAAAATTATAAAATGCAAGTTTTACTTTAACTTTACATATTTTGTTCTTTTTACTTTTAAAACAATTCAAATGCTTTAATTTTTATAATTTTGTATTACTGTTAGTAGAGCCTATTACAGATTTTAAAAAGCCATGGATCAATTTTTCTATCATTTCTTACAGAACTCAATTCATACGTGAGGTTATTTCTTTACTGTGCATCTTCACCCAAGCATACATAAGCACTAAAATGTTGACAGACTTTCATTAACAAATAAGTTTGAAAAATACTAACATAGAGCCAACCTCATGTGACTGGGGCCTAATTTATAGCTATGTATAGTAACTTGTGACTTAAGACCATAAAAATGCCATACACTAGGAATGTCTTTGATTTTAAAGTTTTAATTATTGTCCTTCTCTGAACAGCAATCAGGCGGTCGAGAAGCAGGATCCGAGCCTCCATCTCTGCCTGACTGGGAGGCCCGGTGTAATCACTGCCTTTGCCCAAGGCGGGTGCTGCTTGAGCCTAGAATCTGCAACGTTAAGCTCTTACTAAAACACAGCACAAAGTGCTCAGTGTTCACCGTGACTTTTTTTATTTGATGCAAGTAAAAGAGTCGGGGCTAGACAGAGAGCTGCCTTATGTAAGAGAACAATGGTCTCCCAATATATGAGCTTCTATTTTATCATAATGTTACAAAACTTCCAAGGGAATTGTGACATAAACAAAGCATTTGAAATCTGTTTACCAGATATAATGCATTCAAAGTTCCTGTCTGCCATACATATTCATAGCTTCGCCAAGTCCTAGAGGGTGAAAACTCTATCTCAAAGCCAGTGGGTTTCATTGGCATTTGTGAAAGGTGAATTTGGGAAACTATTAGTCTGGAAATGGCATGAAATAGGTATGAAAATACTATTTGGAGTTTCCATTTTAAATACAGATGACAGAGGAATTTTGAAATTATTCGATGTTGTATAACTGACAACAGTTACTCCTTAGCTCTACCAGTCACATTCGTACAACTCTATAAAAAATGAGAAGTTTGAAAAGAGAGTGAATGAGTGGAGCTTAGGGACATTTTGAGAATGTGGTATACTTCCAGAAAAGAGATTTTTTTTTTTTACTTTCTTACATTAGTCAAAGATAATAGATTTTTTTTCTGACCTCAAATTATTTATTAAAAAATACAATAGTAAAAAGAGATGTAGAACAAATTTGTGGAAGTAACGATAAGATATTACTTTTTCAAAGCTGCAGTCACATAGGTATACTGGGTGTAGACTGGATGCTGAGAAAAAATATATAAAGGAAATAGAAGACATGGCCCACATGTGTCAA
>NW_004444090.1:6130682-6141591 GCF_000243295.1 Trichechus manatus latirostris
ATCATGAGGATGGTGCAGGACAGGGCAGTGTTTCATTCTGTTGTACATGGGGTCACTATGAGTTGGAACCAACTCAACAGCATCTAACAACAACGACAAACATAACGCTACAACTTAAATCTGAGAAAAAAAGTGACTAGATTTACTACAGTTGCCTATTAATTTATTTTTCCTTTAAGTTTTCTTCAAATTCAAGAGACCTTGTTTCTCACTTAGGAATTACTATGAACCAGAATTACTCTTCTTTGTACAAACAAAATAACCACACTTATCATTTTCCAAAAGAAGCTTTCTTTTTCTAATCCAAGCAAACCAAATGGATCAGATTTTTCCCAGTTCAATCCAAGTGCTAATTTCTGGCCAAAGATTCTATCATGAAGGCTGAATTTGAGGAAGATTTAGCCCTGGTGGCAGGGAGTGGGGAAGAAGCTATATAAAGGAAATGATAGTGTAATATTTTAAGAAAAATATTTATAGCTATGGGTACTAATTTATTCTTCTAAACTGCCTCAGTATTTTGAATATTCTAAAATAGTTCAACTCTACTGAATTTATATTGGACGATTGTTTGCTCAGCTATTACATATGTACAGAGAGGTGGTATAGCATGATGATTAAATGCCCGAACTCTGAAGCCTGACTTATCTGGGTTCAAATCCCAAGTCTGCTGCATTCTTTCGAGCAGATTGCTTAAACTCTCTATTATTTTCTCAGCTGTAAAACAGAAATAAAAACCACACCTGTCTTAAAAATAAATTGGTACATGGAAATCAATTAGAATTGTATCCATAAGCTTGTATGAATGTGACTGCGTAAGCTTATATGAATGTGACTGCACTTAACACATTGGGTTAGGTTATCTGTATACTGTCCATCTGTTTCTGTCTCTAATCTGTGAGCTCCTTGAGAGCAGCGACTCTGCCCTGCATCCCCTATGTTGGCACACTGAAGGCTTGGTAAATGGTTGATCGGGTGATAGATTGATTGATTGAGTGGGCTTATATTCTCCTACTAGGCAACCTCCAGGAACAGTAAGCACAAACCTGTTGTCCCTCTGTAGAGTTTGCCCTTGAAAGAGGTGGCATAAACCAATGGCAGTCAGTTCTGCCTGCTGTTATCTAACCACAGAATGCTACAGCTGAATTTATTATATTCTAACACCTTCATTTTACAAATGAAGAAACTAAAAATTGATCTAGGCAGGATCTCCTAGCACAGGAGGACTGGACATACAGTCTAGTTTTCCTGGCTTGTAGTCTATAATTATTCAAGGGCAAAAGGATTTTTCATATAAGGATTGCATGTTTCATTGAAAACTTAGGTGTAACAAGAAGGGAAATAGGATACATAAGGAATGTCATTGTTTTTCTTACTCCTTTTTCTTAATAAAAGCTTTGGTAGTTACAATGTCATCTCATATGAACATTTTAACTATTAATGATCAAAGCCATGCATACTAATTACAAATAAATGTTATGGTAGCAATGGTATCCTAAATTTTAGAATCTAAGAGCATGCACTGGTTTTGCCTGCCCAGAATATTTCCTCTTTGGTAACCACATCTTGATTTTCCTTTGGGGGATCTATTCCTTCCCAGTTGCCAACCTTCTTGGTGGTGATTTCAGTGAAGGTGCCCTGACAGGCCCAGTCAAGGTGTGTCCTCGTGAACCTGGCTAGGCTGATGGAATTCTCTCCCCAGGAATCTGAATCCTGAGCAAACAGAGTGTCACTGAGACAGAAAATGGCTGGTTCCGAATCATTCCGATGAACTTTCTGAGGATGCTGTTCAATGGTTCCTCCTAACTAGATCCCTGGAACTGTTTTGGATCTGCCCTTCCTGAGGCTGCTCATTAGCTTTCCTTACGAGCTAACCTATATCCTTCCAACAAATTTGTCTCTGTTTAATTGAACAGAGTTTATTTTCCTTGCTTGCAATCAAACTTTAGTAGTGCACATTCTACTTTAGCTATGATTTGGGGTACATGTAGATGTACCCCAAATGTAGAGTTTCGTGCATGTTTGTGTGTGTGTGTATCTGTGTGTGTGTTACCTATTAAGCATAAAACTGCACCAGAGAAAATAGACTTTGTGCTACAATATATACAAAGGGAAAATAAGCCAAATGTAATTTTACCATGGAAACCTATGCAATGTGTCTTAAGATGGTCTGGAATTTTAATTCCTTAAATGAGAGCTTTGCTTTCATGTTTAAAATTGTCATAACTCTTTCATAAAAAATTGTTTATGCAATGTCACAGATTTCCCTCTATAGTATAAATTTTATAATTTAGGTTCATTGTTAACTGACCTGGCATGTTTCTCCCTTACAATTTAATATTTAAACTAGTTTATTTATATAGGTAATAGGAAACCAATAAAATGGATCAAATTAATAAATTAGAGAAAAGAATATGTAATTGTGGCTTAATTTATTCATATTTTTACATTAAGCTATGTGAATGAATAGATACATGCAAAATTCTGTGTAAATCATATGCTAATGTTTCACTATGAACTGTAGCTGTTCTTTAATTTTAAATTGCATTTAATAAACTAAAAAGTTCATAAAAGTTGTTCATTTTTAAAATTATTTAAGAATTAACTATAAGAATTGTCATCTATGTTCTCTCTGAAAAATAACTATTTTTTTAGAAAAGTCTGGCACACAGTTTTCAACAAATGTTCAGGGTATTTTTTCCTTCTTACCCACCTCTTCTTTTGATGGTGAAGTTTTAAAAGAAGTAATTTACTTAACTTTTTCTTAGGTGAATGTATATTTTGCGGTCAGAATATTACATCAAGCATTGGAAATAATTATGAGAAAGCATTTAGAATGGCAGCAAAAAAAAAGACCTAAAATTTTACTAAAAAGTCTTTATAACGCCTATAATATACATTTTGTATAATACACGTACACATATCATAAACATTCCATTTTCTAATACTGTCTTAGCTACCTAGGCAAGTGGGTATTTTTATTTATAAATAAATAAATAACAAGTAAATTATTTGTTTTCTCACAGTTCAGGAGGCTAGAGGTCCAAATTCAGGGCATAGTTCTGGGGGGAGGTCCTTTGTCTATTTCAGCTTCTAATGGCTGCAGCAATCGTTGGTATTCTTTGGTGTCTGTCTTCCCCCTATGTGCGTGTCTCCATGCCTATTCTACTCTTTTTATAACTGAGAAGCGATTAGGTATAGAGCCCCCCCATTCTGGAATGACCTTATTAATATAACAAAAGAAAACCTCTATTTCCAACAGGGTACTGGGGTTAGGACTTCAACACATATTTTTTGGGAGGGTTGGGAGGGGACACAATTGAATCCATGACAAATAGTTAATATGTCAGCTTTCCTCTATGCTTGGTATACTCTTTAATTTACAAAATAATTGTAATCCAAAGGCAACACTAATATTTCTTCCTCAGTACAGGAGCTACTTACATAATATTTAGGCCTAAGCAGAAAGATAAAAGATCCGCAGCTGTACCATTTCTATTCCCTTATTTGAGGTTGCTTTCAACCTCTTTAGCAAGTGTTGACATTGAGGTTATGTATAGTTATTTAGAAAACATTACTGATAACATTTAGTAAAATGGACTTTTAGAAGTTGGCAAAATCTTTAAGAGGACAGTCCTAACTTTCTGGTTTCTTCAGTTGTTCCTGTGAGGTTTAATTAAATTCTGGGCTTCTGTGATTTGTGGAGACTACTGGGGATAACGAGGTCTTCATGAGTTGAAGGCCAGCTCTATGGCAGCTAACAACAACGAAAACAACAACTAGGGATAACTATACATTTGTATTCCACTTGGAGTCCCTGGGTGATGCAAAGGAGCCCTGGTGGCCCAGTGGTTAAGAGCGCAGCTGCTAACCAAAAGATTGGCAGTTCAAATCCACCAGCCACTCTTTGGAAACCCTATTGGACAGTTCTACTCTGTGCTATAGGGTTGCTATGAATCGGAATCAACTCAACGACAATGGGTTTTGGTGTTTCTGGGTGATGCAAACAGTGAAGTCCTTGGCTGCTAAACAAAAAGTTAGAGATTTGAGTCTACCCAAAGGTGCCTTGGAAGAAAGGCCTGACAATCTGCTTCCGAAATTCACCATTGAAAACCCTACGGAACAGTTCTCTGACACACGTGGGATCAGAATCAACTCCACAGCAACTGGTAAACTTGTATTGCATTTAGTTACACGTTCAGTGTTGCTCGTCTTCTGTACCAGTTTTCAACTGAGGGAGGACTTTTAAAAAATTTTAAAAATTAATTCTCTAGTGTTGTTCGCAAGATAGAAATCTCTACTTTTAAATGTAAAGTACATTTTAAGATTTGGAAGATATACACAAAACTTAAACCAGGTTACTCGGAGGGAAGGAGGAATTTGGGAGTAGAATATGGAGGAAGAGAGCGGAAAAGAGATTTTAATTTTCAACTCAAGACATTCCTATATTGTTTGGATTTTTATAACAAATGAACAATAAACATGAAAAATACTGTTACTACTCCAGAACCCTATAAAGAATCAGAAAAAAATATACAGTTTTTGGTCATATCATTTTTTAAGTTTGATTTTAAAATTTTGATTAAGTTCTTTACAATCCTTTTTACCTATAAATAATTTAATAGTATTAGTAATGCTAATGGTGCAATAGTTGCTGTTTGCTTAGCACTAGGTGCCAGGCCTGGGTTAAGGGCTTTACATTTATCATTTATTTCATTCCCACAAAATCCTATGAGCACAGACAGAGCCAGGTTTGGCGGGGCTTGACGTTTATGTGATTTGGGGAGAGGAGATTCTTTAAGAAAAAAGTAAAAAATTACCAGAACTTTTCACAGGGTTTTGGAAGGTTCTGAGCAAGTGAGAGGCCCTGAAGCTTAAGCTTCATAATGTTCTTGGTAAATCCACCTCTGCCCATCAATTACATGTTTGTTTCAATATACAGAGGAAGACACTGAGAGCTAAAGAGAGAACTTACCTAGTACATTTAACAAATGGCTGAGTGAGCTAATTGCAATACTTTATTCTTCTAAGAGAATTTTCCATATCTCAGTGAACTATGACCTAATATTTTCAGAGGAGTGTTGGAGGGAGAGTTCAACTCCTGCCTCTCTCTGATTACTGCGAATCTCTGCTTCCCTAAATTACTTACTTCAGCAGGAGGAATAGAGGAGAAAGAGGGCAAAACCTGGAGGAGAGGAAGAAAGAGTAGGAAAGAGAACACAACAGAAGCAGCGTTGTTGAGGGAGGGAGAGGTTGGAGAAAACAAAGAATATCCAAACCCACGAGAAGGTACTTTAAAGGCTAAAGTCTGTGGGCTACCATGGGGCCTACTAAAAAAGACAGAAGGAGGCATGAGTCAAAGGGTCTGAAATAACAAGATTTGTTCCTGGTTGAGATACACTTATGATGACTTGGTGGGCAGAACAGAATGGGAGACGTCCATGTTAGTCAATGGCATTATCATTGTCAAGTCAATGGACAGAAAAAAACTAAAGTAAAAGAGAGCCTAGAAATAGTACTGTTTGAGGAGATGGAGTGGAGGGGATTTGAAGTAGCTAAGATAGTGTTCACTTTCACAGGAAGAAAAGTTTGCACTTGGAGACTAGGTATGTCACAAAACATGTAAGTGGAAGGAAAGTATGTTGGGTAGGTTCTACTCTAATTTGAGGAGTTTCATGTTTTCAAGCCTCCTACAGTGCTGAATAAAGGCTATAAAGTTTGAGGGTGATCCTGTAGGTCCAGTGGTTTTGGGGATCCCCTAAAGGAGCTTCCCTCTCTTTGCCATCTTAGACCCTTTGCAATATTTTGCGTAGTATCTTTAACAGAATAGGTACTCAACAAAGGAGTTTAAATGAATCAATCAATAGGTGGAGACTACCAGACAGTGTATCTTTCAGCTGCCAGAAACGTAAACTTCCTTAAGACTCAAAATTTTTTCTTCTCCTCTGCACCCCTATTTCCACCTTCTTCTAGGAAATCCCTTCCCTCTAGGAAATCATTGCATGTGGTCAGAATCTGTAAGTAAACTCATACAGGTAGTTATTTTTGTCCAGCTCTATGAAGATGCATTAAATACCTTCATAAGAATGGAAAGACCAAAGCAAAGTAGTCTTAAGAAATAACCTAATTTATATGTATCAAGGTTCCTGGGTGGCACAAGCAGTTTGAGACTGGCTACTAACCTAAAGGTTGGCAGTTCAAACTCACCCAGAGGTGCCACAGAAGAAAGGCCTGATGATCTGCTTCCATAAAGATTACAGCCAAGAAAACCCTATTAAGCAATTCTACACACAAGTTGCCATGAGTCAGAATTGATGCCATGGCAGTGGGTTTGTTTCTGTTTTTTGAATGAATACATGGATATTATGCACATTATATTCCCCAATAATTTGTGCTACTGTATAATTCTTGATCACTATCTTTTTTGGGGGCTTCTCAGTATGTCCCATCATTTCTACTAGATCCCTTGCATTTGCCACTAGCTCTTTCTCATTCTCACAAGCAATCAGTTACCAAGTCTGATCAATTGCACTGCCACTGAGTCGATTCTGACTCATAGCGACCCTATAGCACAAAGTAAAACTGCCCTATAGAGTTTCCAAGGCCGTAAATCTTTACAGAAGCAGACTGCCACATCTTTCTCCTGCAGAGCAGCTGGTTACGGTCGAACTGTCGACCTTTCAGCTAGTTGCCAAGCGCTTTAACGGCTGCACCACCAGGGCTCCCTAAATCTGATCAATACTACCTCCTAAATATTTCTCTAATCCATTTGTTTTTATCCATCCCAGTGATCCTCCCAAGTTCTGACCAGTATCCCTTCTCTTCCTGATTATAGCACCAAACTTCTAGTGGATTTGCTTACCTTTCCTACCATTCCTTTCCTTTCTGCATTCCAATAAGCATCTTGGACTTCTCTCAACTTCGAAAACATACAACATTCTCTCCCCATGCTTTTCTGCATGTGTTTCTTTTCCCTGAAATGCGGTCTCTCTACTCCCTGTTTAGACAACTTATACTGAAGGTTCCTTATTAAATCTCTCTTTTTAAGGGAGCCATTCCCAGATTCCTAGGCCAGTTATTGCATCCATTTGTTGAATGTATCTTCCCTGGTAGTATGTAAATTCCTAGAGGGCACGGACACTGTTTTGTCTTCACTCCTGTGCTCCCAGTTCCCCAGGTTCAACTCCAGAAATCCACAGGCCTCTTAAGTTCTCTAACATTCTCTCCGCATTTCTCCCTCCTCACCAAAGCCCAGGGAATCTTTATCTAGTCTGGGCAGGGTAGAAAAGGCTTCTCTTCTTACACTTGCTTCTTTCTTCCAAATATTTTGTCTTTGCCAAGGCCTAAGTGTTTGAAAATCAAAAAAACGAAGAATTGATCCCTTTGTTCTCTGCAGTTTGCTGTTTCATCCCTCTGCTAAGACAACAGCAGACTGAATGGCAGAAAAGGAAGGGATCTAGGAATGTGTATTTGCAGGAAGGGGCCAATCCAATGTTATCTCAACTGTCAATCCACCTCACATTCATTTGGTCAGCATCTGACCATAGGATGGCATCTATTCTCCAAGGATTTCTATCGCAGATGCTATGCTGCATTGCCCAGATCCCTCTTCCAGGACTGAAGGTCTTATTCTCCCAGCACCTAGGAGTTTTGCCTACTGACAGCTATCAGCTAACAGCTATCAGCTTTCAGGTTTCTCTGGGGATTGCTTTCAGCTGTAGAGAGCACCTCCTTATGGCTCACATTCAATGAGTGATCTATGCACAAGTATAAAGGCTGACCGCTTGCTGCTGGGTGCCATCAAGTCAATTCTAACTCATAGCAACCCCATGTGACAGAATAGAATTGCCCCATAGGGTCTTCTAAGCTGTAATCTTTTACAGAAGCAGATTGCCAGGTCATACTCCCATGGAACTGCTGGGTGGGTTCGAAATGTCCACCTTTTGGTTAGCAGCAGAATGCTTAGCCATTGCACAACCAGGGCTCCTTTTACCCTAAATTGATTCCAGCAGCGCTGAGGTCTTATTGTGACTACATCACAGCTCACCTTCTTCTTGACACCATCCTGCTTTCTTTCCTTCCGCCACAGGTGTTGGTCTCAAGATATTCCCCCTATAAATTTTCTGCAGACAAACCTCTATCTCAGAGTCTACTTCCTGGGAAATTTGTCCTGCAACAGCCACTCTTAGGCTTGGTGATTATAATTTTCTTTCATCCATCTATCTCCCAGTTCCAAAAACCTTCAACTGGTAGGGAATTTCAGTTTCCTTGGAGTCTTCCCTCAAGCAAGTCACATGGAAGAAGAATTAAAGCTTATTTCTGTTGATTTTAGATCTGAAAGACAGTCAATAGGAATATTGTTGCAAGGAGAGAAAGAAAATAGAGGAGACAAAAAAGTCTTGCACATTTGCTTCTTTCTACAGTGCATTGGGGGAGGATTTTATGTGTATATGTTGGGAGAACTTGGAGAATTAAAAATAAGGAGTGTAAATGAAAGTGAAATTGTTTTAAAAGTACAAATTATAAAATTTTTAAAAAACCATCTAAAAATCAAAATAACTTCATTCATCTTGAATAGAAGAGCTGATGTTTGTTATGCAAATTATGAAATATACATCAAGACTTTTAATGGCAATTGCATGTCACTGGGAATCTGAAAAAAAACAAGTTTTTAAAAAAGTCAAGATAAGAGGGAGAATATTCATTGTGTCTTTTGGTGCAAAGGAATGATAATGTTGCTTTTTCCTGAGAGTTGGAAGGATCTTAGGAGTCATATAGCCTAAAGTCCTGGCCAATAATATCTTCTGTGAGTTATTTTGCATTTGCTTAGCTCACACAATTATATTTTTGATATTAATTTTATATTTTCTTATTTTGAAATTTAATAATCCTTGCTAAATATCGACTTGAGGCCCTAAGCACTACATCACTTTTTCGTGTTCTTTGATTATGTTAGTATTGATGCATTTACCTATCCTTTGTTTAATTTTGCCCCTGGATATATTATATGCAGTTAGCACTGAGTGTCTAAAGGAGATACATTGATTTACTTTGGTCTGCCCTCGAACTCATACCACACGTAACCCATGTTCATGAGAGTTCAGGAGGTTTCCCTTCTTCACTGAATAACTACAAAACAGAGGTGGACAGTGTCTTAGAAATGTGGTATAACAACCCTCTTGAGCATTGCCTCATTGTGGATGGATTATACACCAAGAACACATCTGTAATTTTTTTCCCTATGTATGAAGAGCAAGAGCTAGAATATTCCTCTTGCCATATTGTTTGTTTGCCATTTTATGAACACAAGAGCAATTTTGTTCAGCACATGGAAATTAAAACAAAATAATAGCAATAATAATAACCACTCTTTGTAAGTGCTTCCTATGTTCCAGGCCACCACCTGTCTGTCAGTTTGTCATATTGTGGTGGCTTACATGTTGCTATGGTGGTGAAAGTTATGCCATTTGTATTTAAAATACCAGCAGGTCATCCATGGTGAACAAGTTTCAGCAGAGCTTCCAGATTAGGGAGACCTGGTGATCTACTTTCAAAAATTAGCCAGTGAAACCCTATAGATCACAACAGAGTATTTTTCAATATAGTGCTAGAAGATAAGTTCCCTAGTTGCCACAACAATGGACTGAAGTATACCAATGAGCATGAAGATGGCACAGGACCAGGCAGTGTCTCATTCTGTTGTACACGAGGTCAAGATGAGTTGAAGCCGACAAAAGGCAAATAACATCAGTGTTCTAGGCGCTATGCTTTGTGTTTTACATGCATTTGGCTCATTAATTCTCATAACCCTGTGAAGTAGGTATTAACTGCCCACATTGTATAAATAATAAAACTGAGGCTCAGAGAGTTTTGAATAATTTACCTAAATTCACGTAAAGCTGTTTGCTTCATACCTTCACTTGATTTCTCCAGATAACCTCTTCTTTCTCCTCAACTTTCCCTCTGTTTAAGTAACCCAACTCCATAGCTTTTCCTCCTCTCCAGATAAAGATGTTTCACACCCCTTCCCACTGCCAGCTATCTTTTTCCCGCCACCTCTCTCTACCCAGCATTTTGTCTCTTTGTTATCTCTTAGACCTTGCTTACTGAATGACTAGCTGCCAAATAAAATCACAGGAGGAAAACATAAACCATCTCATCTTTCTCCCTTAAGCTTTTGCTCTCTTCAACTTCCTTGTCAGTAAGTATGGTCAAGTTCTCCAGTTCCCCTAGGCAGGCTTGGTGCTAAAAATAACCCACTATGTGTGGCAGCACTGAGTTGTGTTTCCTGGGACATGAGAGTCTGAGTAGGAACAACTGGTGAGACAGGATAATCAAAGTCTGCAAATGAGTGTGAGGATACCTTATCCTCTCCCTCGTACCCACTGCTAAGATACTGAGACGCAGACTCTCAGGACCACAAGAATGTGTTCATAGTCATCGTTGGACAAATCAGATCAAAAGGAATTAGTTGTGTTTCCTCCTCTCAGATGAGAGTGGTATAACAGATCATTGTTTCAAGGGCATAAAACAAATCTAATGGCTGAGGTAGAAATGTAATTCAAGACTGTCTGTCAACCACTCCATTGTTGTAAGTAAGCAGAAAAATTTGATGGAAGGAAATGTTCATCAAATTGCTAATGTTTAATAAATATAATGAAATTTATTGCAAATTGTTGGATACAATTTTTCTCTCAAGTATAATGGTTTGTGGCCATTTTTAAAAGAAGATTACATAAAAGAAAAAAAAGACTTCCTGCCAAGATAAAGATGGAAATGAAATGATAAAGACAGAAAAATATAATAAGTCCGTATTCTCCCCAGCTTTCTGATAGTATGAAATACCTTTCTTCCTCAGTAAAAAATAGCTTTTTTTTTTTAATATTTTATTGTACTTCAGGTGAAGGCTTAC
>NW_004444090.1:6143424-6145321 GCF_000243295.1 Trichechus manatus latirostris
CCAAGTAAAATGAAATTCTTGAGAACTTCCATCTTTTCTCCATGTTGCTTATTTGTCCGGTTGTGAGAATTTTTGTGTTCTTTCTGTTAAAGTGTAACTCGTACTGAAAGCTGTGGTCTTTGATCTTCATCAGTAAGTGCTTCAAGTCCTCTTCACTTTCAGCAAGCAAGGTTGTGTCATCTGCATATCGCAGGTTGTTAACAAGTCTTCTTCCAATCCCAATGATTCATTCTTCTTCTTATAGTGCAGTTTCTCTGATTATTTGCTCAGTATATAGATTGAATAAGTATGGTGAAAGGATACAACCCTGAAGCACACCTTTCCTGACTTTAAATCACACAGTATCCCCTTGTTCTGTTTGAACAACTGCCTCTTGTTCTATGAACAGGTTCCTCATGAGCACAATTAAGTGTTCTGGAATTCCCATTTTTAATAATGTTATCCATAATTTGTTATTATCCATACAGTCGAATGCCTTTGCATAGTCAATAAAACTTAGGACAACATCTAGAAAACCCTTTGGGCAGTTCTACTCTGTCACATGGGGTCGCTGAGTCAAAATTGACTCAACGGCATCCAACATCAATATGTTTACTTCTAAAACTTTGATCTGATATAAGGAAGTAAAAATTACACAAAATCCCTGGCACTGAGAAAACCAAATTTTGTGACTATCATTTTATACACCACTTAATACATACACACCTAGGCTTAAGCTAATCAATTCATTTTTCTAGTCAGGGGGGATTCAGAAAAGGCAGCCAGTGGGGGCCAATGAGATGTGAGAATAAGTTTGCAGAAAGCTTCTTCCCTCACTCTAAAGAGTGGGCCACTGAAAGATATCGGCTCTTTTTCTCTTGGCCATTGTCAAGTGTAGGAAGTGTCCAGAAAACTGCTGTAGCCATCTTGATATCAGCCTCAGGAGGAAGCCAATTTTAAAAAGCAGGCAGACAATTTTACTGTATGATAGTTTTTAAAATAATTTTTTTAAGCACTATTCTTCAAAAATAAATAAATAAATAAGCAGGCAGAGATGAAAAAAATCACAGAGAGATGGAATTGGGTGAGAAAGCCGGGTTAAGTCGCTCTTAATGGCCACCCTGACTCTGGACTTCCAAGTATGTGAGCCTATAATTCCCTTATTGCTCATGTCTCTTTCACTTGAATTTCTTGCTACTTGGAGCTGAACACATCCTATCGGGCCAATAATGTATTTTCTTAATAACTTCTGGGTTACCGACTTATTTAGAAAGGTATCCCCAACATGTAGGATATACGTATGGTCTCCTAAGTTTTTCTTTTAAAAATTATTATTATATTTTTTAACTTTTAAGATTAATCCAATATTTTTATATATCATATGAGGTAGTAGGCCAACATTAAATTTTTCAAATAGATAGCTAATTGTGCTAGGACTATTTACTAAATAAACCATTTTCTCCCCTTTAAAGTGAAATACCATCCTTGTCTTCTATTAAGTCCCCATGTATTCTGTAATTCTTGTGCTATTCCACTAATCTGTTATTCTATCCCTATCCTAATACCCAAATATCTCAACTATACTGGTAGTGCAGTGGTTAAGAGCTTGACTGCTAACCAAAAGCTTGACAGTTCGAATCCTTGGAAACCCTATGGGGGCAGTTCTATTCTGTCCTATAGGGTTGCTATGAGTCGGCATCAAATGGACGGCAACGGGTTTTTGCCTTTATAATATACTTTAATATCTGACAAGGATTCCCCATCATTATTTTTCATGTTCATACACTTTGTGGCTTCTCTTGAGCATTACTTCTCCAATGTAAAATGTAGAATAATTCAATTTTCTAAGACCATAGAGATATTAATTTGAATTTCATTAAAGGTGTATAATAATTTGGGCAGAATTGACATATTTATG
>NW_004444090.1:6156427-6168325 GCF_000243295.1 Trichechus manatus latirostris
TCAATCTTCTGCCTCCTTTGGGTTGTATGCCCATTAAGTATTTACTTCTTAAAATTTAAGTTTTGATCAGGATAGGCTATGCTATGCTATAGTAACAACAACAACAAAACCCTAATTCCAATGGCTTAATAAAAAAATTATTTATCTCTTCTACCAAGTCACTTGTGGATCTGGGCAACTCTCCAGGACAACTTTCTTTCAGGTGATTCATGAATTCAAAAATCAACATGAGGCCCCCTTGGTTCCCATGATAGAAGAGAGACACTGGAGAATCACATGGAGGCTTCTCACTGCCTCAGCCCGGGAGTAACACGTGTCACTTTTGCTCACAGCTTATAGTCCTGAACTAATCATATGACCTTGCTATTATGGATTGAATTGTGTCCCCCACCCAACCCAAATATGCATTGTAAATCCTAACCTTTGGCTGTGGCTATAACTCCATTTGTGAATGGATTGTTTGTTATGTTAATGAGGCAGGATTATGGTGTATTTTGAGTTAATCTCTTTTGAGATATAAAAGAGATTAAATAAGCAAGCAAGAGAAGCAGAGATGGGGGAAGAGAGATACCAAGCCACGAGAAGGTTGTCCAGGAGTAGAAGCTCCGAAGAGACAACGACATTCCTCCAGAGCCAACAGAGAGAGAAAGCCTTCCCCTAGAGCTGGCACCCTGAATTCAGACTTCTAACCCCCTAAACTGTGAGAAGATAAATTTTCTGTATGTTAAAGCCATCCACTTGTGGTATTTCTGTTATAGCAGCACTAATAACTAAGACACTTGCCTAATAGCCAGTGACCTAGAAATGGAGTTTTCCTTGTGTACTAAAGGGAGGATATACAACAGATTTGGAAACCATTAGGATTATTTATTTATTTATCTATACCTTTTGTATCTTGCATCTCTCTCTCTTTTTCACTGACTCACTTCTATTACAAATAGTGCCAAGTCTAAACCATCTTGAAGAGTACTCTTTACCAGACAGTGCTCTACCCCCACTTGTCTTTTTGCCCATCCTTTTACAGAAAACTTACCAAATCACTGCAATCTAATTTCTACTCTTCTCAGGTCAAGTTTGCTGCCAGACCCTTGAAAAACGAATTATCCATTCCCCTGCACCCTACCATTTCATCTGCATACCTTTCCAATATATTCCTCACAATCCAGTCACACTGCACCCCTTGATGTCACCCATATGCACAGTGCATTCACATGCCCCACTGCCTCTGTTCATACGATGCCAGCTTCCATACATATAGCTGTTTCCTCCTGGAATGTGCTTTCTTACATCCCTGCTCATTCTGAAAATCCAGCACCAGTTTTAGCTTCTTTCTGTAGCTTTCCGTAAGTCCTGCCGACAGAAGGAAGGCTCTCACGCTTGTAATTTATAAACTAACTCTATTTTACTTCTATCATTAAAAAAAAATTAAAAATAAAAGACGTTGCCATCGAGTTGATCCTGATTCATGGTGATCCCATGTAGTTAAATGGAGTATAACTGCTCCATAGGATTGTCCTCACTGTAGTCTTTATCGAAGCAAATTGTCAAACCTTTCTTCAGTGGCACCGTTAGGTGGGTTCGAACAGTCACCGTTTAGGTTAGTATTCAAGTGCCACCCACACCACCTATGTCACAGTGTATTATAACTATTTGTATTATTGCTTGACCTTCCATCTAAACCATGAGGTCATTGAGAGAATAATCACATCTTATCTATCCATATACTCAACACCCCACATAGTACTGCCTGGCACATAGAAGGCTTTTAGTAAATGTTTAGTGACTAAATGGCTAAATAAATTAATGAATAGCAAAATTTCTGAAAAGTGATAGTAATGGAAGGTGTATATTGCAATTTTTGGCTACTATTTATATTATAGTTCTGTTTAATCTTTTTTTTTTTTAAGAGAAAGCCATATACAATTACTCACTTTTGTAATTTAGTTGGTAGCAGAAGTAGAATGAGATAAAGAATTACTAATAGTATTATGAGGTATTATTTATACAACGTTAAATAAACATAGCATGGCACAAAATACATATTAAACAAAATATTTGTTTCAAGGAGGTAAAGTATGTCTCAATATTTATGCTACAATGTGTTGCAGTGAAGGCTGGGCTGCTCTGACATGTCTTCCATGATTGGTGATTATGTTTATAAAGTCAGTAACGTAGAAGTGAGTATTACTATGCATGCCTGAGATGTTATAAATGAATATGTCCCCTGTAATATATAATATTAATGCTGGAAAAGAGTTGACTAATTAATAATAATAATAAAGCTAACCAAATGTTTAAGGAAAGATCTTTTTAAATATTCTGAGAAAATTTATAATTATTAGTCAGAGTTTGGATAAATTTGAAACAGATGACAAGGCTTATTTGGGCTATGAATAAAGCTAAAATATTAAGACATTATTTTAACAATTAATTGAGGGTGGTTCTATAATGCTTATTAATTTGATTATCATAGTCTAGCATTTGGGTTGAATTGCAGGGCAAAAGTTATTATCCTCTGAATCTTTATTTTGTTCTAAAATATAAGTACGTAGACAAGGAGATTCTGGCCAAATAAAACAGTTCTATTTATTAACTCATCAAGTGTTTTCAAGTCAAACTATATAGAATTCAGGACATGTGAACCTTACTTTTGTTAGAAAATGCTTTTTAAAAGCTAACATTCTTTTGTATATCAAACTCATTATGTGTCTTCAAAGTGGAGATTATTGATTATTAAGCTTGCCATTTTCTTATATTCTGGTCCATACTCTGGGACTGGTTGGGGTAATTGAGGAGAAACTGGGAAGCAGTCAGGAAGGACAGCTAAGCATGCAAGCACCCAGCAAGGGTTTTCCATGAAATGGGAGTCAAAAACCTAAAGGAGTTAAGTTGATCCTGGATGAACCCAGGCGCAGAGAAAATTCAGAAGCTGAACCCAGGGATCAAAGGCAAATTAGGTCCTAACAGACAGTCACTGAAAAAGAAAAAGAGCAAGCAAGAGGAGTCCAGGTAACCAAGGTTGGTGAGCAAAAACATAGGCACAGAGACAGTCAAGGAGGAGGTAGACCAGTTAGTTGGGAATGAAGTAGCGCCAGACAGATTATTCAAAGGGCAAGTTCATCTGCTCAAAATTCTGCTGGACATCTCATTCTCCTTCTACCTTAGTTTATTCTTAACCTTCCACCCTGGGTTTGGTTTTGTTTGGTTTACATATATGTATATACATACCAACCAAAATTCCAGACAATGGCATTACCTCTCTAATAGACATTAAGTAGCCATGGTTAAGAGGCCAAAGCCTCCATTTCCTCATTAGTAAAGTGGAAATGGCAATATGTGGCTCATAGGGTTGTTGTGAGGTGTAAATGAGTTGACATAAGGGAAGTGCTCAGTTCAGAGCTTGCACATAGTAATCTCTTAATACCAAAAACCAAACCCGTTGCCGCCGAGCTGATTCCAATCCATAGCGACCCTAGAGGACAGAGTAGAACTGTCCCATAGGATTTCCAAGGAGCGGCTAGTGGATTTGAACTGCCAACCTTTTGGTTAGCAGACCTATCACTTAACCACTGTGCCATCAGGGCTCCATCACTTAATACATGTTATAAATTATCAATATCTTTATTATCATGAGAAAACTACACATCAACCCTGGGTTACAATCACCAGAGACAATAATGCTAATAACAAGAACCAGGAAACTTCATCTATTGTGTCAGTTTCATCTTTAATCACTTGTGTAAACTCCAGGTGATCTGCTGACAAATGAGGAGAAGTACTAGTTCCCCAGGCATAAACTATTGTGCAGCTCAAGAGAAACAATTGCTATGAAAATATGTTTAAAAATATAAAACTGTTAAGTAATTATAAGTTGTTCTTTAAAAATAACAGCTTTCATATTTCTAACTGCCTGAAGGATTTTGCCTTGTAGTATCCACCTTTCTAACAGAGACCATACCAGTTGGACACTGATTCTTGTAGACTTATGCCAAAAATGATTGATTCACTCGGACAGAGGGGGAGAAGAATGCAGAACAAAATTCGAATTCGAATTCACACACACACACACACACACACACACACACACACACAAAAGACCAGGCTTGCTTCTGTCGCAAAGACTGGAGAAACCCTGAGAGTATGGCCCCCGGACACCCTTTTAACTCAGTACTGAGGTCACTCCTCAGGTTCACCCTTCAGCCAAAGATTAGACAGGTCTATAGAGCCGGTAATAATACAAGTGAGGGAAATGCTTCGTAGCTCAACCATGTATAGGAGACTAAGGGGCACACCAGCCCAAAAGCAATGACAAGAAAGCAGGAAGGGACAGGAAAACTGGACGAATAGAAACAGGGAAACTGGGGTGGAGAAGGGGAGAGTGTTGACATATTGAGGAGATGTCACAAAACAATTTGTGTATTAACTGTTTAATGAGAAACTAATTTGCTCTGTAAACTTTCACCTGAATCACAATAAAATAAATAAATAAATAAAGACGACTGATTCTGAGAACATGATTGGCCAGCTCTTTGGGCAGAAATGCGTGTTTGAAAAAATAGGCATCTCTAGAGGTTGAGCATGGGACCAAGGATGCCATGGTTGGCTCCCATCACCCCTCTGGACCATTTCCAAACTAGACATATTTGAAGAGCCCAAGACCCCATGTCTTTTATATATGTATAATTTTGGCCCATAAAATTTTTCCTACTAGGAGCTGAAAATAAAAAAGCTCAGAGTCATTTCTTCTTGAGAAAAAATTTTTTTTGTTAGAGCAAGTTAGCTAGAAATGGTAGGCAAATGGTTTGACTGTAATATAGTAAAAACTATTTTAGACTTTGTTTTTATAATTTAGTCTAGGTCAACACAACATATCCAAAGAGGAAATATAAACTATAACATGAAATATATTTTTGATATTGCCAGTGCTGTGGACCTTCATATATAAATCAAGTAATTGACAAATCAAATGACCCATTGTTTGAAATCATGTGACCTTGAAGTAAACACTCAGATCATATTTTAGACACACAGTAGAATTTCATGGCTTCAATGAATAAGCAAAAGTGAGAGATTTTGCTATCTCTGTTAAACACTCAAATGATCACACTTCTACTGAGATTATTTATTATGATAATGATTCTTTTTATAAAGATCAGTAACCTAAAAATGATGCTGTTGCTGTTAGGTGCCGTGGAGTTGATTCTGACTCATAGCTGCCCTATGTACAACAGAACAAAGCACTGCCCTGTCTTGCGCCATCCTCGCAATGGTTATGCTTGAGCCCATTGTAGTAACCACTGTGTTGATCCATCTCGTTGAGGGTCTTCCTCTTTTTCTGATGAGTAACCTGAAAGAAAAAAAAAAACGTAAGCGTTCCTAAGGGCGTAACATTTAGAAACAACATATGGTTCCTGTAGTCAAGAATAGATTCCTTAAATTAGCCAAAGACATTCACTGAGAGATGAGTTGAGGGAAGAGGATCATGGACAAGAAGAAAAAAAAAATTGTCATCTCTCTTCCCTCTACTCTTTACCTTCTTTTCCTGACTGAATGTGGTTTTCATTTTATGCTAAATTTTGGGTGTAAAAATAAAAACAGGTGTTGTTAGTCTCACAATGAAAGGTCTTCCAACACATTCACCTTTTGTTTAGTTATTATTTTAAATGTTATTCAAACAGAACAGGATACCACGTCATAAAATGTAAATATATTCGTTCATTTATTCAATAAGCATGCACTGGGTACCTTCCCTGTGCCCAGAGCTAGACCCTAAGTGTGAGCGTCTATTCTCTATTACAATCTAGTTGTAGGGGAGAAGACAGAGCCAGCCCAGCTCCATTTTTACTCTTGCACTCTCTAATCTTTCAGTACACAGAACAATTAGAGTATCCTATTACCTACCTGCTGAAAATCCTTCAGTGGCTTCCTATGTCACTAGAATAAAATCAGACAGATCACCTTGGTTTATAAGGTCCTGAACGATCGTTTGTCTTGTACCTCTCCAGTTTCGGCTTTTGCCAGCACCATTCACTGGCCTTTCAGCCTCTCACATCTGCCTTGCTTCCTCCTATCTTAAGGCTTTACACATGTCTCTCCTCTGTCTGGAATATTCACACACACACACACACACACACACACACACACACCCTATGGCTAGTTCCTTTTCATTTTCAGGTTTCAAGTTAAGTATCACCTCCTCAGAGAGACTTTCCCTGAAACTTACCAGTAAAATAAGTCACTCCCCGTTCATTCTCTTATTCTCTATCGTTTCCTTTATAGCATTTGTTGCAATCTGTAATTATATTATTTATTTCTTATGCTATGTTTCTCCCACGAGGTTATACATTCCGAGAGGGCAGTGACAATAAGTACACGATAGTTTAGTGCTACTTCTAGATGTAGACTCTAGAAAAAGCTTGATTGAAAACAAATGGAATTTATAGTAAGGACTTTCAATAGAACTGAAGTAATCTAGTTTGGTAAATCATATGTTCCCAGTAGAATTTTTTTCACTGAGTTTGATGAAATAAAGGAAAAGAAGATCCTTTTGACCACCACTCTGGATGTATGAGGTATGGAGGTGACTCTGGCTCTGTGGAAGTAGTTTCAGGTAGGCAGAGCTAACTTTATATGAAGACAAAATATAAATTTCTCTTAAGTGACACATACAGCTGACTAGAACCTATAACCCAAGTGTCTTTCCATTTCCTTCCTGCCCCCTCACACTATGAACCCAAATACAAACAAATCATAGACGATTCACAGGTACTTACCTATCCCTTTCTCATACTCATTATTTCTTCTTCTTTCAACCTAAAATGATTTTCAGGTATTTGTAACAGGGCATTTTATACACAGCTGGCATGGAGGAAATGATCCTGGTTTTTGCTTCTATATTGTGCATGCTTTTTTCAAACTGTTGGAACTGTAACCATTTCCATTACTGAGATCACCTGCTTTAAAATCTCAGTGTCATTGGAGGAAGGGAGGTTGAATATGTTGACTTCAGACCCTAATCTAACTTATACTAGCCTCTTTTCAGCATATTGGTAAAAGTTATAGAAGTGGAAGAATTTGTGTATTTATCTTAAATGCCTTAAATTTCCACTTAATCATTATTTTACTGATCTAACACACTTATAAACTACACACAGCCACACATTATTTGTCCTATATACTAACAAAATTATTTTAATTGTCATGATTTGAAGATTCCTGGTAATCACATTTAATTCTAATTCCTGGAAGTAAGTTGATACACAATTATAATACTTAAAAGAAATCAGTTGAGTTAACCAAGGCACTCAGCTCACACAAGGTTGATTTAGGCCACATGAAAAGTTACTTTGCATAATCTCTTCATTACTTTGCATTTAGTTATGTCCAAATGAATGTAGCTAACCTCTAATTTTAAAGAAATTGTAGGCATGAATTTATTATTTCTCCTTTGGAGAACTTCTTCATAAAAATTGGGTTGCTTAAATCTCATTAAAGCAGTGGTTAGAAGTTCCAATAACGGCTATCTCCAAGGATTTAAGGTTTGGCATCTACCTTAGTAGGAGTTGATTTCGTTTCTGTTTTTAACTAGTTTCCATGTAAGGGATTTGGAATCCAATCTCTTCAAAAACCTAATGATTATCTAGGCATAAAGCTATCCTGTAAACATCACATGATTGTTAAGAAAATAAACATTCATTTAACAAATATTTATTAAGGGCCCGCTGTGTGCCAACCATTGTGGCAGGTGAGGAAGGGGTAGAATCAACTAAGAAGGTAAAACAGACATGGAAACATGGCGATTCAATGCAGAGCTATAAGGGAAAGATGTACAAGGTATGGGAATGGCAAAAAGCTCTGCTTAAAGCAATTCAGAGAGGTTTTCTAGAGAAGACATTTGAGATGGGGTTGGAGGTAAAAGTAAGAATTTGTCTGGTGGGTTGGGGTTGTGGGATTGGGTAGGAAGGAATGAGGAGGATTGGGCATTCCAGGCCAATGGAGGCCCATGGAAAAGAGTTTGCAAGTAAGTGCTAACTCCCCTTGTTTCTGTGGCTCCTGGGGGTCCTGTACTCTCATGCTAGCCTGTACTCAAGACTTTCTTTTTAGAATTTCTTTAAAGTTTAGCTGAATTCTTCTTACATACTTTTATGGTGTCAATCATCTGTTTCCCATGACATGCCACAAATGACCCAGTTCTCACATTTGTCTCTCCTTGGAAGGTCCCGTCTTTCTTTGTATTTCAGGCGTTTTAGTTTTCCGTATGACCTTAGCCCTCTGATGGGTTCAGGAAAAGTCATGAATTTGTGACCCATGGTTCTTCTCATTGTTAGGGAAGGAGCAGCACTCTTTCTATCTTTCTACGTCCTAAGAGACGGCAGAACTTTGTTTTTATCCATTATCTTCTGTTCTGATGGTTTCTGATTAGAAGTCTGCTATCATTTTTATGTTTGTTTCCCTGAACATAATTGTGTGTGTGTGCTTTCTCTATCTGCTTGAGACTCATTGAGATGCTCATTGAGATACTTCTCTATACATATGTAAGTATGTAATTTCCATCAAATTAGGAGAAACTGTGGTCATCAGTGGTGCAAATGTTTATGCATTCAACTGCTAGTCAAAAGGTTTGGTGGTTCTAAGCCACCCAGGGGCACCTAGGAAGACAGGCCTGGTGATCTCTTTCTAAAAGGTCACAGTCTTGAAACTCTATGGAGCAAGTTCTACTCTACTCTGCACACATGGGGTTGCCATGAGTTGGAATCAACTTGACAGCAACTAACAACAAACAACAATATTTTCTAAAATTTTTTTTTTCTGTTTTCCCTGCCCTCTCATATTTCAAATACAGCCTGTTTGATGTTGTCCCACAGTTCACTGATCCTCTTTTTTTTTCTTTTTTCCTGCAGCGTGTAATCGTGTTTTTTATCTCATTCAGTTATTTTTCATTTCAGATGTATTTTTTATATCTAGATGCTCACTTTAGCTTTTTTTTAAATATCTTCCTTCTCGCTTGTCATCATGTCTATGTATTCCTTTACCGTCTTGAACATATGAAATAAATTTATAATAGCTATTTTAACATCTTTATCAGCTAATTCTCTTTCATCTCTGGATATGTATCTGTCACTTGCTTTTAAACTTTTTGAGACAAATCCAGAATAGCCTTTAGTCTAGGCTAAATTGACCCTATTACTGAGGCAATATCCTTCTGAGGACTCTACTTAATGCTCATGTATTAGGAGGTAGTTCTACTCTGGCTGGCTGGAGCACAAACTATTCCTAACCTGTGAGAGCTTGAAAACTGGTTAGCCTGTCCTTTTCTGAGAATTCTTTCCCCATCCTCAGGTAGCTTCTACCATGCATTCTCAGATGAGTACTTAGCCCTAAGACTGATGGGGACCCTTCTGAAGATCTCTAGAACTCTCTCTGTGCAGCTTTCATTATTTCAGTATTTTGCTTCACAAATTCCAGCTGCCTTCATCTCTTTAAACTACCAAGCTCTGTCTATTCAGCTCAGCAAGACTTCCATACTCTATGGGGCAAAAAGGACTTACCTTATTTGTCTTCTTTCTCTCAGCAATCAGTGTCCTGTGCTGCCTAGTGTCTGAATGTTTAAAAACTGTTGTTCCATATATTTTGTCCAGTTTTCTAACAGTTTAAAAGAGGAGGGTAGATATGCTCTCTTTTACTGCATCATGTCCAGATACAGACGGAGTCCACTGAAAGGTTTTTAGGTATAGAAAACATAGTAAAATTAGTGGTTTAAATATAATCACTCTGATGGCAGAAAGTATTAATTGCAGGAGAATGAGACTAGAGACAAAAGCCAGTTAAGATGCTAATACTCCACCAGCAGACAGCAAGAACATGAATTGTTGGCAGTAGACGCTGGCATGGAGAAGAAATGATGGATATAAGAAATATTTAGAG
Organism: Trichechus manatus latirostris; assembly: GCF_000243295.1. Taxonomy (NCBI): domain Eukaryota; kingdom Metazoa; phylum Chordata; class Mammalia; order Sirenia; family Trichechidae; genus Trichechus; species Trichechus manatus. Next base: position 6,166,352 of record NW_004444090.1, read on the forward strand.
CAATAATATCTAGTGATTGATTGAACCTGGAAAAATCAAATTGGATAATGATAACATTATCATAGGATAACAAAATCACTTTTAAATATTTTTAAAAACATATATTGTATAACTACTGTATGCTCATCTCTAAGGTAGATTAACAGAATATAAATATAAATAAGACATGGTACCTGCCCTAAAAGAATTAACAAACTTTTTAGTCATCCAGTGCTGCTGTAACAGAAATACCACAAGTGAATGGCTTCAACAAACGCAAGTTTATTCTCTCACAGTCTAGTAGTCTAGAAGTCCACACTCAGGGCATCAGATCCAGGGGAAGGCTTTTTCTCTCTGTCAGCTCTGGAGGAAGCTCCTTGTCATCAGTCTTCCCATGGTCTAGGGGCTTCTCTGCTCAGGAACCTTGGATCCAAAGGACACACTCTGCTCCCGGCGCTGCTTTCTTGGTGGTATGAGGTCCCCATATCTCTCTGCTTGCTTCTCTCTTTTATATCTCAAAAGAGATTGGCTCAAGACACAATCCAATCTTTCAGATTGGGTCCTGCCTCATTAACACAACTGCTGCTAATCCTATTTCATGAACATCATAGAAACAGGATTTATAACACACAGGAAAATCACATCAGATGATAAAATGGTGGACAATCACACAATACTGGGAATCGTGGCCTAGCCAAATTGATACACATATTTTTGCGGGACACAATTCAATCCATGCCACAAACTAGTAAATATAAAACAATGCAGAAATTACTATAATGAACAGATAAATAAGGTGCAATTACAGCTGAGAGGAGTCAAGGAAGCCCTTAAAGATGAGGTCATATTTGAGATAGGCCTTGAAAGATAAGTGGGATTTTTGCAGGCAACTAAAAAGTGAAAGGACATTCCAGGCAAAGAACAATAAAAGCATACTGATTTCCAGGGAAAAAAAAAAAAAAAAACAAACAGTTCACTGTGAATAAAGATAGAATATGTTGGATAACCAACATTTGTAAATATAAAGTATAATATTATAAAAGCAAGATATTATTATTGCATCTTCAAGATTGTTTCTATAGACATATACATATATCATGTGAAATGTGGAAATAAGTTTTGGCAATGCCATGGTACTCAAAGTAGACTCTATGTTATCAGTTACATAGCACAGAAGAAATCAATATTTATGCCTACTTCCAGTCCAGATACAACAAATGCAATTAGTTTAAAATGTCTGCATTCATGTATCAAGATAATGTTCCAACAATCCATGCACTTTAAAAGAAATAAAAATAAATATTACAAACGGCTCTAAGAAACAAACAAAAATATATATAGCATTCATTATTTTAAAGTTCCTTTGACGTAGGTGAATTCCACTGGCAATCATTACTACACTTCAAAATAATGTTCTATTTGCTATTTGCCTCCATATCCCTAAGTAACATATTATAGAGCTACTTCTTGATATTTTGGTTTTAGGCATTCTGTTGTTAACTTTGACTTAATCTACTTGTTTCCCATTTGGAATTCCCACCCCTAAATGTGCCTGTTGTTCTCCAGTCAAGACCCTTTATTTAACTCTCTCCAAAAAATAAATCTCCAGTTGCTACATGGTGGAGGGATAGTAACATGCAGTACAGAGTGGTGGAGGTACCTGTGAGTGTAACTGCTTCTCAGATAGACTTTCTGGCAAGTCTATCATGGCTCTACATTCTCCTTCAATAACATATGCTCCAGACACCAATTCCTGAGACTTTGGTGTGTGTGAGGTGTGGGGGTGGGGGAGCAGGAGTTCTGCATTGTAATCAGGTTGCTTCTTGGCTTTTCCCCATGGCAGGCTCAGCTTTCTTGGGTCTACTAAGTCACTTGCCATTCATCCTTCTTCCTTCTAGCTTCCTATATTCTGGGTTATTGTTTCACTCTTGTTTTCTTTATCCTGTGAGTTTACACCTTATTTTTTATTTTTTATTGTACTTCAGGTGAAGGCTT
>NW_004444090.1:6171069-6200097 GCF_000243295.1 Trichechus manatus latirostris
TGAAAACATTCCCCTTGAAAACAGGAACAAGACAAGGATGCCCTTTATCACCACTCCTATTTAACATTGTGCTGGAAGTTCTAGCTAGAGCAATAAGGCGAGTTTACACCTTATTTTTAAAAAATCTATTTACTATCACGTAATGGGTCTTCAGAAGGGAGCTGAAAAACACGTTCAATACTTACTCTTTAACTGGAAGTCTTCAGCTTATCCTTTTTCAATGTCTGTCTGTGTATTTTATATTGTACATAATATATTTGTACAATGATACACATATAGTTTATTAAGAATGCCTATATATCTCATGGCTCAATTTAATTTTATTATAGATAATGGTGTATAAAGGTCAGAAGACCACAGCTCTGGCAGATGTGGACAGAGACGTGGAAACTCTCTCCTGGTTGAAATAAGAAGTAAGATCACTATCAGCTGAGAAAATGGAGAGAGAAGAGGCATTGGAAGTTAAAAGAGAGAGAGAGAAGAATATGCAAAATAGTTGTCTGGGAGAGCAGGAAAGTGAGTTAACTAGAAAATTATAGCAGGATTGCTTGGAACGGCTAAGGCCCACTTAAGTTTGAGGTCATAAAAAGAGATCAGTAAGTTGGAGCGTGTGATTTTTCTCCAGCCATGTTTCATCACTCAGGTGCAGGTGAAGAGCCAATGCAGATTTTGATTTAGCCAGGTGTTATGGATTGAACTGTGTTCCCCCAAAATTTGTGTGTCAACTTGGCTAGTCCATGATTCCCAATACTGTGTGATTGTCCACCATTTTGTCATCTGAAGTGACTCTCCTATGTGTTGTAAATCCTACCTCTATGATGTTAATGAGGTGAGATTAGCAGCAGTGTGTTAATGAAGCAAGACTCAATCTACAAGTCTAGGTTGTCTTAAGTCAGACTGTTTTTGAGATATAAAAGAGGGAATCAAGCAGAGAGACGGGGGAACCTTATACCACCAAGAAACAAGAGCCAGGAGAATAGTGCATCCTTTCGACCTGGGGTCCCCGTGATGAGAAACTCCTCAACTGGGGAAGACTGATGACAAGGACCTTCCCCCAGAGCCGACAGAGACAGAAAAACTTCCCCTGGAGCTGGCACACTGAATTCAGACTTCTAACCTCCTAGACTGTGAGAGAATAAATTTCTCTTTGTTAAAGCTATCCACTTGAAGTATTTCTGTTATAGCAGCACTAGATAACTATGATACCAGGTTTGGCATTTTACCAGGGAACTTTGAGGGTGGGCAGGGTGGTGGTGAAGAGAGAGAGATGCAAGAGAGCTGAAGGTGTGGCAGTGTAGTATATAGAGATGGGCCATCTCAGTAAATGCACTCTCATCTTGGGTAGTCTAGTCAAAAAGCAAGGAATCATTCTTGATTCCTCCTTTCCTTCATTTCCAATCACTATTCCATCAGCAGGTCCTATTATTACTTCCAAAATACATCTGGAATCTATCCCCTCTTCTCAGTCTCTGTGGCTGCCACCTCAACCTAACTACTCTGCTTTTTCTTGGCGCCAGTGCCCTAACCATCTAACATGTCTCCCTGCCTCCTTTCTCACCACCCATCAATCTATCCTCCACACAGCAGCCAGAATAAGATTTTAACATCTTAATCAGATTATATGAGTACTTGCCTCAAGCCTTCAGTGGCTTCCCACTATACTTAATTTTAACCAAATGGTGGCCCCCAAGCCATTGGACCTCTGCCTGCTTCTCCAAACTCCTTTAGTACAACTTTCTCTCATGACCACACTGGCCTCTTCTCCGATTCTCAAACATGCAAGCTGTTTTCTATCTCAAACTGATGAAATTCTTTCTCCCTGTGCCTGGAATGCTCTCCACCTAACTCTCTAATTGGCTGCTTTCATCCATTCTTCAGGTCTCAGACCAAATGTAACCTCCTCAGAGATGTCCCTGAACATCATTTTTAAAGCACCTCTGCCTAAATACTTTGCATGACATCACCTCATTTCTTTCAGAGCCCTTAAACAATCCGAAGTTACTTTTTACATATTTTTTCACTTGCATCTTCCAATTAGAATAAAGGCAGGGATCTTGTCTCTTTTATTCTCCTTCATATTCCTGTAACGGTGGTTCTCAAACTTATTTGCATTAAATTAGTTAATAAAATCACTTGTAGAGGGATAACAATATGCTTAGATTAATACCTAAGTCCTCTAGGGAGAAAATTTAAAATTCTCCTAAAAGACATTAAAGAAGACCTGACTAATGGAGAGCTAGCCCATGCATATATATGGAGCGACTTCATAGCGTAAAGACATCAACTGTCCCTAAATTACTCTTTAAATTCACTGCGACCCTAATCCAAATGTCAGTTGTAATAGACAAACAGATGAATGGAACCCCCCCTTTCATCCGTTGCCATCGAGTGGATTCTGACTCATAGTGACCCTACAGGATAGAGTAGAACTGCCCCATAGGGTTTCCAAGGCTGTAATGTTTAGGGAAGTAGATTGGCAAATCTTTCTCCAAGAGAGCAGCTAGTGAGTTCAAACCACCAACCTTTCAGTTAGCAGCCAAGTGCTTAACCACTGCACAACCAGGGCTCCTTAGATGAATGGAATAGACATTATGAATAGACAAGGGAAGCATACCCATACAAGAGAGGGAACCCCTAAAATCAACACACTGAAAACCCTAGAAAAATGGGAAAAGCATAAGAATAAGTAATAAGTACATAATATCAGAAATTAGAGAAGAAAATAAACAATGAAATACTAATTTACACCATCAGATGGGGAAAAAAAATTCACAGTTTGATAACGCTAAGTGTGTTGGGGAAACAAAAACTTTTTTATACTTGGGTGCTGCCATTTTGGAAAGCCAGCTGGCAAAGTAATTGCAGGTATACTATATGATTATATGATCTTACTCCCAAGAAAAATAAAGAAAAAGAGGAAGAGAAAGAGATCTTACAAAAAGAAACACGTAAGATATTTTTACACAACACTGGAATCAGGGAAGTGAAGCAACCTTGTTGTCCTCTAAAGGAATATATATAAGGAGAAGGTTGTGGATGCACACTACTGAATATTACACAGAAGTTAGAATCTATGTAGATCTTAAAAAACAATGCTGAAAAATGGAAGAAAAATAGTGAGTTCTATTCATGTGACTTAAAACTATACGCACACAGAATGACACTACGTATTTCCAAAGATAGATATAAATTTTCAGAATATACATTCATTAAACACATTAAAGCAGTTACCTGTTTGGGGCGGGGGAAAATAGGAGTGGGGAATCTGATAAAGAGAAGAAATCAATTTAAATAACCAGAGAGGGGACTTGCTCAGATCAATGATGATACTGTGCCATGAACCGAGGAGTTAATGAACTCAACCTCTGCATTTAAGTTTCTCACTTTCCTCCAAAAATACCCAAAAACAAAAATAAAGCAAATATTGTAGGATCACAACAGATTTGTGTAATCTGCATATTTCAGCAAGGATGAATTAGAAAAATTTGCTACCTACCTATTTTCTGATTAATCAGGGGAATTACTGGTAACCAGAGAACTGCAGAATTCTTGAGACCTGAAAGAAAATCTCAATAATTCAGCTTTTCTAGTCCCTTGATTGTGAGTATATCTGCTCCCTGATCATACCAGATTGATTTGTGTCTATTTTACTTTGGAAAATTCATCAACAAATGAGACTTTACATGTTCTTTTAGTAGCCTGTTTTAATATGTAACAAATAACCCTTATCAGTACATTCTTTCTTATGTCTGTACTATACTTCCACAGTTATTTCAAGTCGTTTCTCAGAGAAGATGGAAAAAGTTGGTCCAAATGTTTCTTATAATAATGTTTATGTATTAGGAAGCAATTGTTGTCTACAGACTAATTCCAACTCCTTCTTCCTTTTCTCATGGGTCTTATTTATCCAGCACTTTAATCATGTTATTCATCTACCGTGAACTTCTCTACTTCACAGCAACCTCATCAAGGTTGGAAGACATACTCTGGATGCAATACTAACTCTGCAGTGGCCGTGTGTGTGGCTCATTGAGTGAGAAACTATTGCTTCCATGAGTCCTTAAAGATACTAACTAGAGACTGGGTAATCTCATCAATAATTTTCTGTATATATTTTCATTATAACAATCCCTTATATTTATAAATACTATTGTTATAAAGCACTATCTTATTAAATCTTCCAACAACTCAATAATGACAGGAAAAATATAATTTTTCTCATTGCATAGATGAGCAACTTGAGGCACAAAGAGGTAACTCCCCGAGGTCACTCAGTCAATCGATGCTGGAAGTAGGACTTCTGATTCCAGAGCATATAGAAAGCATGTAAAGACTTTGAATGGGAGGCAGTATAGAGTAAGAGAAAGTACATTAATTTGTTACCAGAGGAGCTGAATTCAGACTCTCGCTCTGCCACTAGCAGCCATGTGACCAAATAGGCATAATAATAGGGTTGATGTCATGTGGTTAAGAGCTTGGCTGCTAACCAAAAGGTTGACAGTTCAAATCCACCAGCCACTCCTTGAAAACGCTATGGGGGTAGTTCTACTCTGTCTTATAGGGTCATTATGAGTCGGAATTGACTCGGCAACAGGTTTGGTTTGGTTTGGTGACATTCTGGTTAAGGTGTAATGGACTATATACTCTGTAAACTTGGTTGTGTTTTCCTTGTTCTGATAATTTGAATGTTGTTCCAAAATAATTTTTCTTCTCTACTCTGCACTCACATCACCAGTTCATTCTTCTGAAAATGTGTTCCCTTTGGTTGTCATTAGTTGTTTGGTTTTTCTTCCTTTTTTCCTGGAGGAGCATTCCCTTGCTCCTCTTGTTTTTGAGATAGTCATCAACAAAACAGGGGAAAATAGTAAACAAATTCACACTGGCACCTTTGTCTTTCCTTAGATTATATGATCAGTCTCAAAATATTTATCAACTATGAATTAAAAAAGGAAAACATTAGATATTTATACTCCTTTATCTTTGTGGTTTTTAAAGTTGTAAAAGATGGAGCAAATGACCACAGAAACTAATGTAGAGGCAATAAAATATTTAATATCAACATAATTTTTGCAAATCTAGTAACTTTTTTAAATCTTTAAAAGTTAGTATTAGAGGGAAAATTTTTATAATATGTCAAGATCTCCTATTACAATACTTTCATTTATTAAACATAATCATAGCAGTCAAACATCAGATTCTCCCACATGGAGAACCACAAAGCCTTCATAAATTATAAGCAATGTATAAACTTTATTTTTGCTATAATGGGGACATCTGAAAGTGTCTACATAGCACTCCTCTTGTAGAAATGCTCCTTTTTCATCCACATATTTAACAGAGATCCTGAGTCTCTGTCCATGTTTCTGGAGGTTCCTGAGACTCAGCTATATCCTAACCTACTTATGGTTTGGTTGTTTAATTCTTCCTTGGATTACCTGAGCCAATTTAATTCTCCTCTTGCCTATGTGAGTTAAATTGCATCTCTCTCTTTCATGACCCAACTAACAGCTACTACAACTGAGGTTTACATGGTTCAGGTGATATGTGTCAGATGGGATGCTGAGCTAAGTAGGTCAAGCAAGAAAGTGTAGAGCAGGAATAAGTAGCCTGGCATAAGTAAGGTTAACCTGGCATCAAAGAAAAAATTATATACCATTGAAAGATATAAGAACGTTACCTAGTGAGTATTAAAGAGTACATAGTCAAGGTATCGGCAACATAGTATTGAAAGAACAACCAAGTGAAATGTCTGATAACTGTCTGCCTTTATAAACACTGTGAGATATTATTAGAGAGTTATAGAAATTGTGTTGTAATTATTTCTCGCTTTAGTGTTGCTTCAAGTCTTTAACCCTTTCAAATATGCTGCCATAGTTGTAATATTCAAAAGCGTGACAGGAACATAAGAGGTTTGAGGGTCTAGATTGATGTGCAAAATAGAAGAGCAAGGATTTGAAACATACCTTATTTTCTCAATTCTAAGTCTTCTTTTCTTTCCATATCTAATGTGTCTAAAGTTAGAGTATATTTTACTATAATATTCTCTTAAAAACGCACCAGCCATTAGAGAAAAGAATAAGTTGTCATTGTCTGTACATGTGCAAACCTTACTGTATATAGAAGGTGTATGTTCAACTCAATCATTTGCTGTTGAACTTTAAGTTAAATTGGGAACACGTTTATGTGAAACGAGAGCCTTTCACTAAAGCACTAAACATCTATCTGTGAAAAGCTTCCAGCTGGCTTTTAAGGAAAGTAAATTTTAATTTACAGAGGAAAAGAAAACTATAATTTTACCTAAATAGGAAGTGCAGGCAAGATTTGGTATTCCTCAATATGCTTGAAATTCTGTTAAGCTTAAAGACGCTAAAGAGGTCAAAGTTTAAGCATGAGCTATAAAATGCAATGGGTTATTATGGTATTATCCACAACTGACAATCGCCGAACATGATTCTTAGGCTTCAGGAATATAGAAGATTTACTCTCAAATTCTAATTCACTATTGAAAGAAAAGAAAAATGACATGTAATTATATGGATGTAAGAATGGCATTATTGGAAAATTAAAGCAAATTATAATTATTTAATATAGTTTTTTTTTTTCCTTAGAAAGCTACTGTAAAATGAGTGGAGTATCTCAAAAATCACTGCTAACTTACAATTGAAGGATTCGTGTATTTTTGTGTGCTTTTAATGGATTACTGGTTGTGATTCAAGAATCTATTTTAAAAAAATATGGCTGGATTAAATATACACAGGGCCAGTTGAATTGATTAACAAATAATTTTGTTCTCTTTATTCTTAAAAACTTCCAGGACACGATTAGTCAATACAAATTGTGGATTGAAGTTTCTGTAAATTTTTATACCATACTTTTTAAATTATCATTTTTAGAATTAGAAAGAGGTTTTTTTTAAACTTATTATTACTGTACTTTAGATGAAGGTTTACAGAGCAAACAAGTTTCTTATTAAACAATTAATACATATACTGTTTTGTAACATTGGTTGCAACCTCACGATATGTCAACAGTCTCCCCTTCTCCACCTTGGGTTCCCCATTACCAGCTTTCCTGTGCCCTCCTGCTTTCTTGTCCCTGCCCCTGGGCTGGTGCGCCCATTTAGTCTCATTTTGTTTTATGGGCCTGTGTAATCTTTGGCTGAAGGGTAAACCTCAGAAGTGACTTCATTACTGAGCTATAAGGGTGTCTTGGGGCCATATTCTCGGAGTTTCTCCGGTCTCTGTCAGACTGGTAAGTCTAGTCTTTTTTTTGGTGAGTTAGAATTTTGTCTACATTTTTCTCCAGCTCTGTCTGGGACCCTGTATTGTGATCCCTATCAGGGCAGTCAGTGGCGGTAGCTTGGCACCATCAGTTGTGCTAGACTCAGTCTGGTGGAGGCTGTGGTAGTTGTGGTCCATTAGTCCTTTGGACTAATCTTTTCCTTGTGTCTTTGGTTTTCTTATTTCTCCCTTGCTCCATACGGGGTGAGACCAGTGAAGTTCTTAGATGGCCACTCACAAACTTTTAAGACCCCAGATGCTACTCACCTAAGTAGAATGCAGAACATTTTCTTTATAAACTATGTTATGCCAATTGAGCTAGATGTTTCCTGAGACCATGGTCCCCAGAAAGAGTTTTCAAATATTTCATGAGAGATTTGCACCAGGAAGTCTATTGAAAACAATTGGTGATGATTTAATGAGTTTCAGTGTGAATTTAGGAATTCTTTTTTAATTCTCATAGAGACTGGGAAATGATCAGGATTAAAATGAGATCTCCAGCTTTAAAAAGATTGAATGACCTGGCTCCGTAAAAATTGAAAACTCTATGAGTTGAGGCTACTGATAACTGAGATGGTAGGATTATTAGTAAGGCAAAATGTAAATTCAGCCAGTACTGGTCCTTATGTACCCTTCCTTTTCTTCCAATATCAATTGACCTGACTAAAAATATTTGAGAGATCTATACCTCCAAGTTACAGCAGTATAAGGACTTTTTATTTCAGAATCAAATTAAATCAAATTCTATAGCCTATCTTGAATTTGTGTTCTATGTCAAGAATACATAGTTTTCTTAGACGTTTTATACATTTGTTGTATGAGTAATTCTGTCAAAATATTTTAATGTCAGTATAGCCTTTTGTAAAGCAAAGTTTCATTAGATAAAGATGTTTAATTTTTAAAAGGTAATTGAATGCTTTTACTTATCAGGACCTTAGTAAAAAGCAGTGTGTAGTATTGTAGCTTGATACTAATAGACCAGATTCAATTCCTTTCATCTGCTTAAGTTTCCACAAAGCTGGATCTTAAAATAATGCACATATCATGCTAAGATACTACAACATGTTGCTCTTGCAACCTATGCCACCATTGTTCAAGGGAAGCCATATGCAAGCATGACCAGACTGTGTCATCTTTATCATTGTTATTATGGGTCTCTAAACTAAGAGAACACATTAAAAATATTCCCTGCAATCGTATACACCTACTCCTCACTTATCAACTATCTCGATATCTGACATTTTGTGTTTATGACAATAGTAAAAAATCTACTATCCAACTATTTTGCGTATTAATGATGTATGTCTGGCAGTAACAAATGCCAAGGTGCAAGGCGAGAGTAATGCTGGCTGTGATGGTTAAGATTATGTGTCACCTTGGCTAGGCCATGATCCTCAGTGGTTTGGCAGTTATGTAATGATGTAGTCATCCTCCATTTATGATCTAATGTGGTCACCCTCCATTTTTGCATAACATCGATTTTGGCATAATGACCTGGTCTTTGAAACCTAACTACATTGATAAGTGAGGAATGGGTGTACTACTTTTAAGATTAAGATGGTATTAAATTTAGCTTATTTTGAAACCGCTGACATTTTACATCAGTACTGTATAGATAAATAAGAATTCCCTTTTTGGGAAAAAAATATTTCACCCAATACAATGGCTACAATGGATAAATTTAAATAATTGTTTTAGTCAATAACTTGAGAAGGAATTTATATAAGGGATGATATTTTAGGGGGAAAAAAGGGGGCCTTGGCAGAAAAACTCAGACTCTATAGCTCTATTTATTGTATTGGACAATTGGCAAGTCTAATATACCCCAAATGTTAGCAATGCAGCAAAATACTTTATGGTAAAAGAAAGCACTTCCCTATTGAAATATATTCTCTTTTGATATGTTAGTTATGGGTGAACTATTTTTACTGATATACACTGCTTAATAATTGGACTGAAGAAATCAACATGGAAAAATGCCAGAGGGAAAACTAATTGTGAGTTGAGCCTGAGACACAGCATGAAAAACCAATAATATGAATGGGTGATGGATTTTTTTTAAGGATGACCATTAAAATTGTTACCTTTATTTTCACTAAAGAAACATTCCCACTTATCAAAAATGAAATTAAAACAAGCTTTAGATCAAACAGTGGTGCTTAATAAACACTATTGGAAAATAAGGAGATGGACTGCCCCATGAGCATAAGTTGTTTTAGAGATTCTGATTTGTTAAAATGACATAGAAATAATATTACTTCCCCTATATGAATCAGAATATAGTGAATTATTTTAAAATTATTAAAATGACTAGCCTAAGTTCTGAATAGAAAGAAGAAAAGAGCAAGGAAATGGTTTACTGTGAGAAAGAATAATGTGATTTTTTTAAAGTCTCAATATATAGTATAATTAATCTTGTCAAACTGTCTTAATGATTTAGCACAAACATCTGGTAAACTAACACCTGGTTGCTTTCACTTGAAAAGTTGACCATGTGGATGGGCAACTTCGCCTTTTTTTCAAATGTCAGTTTCCTAGAAATATTTTATACCATTAAACAAAAGCTGTAGCCGAATATGTATTTCTTTTTATTTCTTTAACATGAGAGAAGAAATAAAAACCAATTAACAAGAGAGCTATATTTTTGAAGGCATAGTAGCGTTTTCAATCACCTCGAATGCATGTGAAAGCTGGACAATGAATAAGGAAGACAGAAGAATAATTGATGCCTTTGAATCATGGTGTTGGTGAAGAATATTGAATATACCATGGACTGCCAGAAGAACAAACAAATCTGTCTGACAAAAAGCAGCCAGAATGTTCATCTCACATACTTTGGACATGTTATCAGGAGGGACCACCCCCTGGAGAAGGACATCATGCTTGGTAAAGTAGAGGGTCAGCATAAAAGAGGAAGACCCTCAACGAGATGGATGGACATAGTGGCTGCAACAATGGGCTCAAGCATAACAACAATTGTGAAGATGGGACAGGAGTGGGCAGTGTTTCGTTCTGTTGTACATAGGGTCGCTATCAGACAGAACTGACTGCGTGGTACCTAACAACAACGATAGAAGTTGATTATTCTGATGTTAAACAATTTAGGGTGTATCATGAGGTCGTTGGGTTAAAGAAGTCCACTCTCAGGACTGAGGGATCTAAATTCCTAATTCACCCTTAAGGGATAATTTTATGGAGGTTTCTTACTACAGTACTTTGATGATGCATCTGGTTGTTCTGTCACTCTATTCTGCAAAAAAGACTACATAGTTGAGTCTTACCATTTTAGGGTTTAAAACTCTTTTTGAGTATCAAATAAAACATATGAACTCCATTTGCAGAAAATATGAACATATACACAAATATTTGGATACAACTTTAAGATGTTCACAGGCCTTCCAAAGCTCCTGTGTGTCTGGTCCCAGATTAAGAACCTGTTTTACAGTGTTACATGTGCTATGAGCTTGCTGTGAGGACAGCCTTTTTCCTGCCACTGAAGTCTATATAACTTCAATAATATGATATTCTAGCTTACCAGTAAGTACAATGCTTGCTGGAAGATAGAACTACAGAAAGGAGGTTTGTCTGCCTATAACAAACCCCAGAAGGGTACACACCAGCTTACAATAGGGATGAACAAGCCCTAGGTATTAGACAATCTGTCATCACTGACAGTCCCAAAGAATTCAAACCTAAAATTTGCCTATTGTTCAGTTTTTTTAACTCTTGATTTTACATTAGATCTGATAGATAAATGTCTGTTTTACATAAATATAGAAGAATTTATATTTTCCTTTTTTAAATAGTAAAAAAAAGTCATGTCTTTATGACATTTCAACTAATCATGGTGGCAACAAACGGACACAGAAGAGGATATGGCTGGTTTCCAAGATTTTCTGCAAAGAATAGTGCAGTGATGAAAAGAAATTAGGCATAGTAGTTAAATCTTTTGCTTAGATTTTTTTAGCAGTTACAGAATACATGCATCATACAAAGTCTTACTGTCAAATTTATCCCAGTAGCTTACACTGAAGATATTTTATAAAACTAATGGGTAAAAATTATATGAGTCAAGTGCCAAGCTGAAGGAAACAGTGGAAAGCTCCCTACCACCACCACCTTGGGGGGAAGTAGCATTTTTAAAGGAGTGTCAAAGTTTTAAAATATTACTTAAAACAAAACAAAAAACAAGCACAATGTAAAAGACATAAGTTGGTCAAATATGGGTGAGATACATGTTTTAAAATTGAAGAATGGACTTCTGCTTCTAGCCAAGATGAAGTAACAGATTGGATTTACTCTCCTGCTTGAGACAAATTTAAAAACTATATCAGATAAAATGTACGATTCTTTGATTTTTAAGGTATTTAGTATCAGGCAGTGAAGGACAGTGGTCCCAAAGAGACAGAAAACAAATTAAATGAGCACCAAGATTGTCACAGTTTATTGCCTGGAAATAGTTTCCAGACCATGGTGCAGGGAAGAGGAATCCAAGTGGAGAATGGCAGTCTCTCTGAGTTCAGGAGGTGTAATTGGGAGGCCAAGACTGCTAGAGTTTCCAGGGCATGGAGGAGAGAACTGTATAAACTGAGATTTCCTGATATCTTCAGAAAGTCCTCCTTGGATCCTCCTTGGATCCTGAGCAGAGAAGTGATCATTTCATGCATGTGAGCAAAGTACCTGAGACTAGAAAAAGAACCACCCAAAAGAATTATAAGGAATGATCACTAGAGCTCACACAGGACTAGAAAGAGTTCTGTTCCCATTGGTCAGAGTGGAAAACCTCATAATTCATGAGACACGGGGTACAGTATTCAGAAGATGTGACACTATTAACCCTAGACTGAACATTGATTTGGCCCCACCTAACAAAGTTTAAAAGCATGATACAAAAGAAATCAAAAAGTTTCCAACTAAATTAGCTGCATCCCCCCAAAAATGTTCCAGAAGATTTATACATATCCACCACCAAAAATGGTAAAATTTACAGTGTTTATCCTCTACTTAAAAAATTACCAAGCATTCCAAGAAGCAGGACAATACAACTCATAATAAAGAGATAAATCAATCAATCAAACCTGATCCATTAGTTTTGCCAAAATTAGGCAAGAACACTAAAACAGTTATTATAAATTGATTCCACATGATCAAGAAGCTACATGTATGATTGAACATGTTAAGAAAACACATGAAAGATTTTTAAAAAGACACAAATCAAACTTCTAGAGATAAATTACAATGTTGAATGAGATTAACAGTAGTTTAGACACTACAGAAGAAAAGATCAGTGGACTTGAATATATAACAGAAAGAATCCAAAACAAAGCACAGAGAGAAAGAAACCTAAAAAAGGAAGTTAAAAGCATCAGTGAGCTGGGAAACATCTTCAGTCATCCTACCATATGTTTAATTGAGGTTACCAATAATGTTCAGAATTTTTCCAAATTTGAGGAAAACAAGAACCCATAGATCCAAAAAGCTCAATAATGCCCAAGTATGAGAAACATTAATTTAAAAAAACAAAGGCATGTCATAATCAATTTGCTTAAAATATTGATGAAGAGAAAATCTTAACAGTGGCCGGAGTGGGGGGGGGAGACATATTACAAGAACTACAAAGATAAGAACGACAACAGATTTCTTGTTGGAAACAATGCAATCCAAAGGACAGTGGAAAAGTATTTTGTAACAAAAAGGATAAAAATTGTCAACCTACAAGTCTAAACCAGCAAAAATATCTTTAAAGAACAAAGGCAAAATAAAAACCTTTTCAGATATACAAAAGTTGAAAGAATTCATCACCAGAAGACCTGCACTATAAGAAAGTCAATCAGGGAGAAGGACTTAATGAGAAAGATAATGATACCAGATGGAAATATAGATCTATCTACACAAACAATAAAGAGCACTGGAAATAGTAACTATGTGGGTAAACAGAAGAGACTTTTTTCATTTAGGAAAAAAAAAGTTTTTTTTATCATTGAAATCCCTTTAAAATATTCACTGTTTAAAAAAATAATAATACCGATGTAATCATGGAGTTTATAATATATGTAGTTGTGAAATATATGATAAAAATAGCACAAAAGCTAGGAAGAGGAAAATGGAAGTACTGTTGTAAGATTCTTATAATATATGATTAAATTATGAAAATATATATGAATAAATAATAAATATGAATTAAAAATAAATATGAAAATATATGATAAATTATGAAAATAAACTGATAAGTTAGACATATACTAAAAACCCTAAAGAAACCCATAAATAACACAACAAATGGTTGTAGCTGATAAGCCATCATCAGTGACAAAATGCAATCATACAATTATACTCAACCTCAAGAAAGGTTAAAAAAAAAAAAGAGGAGGGGGGACGAAGAATAAACGAGACAAATAAAAAATAAATTGCAGGATAATAGATTCAAATCCAACCATGTCAATAATTAAATTAAATGTAAACAGTTTAAACACTCCAATTAAAAGGTAAAGATTATAAAGTTGGATAAAAAAGCAAGACCCAAGTATATGCTGCTTAAAAGGTGCAACTTAATTATAAAGATACAAATTAGATAAAAATAAAAGGATTGATAAAATACTCTATCTTAGGCTGGATTCTCTAGAGAAACAAAACCAGTAAAGCATATAAATATATATAGAGAGAGATTTATATCAAGGAAATGACTCATGTGGTTGTAGAGGCTGGAACATCCCAAATCTGTGGGTCAAGAAAGAGGCTTCTCCTGATTCACATAGCCACAGAGACTAGTCAACCCAAGATTGGCAGGTCGGGAAGCAGGGCTCTTGTTTACAGGCTGTGAAGATCGACGAATTCCAAGATCAACTGGCAAAACCACAGGTAAGCTGCTAGCTAAAGTCCCAAGAACCAGAGGGTCAGATGAACAGGAGCCAGCTGCAGCATCCAGAGTGAGCAAAAGTCCACAAGCCTTGCCAGAAAGTCCACTTATGTTTGATGCAGGCCACAACCCCAAGGAAACTTCCTTTCCACTGATTGGCTACTCACAGCAGATCCTATCATGGAGGTGATCACGTTACATCACATCTCATCATGGAGTGATCACAACATCATACCACTGCCAAACTACATCATAACTGCCAAACCACTGAGAATCATGGCCCAGCCAAGTTGACACACAACCTTAACCATCACAATCCCTTTGGGGAAGGCTGAGAGAAAGATTAACAGTATAAATTTTTGGCATTGTAGTGGGGTTCTTCCTCAAGGGGACTTGGCCTCCCCTTCATTCAAGGAGTTGTGGATCTGTAAACTTGCTTAAGCCTGGGAATTTATTGAGGGACCATGACTCTCTCTTCTGGTGATTCGAGTTAGACTGCTGTTCAGTTGACCTAGAATTCTTCCACTTGTACAGATCAAGTAAATATTCAGTAGATTTCTCATCTATTTCAGTCCTAGGGACACCATGACTAAGTAGCCAACACCATAAGTTCATATGCATCAGACTATTTTGATTACTGCTTTGACTCTGCTGTCCATTACTGTAACCATGCCCACCTTGTCTTTGTCAATTGAGTGCCCCTACCACTACAGGGTCCAATCCACCCCACTGTAGTTAGGTGTCTTAATTCAGTTAGGGCAGTTCCCTCTGTCAAATCTGACTCACATAAAATAGCAATCACAGCAGTTTTCAAGGATGCTGGGGCTCCCTTCACAAATTTGTTCCTCACATTTGTGGTAATAGATGTGTCCTCTGGGCACTCCATGTATGGGTCTGTAGGTCTAACCTGACAAATCCACTCTAGCATGCAAATTTCTCTAAGAAACTTTGGATACCTTCCTCTACAGTATACCAGGACAGGTCTGGTATTTCAACTTGATTTAGTGTAGGCTACCACACAATTCATGCTTCAGTGGCCCAACCAAATAAACTATTAGATCCTTTCCTAACCTCTCAAACTGAAACATTGAATGAAGAATCCGTGCTTAGTGGGTCCATACCAATAAACTTAGACTGATCCAACTTTATGTTCCTTGCACCATTTTCCCACACCCTTAATAGCCATTCCCATACATATTCCCAAAGTCAAGCAGTTCTTTTGGAGTGTAGCATACCTCTTCCTGGGTCACACTTTGTACTTTACCTTTTGGGGCTCACTGGGATTTAAGTCTAGTTATATGTATAGAAGCAAAAATGGATGGTGAGGATGTGTTTTGAGAACATTCAGCAATGTCTTGTAGTCATATGCCTCAAGCAATGACCCAGGCGATGACTCAGACAAAGGCTCTTCAAACACAACTGGGTTAATCTCATCAGATGGGGTGGAAGGTCTAATGGTTTTGTTGCCAGGAGTGATTCGATGGAATTTAGGGACTCAGTGTCCCCAGCTTCCTGATTATCTGCCTATATGTGCTCATCCCAAGTTTTAGGACCCCGTTTCTTCCCAATCAATGCCCTCACTTTAAACTCAGACCCCACTGGAGGTTGGGAATTCAATTGGAATTGTAATTCAGCCACTCTGAATATAAGACTCTGGGTTTGGTTTTTGACAGTATCAGCTCTGTTATTACAAGAAATAAGTCTTTCTTTCAGCACACAAGTGACAAATTTAAGGTTGTTTATGTGGCACTTGTGCTTTGACTCTGAAGCCTTGATCTCATCTCTTTCTTTCACCACTTTGTCTAGCCGAAGTAGGACCAACCAACCAGCTTCCTTATGCTTCCCATTCTGACAAAATTGTAGAAAAGTATCAAAAGTGCAATCACCTATAGTCATCTCACACCACCTCACTCCATGGTTTAGCAGTGCCCTCTTTACTACTGGAAGCAGAGTCAACAACATCTTTAAGACTAACAGGACATGAGAAACAATTTAGAAAATTCATCCTTACAATTTTGTTTTTCTAGAACCACTGTCAGTACTAAATGTCTTAGGCTGGTTTCTCTAGAGAAGCAAAACCAGTGAAGCACGTATATATATATACATATCTAGTGGTTAAGAATTACAGCTGCTAATCAAAATGTTGGCAGTTCAAATTCACAAGTCTCTGCTTAGAAACCCTGTGGAGCAGTTATACTCTGTCCTACAGGGTCGCTATGAGTTAGAATCAACATGGCAACAATGAGTTTGGTTTCTTGTTTGATATGTATATGTATATATATATATATATAGAGAGAGAGAGAGAGGGAGAGAGACAGAAGGAGATTTATATCAAGAAAATGGCTCATACGCTTGTAGAGGCTGTAAAGTACCGAGTCTGGGGGTCAGGCATCAGGCTGGAGGCGTCTCCTAAATCATGTAGCTGCAGGGGCTGATGAACACAAGATCAGTAGGTAAGATGGCAGGCTGCTGGCTTAAGTCCCAAGAATCCGAGTTGCAATGATGACGAGCCAATTGCAGGATCCAAACCAGACCAAAAGCGTGCGAGCTTTGCTAGAAAGTCTATATATATGTTGCATGCAGGCCATACCCTCAAGGAAACTCCCTTTCAACTGATTGGCTGCTCATAGCAGATCTCATCCTGGAGAGATTACATTATATCAGATCTTATCATGTAGGTGATTACACATTACATAACTGTTAAACTACATCATAACTGCCAAATCACTGATTAGCCAATCAGTTGAAAGTGAGTTTCCTTGGGTGTGTGGCCTGCATCAAATGTAAGTGGACATTCTGGCAAGGCTCATGGGCTTTTGCTTACTCGGGATCCTGCGGCTGGCTCCTGTTCATCTGACCTCTGATTCTTGGGACTTGAGCTAGCAGCTTACCTGCAGTCTTGCCTGCCGATCTTGGGATTCATTGATCTGTGAGCAAATCCCTGCCGTCTGACCTGTCAGTCTTGGGTTCGCCAGCCCCTGCAGCTACACGAATCGGAGGAAGCCTCTATCCTGATCCACGCACTGGGATGTTTCAACCTCTGCAACCTCATGAGCCATTTCCTGATATAAATTTCTCTGTATATATATTTATACACTCTACTGGTTTTACTTCTCTAGATAACCCAGCCTAAGACAGGGATTTACAGCCTTTTATGAGAGTGACTCTTCATTGGGGAAAAGGAAATAATCAGACTTTTCAGGGATTACTAGTTACTGGCTCTGAACTGACACTAACTCCAGGAAACCCAAAATGTCACTGTGGTCTGCCAGTCAGAGTGGAGGCATATGGAGGTCAGGTTATTAATGGAGTGTTAGCTCATTTCTGTCTCATAGTAGGTCTAGTGGGTCCCCAAATGCATCTTGTAGTGATTTTCCCAGTTCCATAATGCATAATTGAAATAGACTCAGCAACTGGCAGAACCCCCACATTGGATCCCTGATAATTGGAGTAAGGGTAATTATGGTAGGAATGGCTAAGTGGAAGCCATTAGAACTGCCCCTACCTAAGAAAATCATACAACAAAAGCAATACTGCTTTCCTGGATGGATTGCAGAGATTACTGCCACTATCAAGGACGTGAAGGATGCAGGGGTGTTGATTCCCACCACATCCCCATTCAACTCACCTATTGGGCCTATGCTAAAAAGAGAGTGATCTTGAAGGACAGTGGATTATTGAAAACTTAACCAGGTGGTGACTCCAATTGCAGCTGCTGTTGCAGATGTTGTATCATTGCTTGAGCAAATTAATATATCTCCTAGTACCTGGTATTCAGTTATTGATCTGTCTAATGCCTTTTTCTACATACCTGTTTTGAAGGATCACCAGAAGCATTTTGCCTTCAGCTGGCATGGCCAGCAATACACCTTCACTGTCCTACCTCAGAGCTATAACAACTCTCCAGCCCTATGTCATAATTTAGTCCACAGGGACCTTGATCACCTTTTACTTCCACAAGACGTCACACTGGTCCATTACATTGATGACATTATGCTGATTGGACCTAGTAAGGAAGAAGGGTCAATGACTCTGGACTTATCAATAAAACATTTGTGTGCTAGACGGTGGGAAATTAATCTGACAAAAATTCAGGCACCTTCCACCTCAGTGAAATTTCTAGGGATCCAGTGGTGTGGGGCATGTTGAGATATCCCTTCTGAAGTGAAGGATAAGTTATTGCATCTGGCCCTTCCCAAAATTAAAAAGGATGCACAATGCCTGGTGGACCTCTTCAGATTTTGGAAATAACATATTCCTCATTCGGGTGTGCTGCTCTGGCCTATTTATCAAGTGACTCGAAAAGCTTCTAGTTTTGAGTGGGGCCTAGAACAAGAGAAGGCTCTGCAACAGGTTCAGGTTGCCAACAAACTGCTCTGCCCCTTGGGCCTTATGATCCGGCTAATCCAATGGCCCTTGAAGTGTCAGTGGCAGATAGAGATGCTGTTTGGAGTCTTTGGCAGGCCCCTATTGGTGAATCACAGCACAGACCCTTAGGATTTTGGAGTAAAGCTCTGCCATCCTCCACAGATAACTACTCTCCTTTTGAGAAACAGCTTTTTGCTTGTTATTGGGTCTTAGGAGAAACTGAACACTTAACTATGGGCCGCCAAGTCACCATGCAACCTGAGCTGTCCATCACGAACTGGGTATTGTCTGACCTACAGAGTCATAAAGTTTGACGTGAACAGCAGCACTCCATCATTAAATGGAAGTGGTATCTACAAGATTAGGCCCAAGCAGGACATGAAGGCAGAAGTAAGTTGCATGAGGAAGTGGCCCAGATGCCCATGGTCTCCACTTCTGTCACATTACCTTCCATTTCCCAGTCAGCACCTATGGCCTCATGGGGAGTTCCTTATGATCAGTTGACCAAGGAAGAGAAAATTTGTGCCTGGTTTACAGGTGGTTCTGTGTGATATGCAGGCACCACTCAAAAGTGATCAGCATTAGCATTACAATCCCTTTCTGCAACCTCCCTGAAGGACAATAGTGAAGGGAAATCCTCCTAATGTGCAGAACTTCAAGCAGAGCACCTGGTTTTTCGCTTTACTAGGAAGGAGAAATGGCCGGACATGTGATTGTATACTGATTCATGGACTGTGGCCAATGGTTTGTCTGAATGGTTAGGGACTTGGAGGGAACATGGTTGGAAAATTGGAGACAAGGAGGTGTGGGGAAGATGTATGTGGGTCAACTCCTCTGAATGGGCCAAAGAAGTGAAAATATTAGTGTCTCATGTGAATGATCACCAAAAGGTGACCTCAGCAGACGAGGATTTTAACAATCAAGTGGATAGGATGACACATTCTGTGGAAACCAGTCATCCTCTTTCCCCAGCTACTCCTGTCATTGTCCAATGTGCTCATGAACAAACTGGCCATGGTGGCAGGGATGGAGGTTATGTATGGGCTCAGCAACATGGACTTCCACTCACCAAGGCCGACTTAGCTATAGCCACTGCTGAGTGCCTGATCTGCCAGCAGCAGAGATCCATACTGAGTTTCTGATATGGCACCATTTCTGGAGGTGATCAGCCAGCAACCTGATGACAGGTTTATTACATTAGACTGCACACTTCATGGAAAGGGCAGCGTTTTGTTCTTACTAGAACAGACATTTATTCTGGATATAGATTTGCCTTCCCTGCACACAATGCTTCTGCCAAAACTACCATCTGTGGACTTACAGAATGCCTTATGCACCAACATGGTATCCCACACAGCATCTCCTCAGATCAAGGGACTCACTTCATAGCAAATGAAGTGTGGTAACGGGCCCATGCTCATGGAATTCACTGGTTTTATCATGTTCCCCATCATCCTGAAGCAGGTGTCTTGATAGAACAAAGGAATGGCCTTCTAAAGACACAATTACAGTGCCAGCCAGGTGGCAATACTTTGCAGGGTTGGCACAATGTTCTCCAGGAGGCTGTATATGCTCTCAACTAGCATCCAGTATATGGTGCTGTTTCTCCCATAGCCAGGATTCATGGGTCTAGTAATCAAAGGGTGTAAATGGGAGTGTTACCACTCATTATTACCCCTAGTGACTCATTCACAAAATTTTTGCCTCCTGTATACATGCTGCTATTCTCTGCAGGCCTAGAGATCTTAGTTCCAAATGGAGGAATGCCACTCAGCCACTTTGGGCTCCTTATTCGTCTGGAAAAACAGGCAAGGCAGGGAGTTACCATACTGGCTGATGTGATTGATGCTGATTACCAGGAGGAAATCAGATTCATATTACATCATGGAGGTAAAGAAAAGTATATCTGAAATTCAGGAGATCCCTTAGGGCGTCTCTTAGTACTACCATGCCCTGTGATTAAAGCCAATACCCAATTCCGACATGACTACTAATGGCCCAGACCCTTTAGGAATGAAGGTTTGGGTCACACCATCAAGCAAAGAGCCACAACCAGCTGAGGTGCTTCTTGAAGGTAAAGGGAATACAGAATGGGTGGTGGAAGAAGGTAGTTCTAAATACCAGCTACAACCATGTGACCAGTTGCAGAAATGAAGGCTGTAATTGTTAGGAGTATTTCTTCCTCGTAGGTGTGCATCAAATATTTTTGTTTTCTTCACTTATAAAATAGAAGATGTAAACAGGACTAGTGCATTTTCGGTTGTACCAGTGTTAGTTGTATCGTGTTAGGCGTAAGTATGACTTACGGTTTAAGGATGTGTACAGGTGCCATGTTGACAAGGGGTGGACTGTGATGGTTAAGGTTGTATGTCAACTTGCCTGGGCCATGTTTCTCAGTGGTTTGGCAGTTATGACGTAGCTTAGCAGTTATGTATGATGCAATCACTTCCATGATGAGATCTGATATAATATAATCTCCTCCATGATGAGATCTGCTATGGGCAGCCAATCAGTTGAAAGAAAGTTTCCTTGGGGATATGGCCTGCATCCAATATATATGGACTTTCTGGCAAACCTCACAGGCTTTTGCTCTGCTCTAGATCCTGCATCTGGCTCGTCATCATCTGAACTCCAGTCCTTGGGACTTCAGTCAGCAGCCTGCCATCTTACCTGTTGATCTTGGATTCATCAGTCCCTGCAGCTATGTGAGTCAGGAGAAGCCTCCAGCCTGACACCTGACCCACTGACTTGGGATTTTCTAGTCTGTACAACCATGTGAGCCATTTCCTTGATATAAATATCCCTCTCTCTCTCTCTTTCTCTCTATAGATATAGAGATAGAGATATACACACACTTCATTTGTTTTGCTTCTCTAGAGAACCCAGCCTAAGACAGCACTGAACACCAAAATCAGAAAAAGAAGATATTGGAGAAACTTTAAGAAACTAGAAGAAGAAGTGCAAAATTAAACCAAAAGAAGCAGAGAAAAGAAATAGTGAGGGTCAAAGAAAAAAATCAGTGAAATAGAAAACAGAAAAAAATAATAGAGAAAATGGAACCAAAAGCTGGATGTTTGGAAAAATCAATAAAACTGATAAACCTCTAGCTAGACTGATCAAAATAAAAAGAGAGAATATGATATTATCAATTGGGAATGAGACAGAAAACATCACTATAAATTATACAGCAGAGATTTCCAGTGTTGGCACTATTGACATTTTGGGCTGGATAATTTCTTGCTGTGGGCCTGTCTTGTATACTGTAGAATGTTTAATTGCATCCTTGGTCTCTATCCACTAGATGCCAGTAACAGTCTCCAAGTTGTGATAACC
Source organism: Trichechus manatus latirostris (assembly GCF_000243295.1). Lineage (NCBI taxonomy): Eukaryota > Metazoa > Chordata > Mammalia > Sirenia > Trichechidae > Trichechus > Trichechus manatus. The sequence continues at coordinate 6,192,907 of NW_004444090.1, forward strand.
AAAAATATCTTCAGACATTGCCAAATGTCCCCTAGGGGGCAAAAATGCCCTATTGCTAACCTCTGCTCTCTATATATTAGAAAGTTAGTAACAGAATATTATAAACAACTTTATGCCAATAAATTTGACAACTTAGATGAAATGAAAAATAATTAAAGACACACTAAAAAGCTCACTCAAGAAGAAACAGATAACTTTATTAACCATATTGCTATTAAATAAATTTTTAGTTTAAAATATTTTCACTAAGAAAACTCTAAGCCTAGATAGCTTAATTAGTGAATTTTACCCCTTACAGGAAGGTAACAATTTTATGAAAACTCTGCCTGAAAATTTAAAGAGAGAAAATGCTTCTTAACTCATTCTATGAGGTCAGCTTTTACTCAGATACAAAACAAGACCAAGATGTTACAGGAAGAAAATTGTAGATGATTATTTTTCATATACATAGACTTAAAAATTCTTAACAAAATTTTAACAGTTTGAATTTTTTTTAACGGATTCCAAGTGGGGTTTTTCCCCAGAATGCTAAGTTAGCTAAACGTTTAAAAACCTGTCAGTGTAATTCATCATATTAACAGATTGAAAAGTGAAAAACCATATAATCCTCTCAATAGATGCAGAAAAAGCATTAAACAAAATTCAGCATCTATTCCTGATAAAAACTCTCAGCTAAATAGGAAAAGAAAGGAGCTCCCCAAATCTGATAAAGGGTCCTGTGAAAAGAACACAGGTAACATCAGACTCAATGCTGAAAGATTAAATGTTTTTTCCTTAACGTCAGCAACAAGTCGAGGTATGTCTGCTCTCACCATTTCTACTCACTATTTCACTGGAGATTACGGTAAGTAAAAGAAATAAAAGGTATATAGATTAAAAAGAAAGAAGTAGAACTGCCTTTATTCACAAGCAACATTTTTTTGTATGGAAAATCATATAGAATCTACAAAAAAGCTGTTAAAACTATTACAGTTTAGCAAGTTTGCAGTATACAAAATAAGCATACAAAATTCAATTGTTTTTCTCCATATTAGCAATGAAAAATTGAAAATAGAAAAAAGGCACCTTTTACAGCAACTTCCAAGGACCCCTAGTGGCATGGTGGTTAAGCACTCGCTGCTAACCAAAAGGTCAGCGATTTGAACCCATCAGCCGCTCTGTGAGAGAAAGATGTGGTAATCTGCTTCCATAAAGATTTCAGCCTTGGAAACCCTGAGGGGCAGTTCTGCTCTGTCTTATAGGGTCACTGTGAGTCAGAATTGCCTTGACAGCAATGGTTTTGGTTTCGGTTTTACAATAACTTCCAAAAACATGAAATACTTAGTATAAATCTGACAAAAGATACATAGTACATAAAACCTGTACCCTGAAAGCTGCAAAAACACTGCTGAGAGAAATTAAGGAAGACTTAAACAAAGAGATATACCTTGTTCAGGGATCAGAAAAGTCATTATTGTTAAGATGTTAATTTTCCCAAATTGATATGTCAATTCAGAGAATTCTAGTCAAAATTCCAGCAGGCCTTTTTTTCTTTTGTAGAAATTGACAAGCTGATTCTGAGATTCATATGAAATTGCAAAAGACCTGGAAGAGCCAAAACTAATTTTGAAAAAGAAGAGCAAAATTAGAGGACTTAAACTATCTATTTCAAGATTTAATATAAAGTTACAATAATCAAGAGAGTGTGGTATTAGTGTAAAACCACCAAAAAGCAAACCCATTGCCATCAAGTAGATTCCAACTCATAGCGACCCTATAGGACAGAGTAGAGCTGCCTCATAGGATTTCCAAGGCTGAAATCTTTATGGAAGCAGACTGCCACATCTTTCTCCTGCAGAACGACTGGTGAGTTCAACCGCCAACATTACGCTTAGCAGCCAAGTGCTCAGTCACTGCTCCACCAGGGCTCTGGTATTGGTCAAAAGATAAACAAATGGGTCAATACCTGTGAATAAACTGAGAAATGTACCCACGCAATATAGATGATTGATTCTTGATAAAGGAGCAAACACAATTCAGTGGATAAAGGATAGTCTTTTCAACAAATGGTACTAGAATGTTTGGATATTTATATGCCAAAACAAATAACTTTAATCCATACCTGCATCACATGCAAAAATTAACTCAAGATCGATCACAGAACTTAATGCAAAACCTAAGACTATAAAACTTCTAGAAGAAAACATAGTAGAAAATCTTGAGTTAGACAAATGTTTTGTAGATATGACTCCAAAAGCTCGATCCATATAAGAAAAAAATTGGTAAATTAGGTTTCATCAAAATTAGAATGTTCTGCTCTTCAAAACACTCTCTTAAGAGAATGAAGAGATATTTGGGAAATAGTTTGGCAACTTTTTTAAAGTTAAACATATACATCCCATATGACCCAGCCATTTCACTCCTAGGTATTTATCTAAGAGGAAAGGAAATACAGTAAAACCTACGAAAGCTGGAAGCTATGTAAGACAGAAACATGTCAGAGAAGAAAAACGCAAATATTTTCCACTAAAACAAGCAATAGAAAAGTAGTTTAGACTGCACCCTGTCAAAGGCAGAAAACTTGTGAGACCCAGAAAAACAAGGCAGTCCTGTCAAGTTCCAGCTCTGATAGGTTTCACTGTATACGTCCATACAAAGACTTATACACAGATAGCCATAGAAGCTTTATTTGTAATAACCCAAAACCGCAAACAACCTGAATGTCCATCGACAGGTAAATGGATAAACAAATTGTGAAAAATACACACAGACATAATGGACTACAAATCAACAATAAAAAGGAATGAACTATTGATACTTGCAACAACATAGATGAATCTCAAAATAATTATGCTGAATGTAAAACAACAGACAAAAAGTACATACTGTATTATCCCATTCATACAAAATTCTAGAAAATGCAAGCTAATCTATAATATCAGAAAGCATTTCAGTGATTGCATGAGGACGTGTAGGCTGAGGAATGTCAAGAGGTGGGGATTACAAAGGGACACAAAGAATCTTTTTGGAGCAGTGTGTTTGTATGTCCCAACTTATCAAATTACACTTTAAATATACCCAGTTTTTTTGTGTTTCAATTATGTCTCAATAAAGTGTCAAAAAAAACCTGGAAGACTGAAAATTGAACTAAAGTTTAGTGAGTTGTGAAAAACTAGGAAGTGGGTCAACTTATGAAGTATATAGGGTATCCATCAAATTATGCTGATATCTAGTAAAATAAAAAATTTTATTTTGAATAAAGTATAACCAATAGAGTTATCAAGAATATTTGGAATGAAAGTGAGGAACCTTTTGAATTGTCAGTATACCAGTTAGAATATGCACATACACACGTACACATATGTATATAGTCTATGGATACATTATTTTTATTATAAGTTAATGATGAGTTTTTGTATCTCATTTATAACTTCATTCCCCTCTTCTATCCCTAACTTATGAAAACAGCAACCACTTGGGGAAATAAATTAGTTACCAAAATTCAGTCCATTGTGTGTCATGTTTATGTAACAATTTAGTTTTAATCATTATTGATGGGACACTTCATTTTATGTACTGGGGCAGCACAAGACTCCAGTCAGTTATAGAGACTGCTGTTCGCCATGACAGAGAATCATTCTCTATAAGCTTTGTTGTAACATTTCCAAAGAAGAATGTAAACAAACCAAAATTTCAAAGATAAAGGGGACATAAGCACAACGTTAAGTCCTGAAAATAAAAGTGTTTAATGCATATAAAAAATACAAACTTCAAAAGATTTCTCTGAGCAACCATTTTCAGACCCAAGAAATCCAGAATACTATTCACCACACGCTTTCTGTGCATAAGAAAGTCCATGTTAAGTAACAAAACAGATTCAGATGTGCCCCATAAGTTGCAGGGCTAGTGTTTCTGATTCCTGGTAACTAATGAGACTGATAGGCCATTCTATAAAAAATCACAAAACTGCTTCTTATTGCATCCAATAATCTAAGACCATTTGAAATTAGTTGCCATGAATGATTCTATAAATTAAAAATTTTTCCCCATTTCTAGAAATCCTAAGTTTAAGAAAATTTATTAATTCAGTTAAAATAATCAGTCATTTGTGTAGTCAGAGTTGTGTATGCTAATAACATGTCCTTTTATCCTGAAAAAAAATTGAACTTCTATTGTAAATATAGTAAGAAAATATTTTAATTAATGGTTGAGTAAAATATTAGCCCATAGTCTAAGTGCTTAATTTGTTATTAGTGAGTCTTAATCAGAAAAACTGGTCACTCTGTTAAAAACAGCCAAACTGTCGCTTGGACCTTGATTCTCTCCCCAGAAGACCAAGGGTGGCTTTAGGTCTGTATGTTTCTTGAAATTATTTTAAAACTTCTGTTAAAGTGCATTTTTCTGAGAAGAGGGTTAAGACTTTCATTGGATTCTTAGGTTGTTACTCAAAAAAGTTTAAGAATCACTGAATCAGAGGTATATCTGTCACAGTATCTTTTCAATATCTGTCTTAAAGGCGCTTCTTATCCCAAATAATGCCGATATATACTTGTTTAACAACAGCAATGTATCTGTTACTGTTGCTGCATAACAAACCACCCCAAACTTAAGGCATAAACAATAATCATTTTATTTTACTTAAGGATTTCATGTCAGCAATTCAACAGGGTTCAGCAGAGATGGCTTGTATCTACTCTACAATGTCTGTCGTGTGTTGTTGCTTTGTGACATTGAGTTGATTCTGACTCACGGTGAATGGACTTACGATAACCCCATGTGTTACACAGTAGAACTGCTTCATAGAGTTTTCTTGGCTGTAATCTTTATAGAAAAAATCATCAGGTCTTTTCTTCTGCAGTGCCACTGGGTGGGTTTGAACCGCCAACCAGCTAAGCGCAAACCATTTGCGCCACCCAGGGACCACTCTACAATGTCTAGGAAGACTCAGATGGCTAGAGGTGACTCAAATGGCTAGGGCTGGAACCATCTGGAGGCACCTTCACTCTGTGCCTGATGCTTGTACTGAGATGACACAAAGACTGGGCTCAGCTGGGACTGTTAACTGGAGCACCTACACATGGCCTCTCTGTGTGGCTTGGCTTTCACAGCAAGGCAACTGGGTTCTGAGGGGAAGCATCCCTAGAGAAAGCTTTCCAAGAGAACCATATGGCCCTGTGTGACCTAGCCTTGAAAGCTATATAGCATCATGTCTGCAATTCTCTACTGTTTGAGGAAGTCATAGCCTACCCATATTCAAAGGGAGGGGAGATGGACTCCACCTCCTGATGGGGCAGTGGCAAGGTAACATCGTAGAAGAGCATGGGGAGTGGGAGATATTTTGGCAGCCATTTTTGGAAAACGCAATCTGTAACTATGAACAACAAACAAATCTTTCTTCTCTTCAAATCAAGTATAATTTGAAGTATCCAAAATAAACGCCACTATTATTGGAAAAGGTGTCTGGCTCTGGCTTCTGTTAATGTAAATGGGAAAAGAGGCGTTCATGTTTTCAGGCTGATTTTCCCAAGTATAAGACTTCTAACTGGCTCATAACTTCCTCTTGGGAGTTACTCACCTTAACTTATTGTTAGCCATAAACATAAAGCACTATTACAATTGCTAGACAGACAATAATAATAACAAGCACTTCTGCTGGGGGCAGGAAATAGGGTGCTTATTTTGCATAATGTTTCTATTGACAAATTTCCTTAGGTAAATTGGTAGTTTTTGTGTGTTTTTATTTATAAGGCTGAAGTAACTTCATCCTTTTAAAAATATAGTTGCATCAAATTTCTTATCCTCGCTTTCTTAAAATTAAATCAGTTTATTTTATTTTCCTAGCTTATCTGCTGTTTAATAGTGGCTTGATTACTTTTCAGTCTATATGCTGGTCTTTTTACTCTCGTTCATCAAAAAACATTTATTACGTATTTAACTATGAGTCAAGTACTGTGCTGGATGCTAGAGACATGGTCCTTGCTTTCATTCCTTGTGGAGGACATGTATCAAGCAAATAATTACAAATGTGATGAAGGCTATGAGGAACTGCAGAATGCCATGGGACATCTAACAGGAGGAACAATCTGGTATGAGAGATAGAATGTGGGCATGGGGGTAGAACAAATTGTTTCATGGGGAGTGAAGAGCATGAAAGGAGCCCTTGTGATACAGTGTTAAGTGCTCCATTGCTGACTGAAAGATTGGCTATTCGAACCCACCAGCCGCTCCACAGGAGAAAGATGTAGGATCACTATGAGTCTGAATTGACTCGATGGCAATGGAGTTTTTTTTTTGGAAAGTGCACGCATGGAGTCCCTGGGTGATGCAAACAGTTAATGTGCCAGGCTGCTAACCTAAAGTTTGGAGGTTCAAGTCCACCCAGAGGAGCCTTGGAAGAAAGTTCTGATGATCTACTGCCAAAAAAACAGCCATTGAAAACCCTATGGAGCACAGTTCTACTCTGACACACATGGGGTCACCATTAGTCAGAATCGACTGGAAGGTAACTGGTTCTGGTTAAACAGCACTTATAGGAAAGATCATGGTACCTTAGGAGACAGAGAATGATGTTGAGCACCTTTTTGAATGTGCTTATTGGTCTTTTGAATATCTGGTTTTGTAAAATCATGTTCACCTCTTTTGCCCATTTCTTATCAGGTTGTTTGTCTTTTTCTTATTCCTTCATAGGGGCTCTTTGTATATTCTGGACACAATATTTAAATATGTATGTTTCAAATATATTCTCCCTGTCTATGCCTTGCTTTTTTATTTTTTTTTAATTGTGCTTTAAGTGAAAGTTTACAATTCAAGTTAGTTTCTCATACAAAAATTTATACACACATTGTTATGTGACCCTAGTTGCTCTCCCTATCCTGTGACAGCACACTCCTCCTTTCCACCTCAGATTTCCCGTGTCCATTCATCCAGTCCCTTTCTGCCTTCTCATCTTGCCTCCACACAGGAGCTGCCCATTTAGTCTCATGTATCTACTTGAGCTAAGAAGCACCTCTTCATGAGTATCATTTTATGTCTTATAGTCCAGTCTAATCCATGTCTGAAGAGTTGGCTTCGGGAATGGTTTCAGTTCTGGGCTAACAGAGAGTCCAGGGGCCATGTCATCCAGGGTACCCCCAGTCTCAGTTAGACCTTTAAGTCTGGTCTTTTTACTAGACTTTGAATTCTGCACCCCACTTTTCTCCTGCTCCATCAGGG
>NW_004444090.1:6201163-6202335 GCF_000243295.1 Trichechus manatus latirostris
GTGTTTTTTGGATTAATGCTAGCCTTGTTGGGGTAGATAGTATCCCATTGTAGTTTTGATTTGCATTTCTCTAATGCCTAATGATCATGAGCATTTCCTCATGTGTCTGTTAGCCGCCTGAATGTCTTCTTTGGTGAAGCACCTGTTCATATCCTTAGCCTATTTTTTAATTGGGTTATTTGTCTTTTTGTTGTTGAGGTTTTGCAGTATCTTGTAGATTTTAGAGATTGGACACCGATCGAATTTGTCATAGCCAAAATTTTTTTCCCAATCTGCAGGTTATCTTTTTACTCTTTTGGTAAAGTCTTTTGATGAGCTTAAGTGTTTGGTTTTTAGGAGCTGCCAGTTATCCAGTTTCACTTTTGGGTTTTATGCATTGTCACTTATGGTTTGTATTCTGTTTATGCCATGTATTAGGGCTCCTAGCATTGTCCCTATTTTTTCTTCCATGATTTTTATCATTTTAGATTTTATATTTAGGTCTTTGATCCATTTTGAGTTAGTTTTTGTGCATAGTGTGAGGTATCGGTCTTGTTTCATTTTTTTGCAGATAAGTATCCAATTATGCCCACATCATTAGTTAAAGAGACTGTCTTTTCCCCAGTTAATGGACTTTGGGCCTCTGTCAAATATCAGCTGCTCAGAGGTAGATGAATTTACATCTGGATTCTCGATTCTATTTCTGTTGTTTTACCAGTACCAGGCTGTTTTGACTACCGTGGCAGTATGACAGGCTCTAAAATCAGGTAGTGTGAGGCCCCCCACTTTGTTATTCTTCTTCAGTAATGCTTTACTATTCCGAAGCCTCTTCACTTTCTATAAGAAGTTGGTGATTTGTTTCTCTATCTCCTTAAAAAATGCTGTTGGAATTTGGATCGGGATTGCACTGTATCTGTAGATCACTTTGGGTAGAATTGACATGTTCACAATGTTGAGTCTTCCTACCCATGAGTAAGGAATGTTTTTCCACTTATGCAGGTCTCTTTTGGTTTCTTGCAGTAGTGTCTTGTAGTTTTCATTGTATAGGTCTTTTACGTCTTTGGTTAGATTTATTCCTAAGTATTTTATCTTTTGGGGGGCTATTGTAAATGGTATTGATTTGATGATTTCCTCTTTGAAGTCCTCTTTGTTGGTGTAGAGGAATCCAACAGAGTTTTGTATGTTTATCTTGT
>NW_004444090.1:6204182-6205617 GCF_000243295.1 Trichechus manatus latirostris
GTCCGCTTGATCATTATATAGTGTCCTTCTTTGTCTCTTATGGTGGATTTTGTTTTAAAGTCTATTTTATCTGAGATTAGTATTGCCACTCCTGCTCTTTTTTTGGTAGTTGTTTGCTTGATGTAGTTTTTTCCAGTCTTTGATTTTTAATAAACTTACATCTTTGTTTCTAAGGTGTGTCTCTTGTAGATAGCATATTGATAGATCCTGTTTTTTATCCATTCTGTCACTCTCCGTCTCTTTATGGGCACGTTTAGGCCATTTACATTCAGTGTAATTATTGAGAGGTGTTAGTTTATTGCTGTCATTTTATAGTGCTTTTTTTTGTGGTGCTGATATTTTCTTTGTTCCTCTTACTCTCCTGTGCTGAATTCTTTTGTTTGTGGAATTTTTTTATTTCTTTTGTTTTTGTAGGTTTTGTTTTTACTGAGACTTTATGTTTTTCCTCTTTATTTTGATGAGTACGTTTGTTAACTTTCTTTGTGGTTACCTTGAAATTTAACCTTATCTTCCTAGATTTGAACCAGTCTATTATTTCTTGGTATCGCTTAACTTCCTCTCCATTAGAAGTTCTATACCTACACTGTTTATTCCTCTTTTACTGTTCTGATGTTGTTGTCATTTACAGATTAACCTCTCTGGTTCCCTTTAGTAATTATTTTGATTGTGCATAGTCCTTAAGAGTTCATTTCCTAGGTTAGTATCTGGCTAGTACGATCCTGTGTCCTACATTCAGCCTGTGAGCTGATGTCATTCGTTCTCAGATCAAAGGACTACCTTCAATAAGTCTTGTAAGTTTGGTTTGGTTTTTACATATTCCCTTCATTTCTGTTTATCTGGAAATGTCCTAATATCGCCATCATATTTGAGAGACAGTTTTGCTGGATATATTATTCTTGGCTGGCAATTTTTTCTTTTCAAGGTTTTATATATATCATCTCATTGCCTTCTTGCCTGCATGGTTTCTGCCGAATAATCTGAGCTTAATCTTATTGTTTCTCCTCTGTATGTGACTTTTTGTTTTCCTTGAGCTGCTCTCAGGATTCTTTGTTTGTCTTTGGTTTTGGCGAGTGTGATTATGATATGCCTTGGTGATTTTTTTGGGAGGTCTATCCAATATGGGGTTCATTGAGCTTCTTGGATGGCCAACTTGTCATCTTTCATGATATTGGGGAAGTTTTCTGTCAGCAGTTCTTCAATGATCCTATCTGTGTTTTCTGTTTTGTCTCCCTGTTCTGGAACTCTGATCACTTGAAGATTTTTGCTTTTGATATTATCCCACATAATTCTCAGGGTTTCTTCATTTGTCTTCATTCTTTTTTCTGATTTTTCCTCAAACAGCTGTATCCAAGTGTTTGTCTTCAATTTCACTGATCCTGTCTTCCACCCTTTCCAAACCTGCTCCTCAGCCCTTCTAAGTCCATTTCTGAAATCT
>NW_004444090.1:6207267-6208769 GCF_000243295.1 Trichechus manatus latirostris
AGCTCCGTGAAGCTGCTTTCCCATACCCCCTGTTCACCGATCTCCAATAGGAGTCCAAGATGGGGGATCCATGCTGTGTTAGATGTTAGGGGATCTCTGCATGTATTTCTCCTCACTCTCTGTTCTCTGTCAGTGTCTTATTCCATTCATTGTTTGGCTAGGTTCTTTATCTCTTTATTTGATGCTTAGGGTTTCAGGATTGTCATTTTCTCTGTTTGGCTTGGTTTTTCGGATCTTTGCTGTGGAGGGACGGCGTGATGCTTCTGTCTATAGCACCATGTTGCCCAGAAGTCCCCTTTCTTCTTTTTGGATGTGTGCATTTATTGCCATAAACTGACCTCTGAGCACTGCTTTTGCTGTATCCCAAAGGTTCTCATAGGATGTGTTTTCATTCTCATTTGATTCTGTGAATTTCTTTATTCCATCCTTAATTTCTTCTATAACCCAATAGTTTTCGAGCAAGGTGTTGTTCAGTTTCCGTGTGTTTCATTTTTTTTTTCCTTGCTTTTTGTGTCATTGATTTCTACTTTTACAGCTTTATGATCAGAAAAGATGCTTTGGAATATTTTGATGCTTTGGATTCTGTGAAGGTTTGCTTTACAGCCTAATATGGTCTATTTTGGAGAATAGTCCATGTGCGTTGAAAAAGAAAGTATATTTGGCTGCTGTTGGGTGGAGTGTTCTATATATGTCTATGAGATAAAGTTGGTTGATTGTGGCATTTAGATCTTCCGTGTCGTTATTGAGCTTCTTTCTGGATGTTTTTTCACTGAAAGTGGTGTGTTGAAGTCTCCTACTATTATTGTGGAGCTGTCTATCTCTCTTTTCAATGCTGTTAGAGTGTGTTTTATGTGTTTTGGAGCACTGTCGTTGGGTGTGTAAATATTTACTATGGTTATGTCCTCCTGGTGTATTGACCCTTTAATCATTATATAGCGTTCTTCCTTATCATTTGTGGTGGATTTTACTTTAAAGTCTATTTTGTCAGAGATTAATACTGCCACTCCTGCTCTATTTTGAGTGTTGTTTGCTTGATATATTTTTTTCCAATCCTATGAGTTTTAGTTTATTCGTGTCTTTAAGTCTAAGGTGTGTCTCTTGTAGGCAGCATATAGACGGATTGTGTTTTTTTATCCATTCTGCCACTCTCTATCTCTTTATTGGTGCATTTAGTCCGTTTATATTCAGCGTAATTATTGATAGGTATGAGTTTAGTTCTGTCATTTTGATTTCTTTTTTTGTGTGTTGTTGACAGTTTCTTTGTTCCACTTAGTTATCTGTGCTGAGTCGTTTTTTTTATGCATTTTCTTTTCATCTTTTTCATTGTTGTTGATTTTGTATTTGCTGAGTCTTTATGTTTTTCTTGTTTTTTATTTTGATATGTAGGATTGTTAGTTTCCTTTGTGGTTACCTTAATATTTACCCCTGTTTTTCTAAGTTTAAACCAGTCTTTTATTTCTTTATATTGCCTTGACTTCCTCTCCATATGAAAGATCTATGAC
>NW_004444090.1:6220929-6238461 GCF_000243295.1 Trichechus manatus latirostris
CCCGTTTGCTGGTCTCCGATAGGAGTCCAAGATGGTGGATCTGCGCTGCATTAGCTGGTAGGGGACCTCTGCATGAATCTCTCCTCACTCTCTGTTCTCTTTCAGTATTCTCACTCTGTTTGGTGTTCGGCTGAGTTCTTTATCTCTTCATCTGATGTTCTAGGGTTTCAGGATTGTTGATTCTCTTTGGCTTAGTTTTTCGGATCTTTGTTGTGGAGGGACGGCGTGGTGCTTCTGCCTAGAGCGCCATCTTGCCGGAGTCTCCCTTTTTACTTTCTTAATGGTGACTTTGATGAACAAAACTTCTTCAGGCTGATAAAATTCAATTTATCTATCTTTTCTTTTATGGTTGGTCTTTTCTGTGTCCTCTTTTCTTGCCTAACTCAAGTTCATGAAGACAACTTCTGTGCTCTTTTTTAGAAGTTTCTTTGGTTTTGTCTTTCAGATTTAGGTCTAATAGCTCTCTTAAATTTATTTTTAATATATAGATACAGTTGTACCAGCATCATTTATTGTGGGTAACTTCTTTTTCTCTGTTGAATAGTTGGCACTGTTGCTGAAAATCAAGTAAATGCATATGTGTGGATCTACTTCCAAACTCTCTGTTCTACAATGTTTTGATGATGGTAGTTTATGGTCAGTATTGTCTTCATTATTCTAGGTCCTTTGCATTTTCATATAAATTTTAGAATTACCTTATCAATTTCACATTCCACCACCACCACCACCTATTGCCATCAAGTTGATTCTGACTCATAGTAGCGACCCTATAGGACAGAGTAGAACTGTCCCACGTGGTTTTCAAGGAGCACCTGGAGGATTCCAACTGCCGACCATTTGGTTAGCAGCCGTAGCTCTTAACGACTACACCACCAGGGTTTCCAACTTCACATTAGGGAAATCAAATTCAAACTACAATGAAATACCACTATGCATCCACCTGAATTACTAAAAATTAAAGACTGAAAATACCAAATGTTGGCAAAAATGTGGGACAATTGGAACTCTTATAAATTGCTGCTAGGAATACAAAATAGTACGATGACTTGAGAAAATTGTTTGGAAGTATGTGTTAAAGCCAAAATATAGCTACCCTCTGATTCATTGGTTCCATTTCTATGGATATATTCCCAAGGAAAAAAAGTGTATACGTTCGCAAAAAGACTTTTACATGATAATTATTCATATAATTACGGCTATTCATTATAGTCAGCTAATTCATCATAGCCAACAAATGGACACAACCACCAAATGTCTATCAACAGGTGAATGGATAACAAATTATGGTACAGTCACACAATGAAATACTCTATAGCAGTATAAAAGCATAATCTACTGACACATGCTATAATGTGAATGAATCTCAAAATGGTATCTTTGGAGAAAGAAGCCAAGCACAAAAAAAATACTATACTGTATGATTTAGTTATTGTCTTAGTCATCTGGTGCTGCTATAACAGATATACCACAAGTGGATGGCTTTAACAAAGAGAAGTTTATTCTCTCACAGTCCATAGGCTACAAGTCCAAATTCAGGGCATCAGCTCCAGGGAAACGCTTTCTCCGTCGGCTCTGGAGGAAGGTCCATGTCATCAGTCTTCCTTTGGTCTGGGAGCATCTCAGTGCAGGAACCTCAGGTCCAAAGGACACGCTCTGCTCCCGGCACTGCTTTCTTGGGTGGTATGAGGTTCCCATGTGTCTCTGCTTGCTTCTCTCTTTTATATCTCAAAAGAGATTGCATTAAGACACTATCTAATCTTGTTAACCTCATCAGTATAACCTCATCACAGTGACAGAATTTACAACACATAAGGAGATCACATATAATCTCATCACAGTGATAGAGTTTACAACACATAAGGAAATCACATCAGCTTACACAATCATACAACACTGGGAATCATGACCCAGCCAAGCTGACAGATATTTTTGGGGGACACAACTCAATCCATGACAGTTATATAAACTCAAGAACAAAAAAAAAACTATTTATGATGATAAAATTAAGAATAATCGTTACTGTGGGAAAGGTAGAGAGTGGACTCAATGAGGTAATAGAAGTGTGCTGTTTTTTTCATATGAGTGGTGGTGATTGTTGTTAGTTGCTGTCAAGTCAACTCTGACTCATGGCGACCATATGTATGCAGAATAGAACTGCTCCATAGGGTGTTCAAGGCTGTGATATTTTGGAAGCAGATTGCCAGGCCTGTCTTCTGAAATACCTCTGGGTGGGTTTGAATTGCCAATTTTTTGGCTAGTTGTCAAGCACTTCACTATTTGCACCACCCAGGGACTCCTGTGGGTGTATACATAGTTAAAGGTTAATGAAATTGCACTCTTAAGATCTGTGTACTTTACATATATGTTAATTTAAAAATAAAATAGAGAAAATTCCAGGAATACTGGAAGAGAGAAATCAAGGTGGAAGAGTGGTATAAAAAGTGGCTTGAAAAGTACATCAGACCACCTAGAGCCCTAAGAGTATCTCAACCTCTAGTGTGATAATTGTAATGAAAAATGTAGCTGATTGTTAAAGGAATTACTAGCATTAGTTGATCCTTTTAGGTGTTAATTATGATGGCACATCTAACCATCTATTAACTGGTGGCATTAGTTATATTCCCTTTGGTTATAAGTGACAGAAATTGAACTTGATCTACATTGAGAAAACATGAGAATTTATTATATAGAAACTGGATTGTCTCACTAAACCAAACGACAGGAACTCACTATCGAGTAGAACTAGGGACTGGACAACATCTGATATGATACCTTTCACTTCGAGGAAAATTTATTAGTAAACACCATCAAATAACCAGTTAGTTCATATAAAAGATATGGCTTGATTGTTAGGAATGGACCATTCTCTTCTTGGATCAATTAAAGATTTTTTACTTGTCAATAATTACAACAATAATTACATAAAACTGACAGACACTTTATCATGTGATATTACATTTAATTATTATAAGAACATAAAAGTTAGGTATTATCATTTCTATTGTACAGATGTGGAAAATATGACTTAAAGAAGTTAAATGACTTACATTTAAGCAAGTAGATGGAAAGTAGCAAAGTTAGGGTTTAAATTCTTACTGCTTCCAAAACTATGTTACTTTTATCATGCCATACTATTGCCAAAAAACTAACATAAGTAGATTTTGTTTCAGAACTCCTGGAAAAATTAGTGATTTTCTGTATCTATTGTCACTTTTGTGCATTTTACATTTAGCCCAGGTGTGGGGGACTTTGGATTGTTAAGTTAAAGAACTATACACTCAAGGTCACTGCAGGTATAGCCAACTTGAGTTTAGTCAGTCTTCGTATATAAATTCTCTTCTCTCAAGGATAATTTTTAAATCTCTTCAAATGCATTCTAAAAGGAGCATTTAGAATAAAAGTTGCAAATGCCTAGCAGACTGGGATTTGGTTTTATGAAAGGAGACATTAGAAAATACCATTTTTAGTCAAACTGGTATATTAAACTCAGCATTTTGTTCTTGAGAGTAATGTCAAGGGACATTTGTGGAAAGACATATCAGCGCTCACAATGTCATCTGCTAGAAGTTGGAGAGGTATTCTGAAACATCCCTTGATTTCTTAATAGAATTTAACTTTTATGGATTAAGACTATTCCTTTATTTCAAATCTTTTTGAACCAATAATATTTCTGTATTTGTCTTTTCTCAAAAATAACAAATACTCTTTTTGGTACAGCAGGACTTCTTTGGCCCTAAGTCTCTTCTCTTTCAAGCTTTAGGAAGTCCTTACAGGATATAACATTATCCACGTAGTATTCTGGCCAAAAATCTTTAACTTGAATTCAATCATGAGGAAACAACCAGCCAAATCCAAACTGAGAAATACTCTGTAAAATAATCTGCCTGGACTCTTAAAAAACTACCAATGCCATAACAGATGAAAAAGGCTGGGCAACTCCCAGAATAAGGAAGAGTAGAGAGTCATGCCAAATAAATGCAATGTGAGATATATTATTGGACTCTGGATCATAAAAAAGGAAAGGAGGGAGGGAGGGTTATACAAGACTTTATTGGGACAATTGAAGAAATTTGGATACGGATTCTATGTTAGATAATAGAATTAATGTTAAATATCTTGAGTGTGATAATATATGGTGATTCTGGAGGAGAGACTCATCTTCTTGGGAGATACATGCTGAAGCATTCAGGGGTTAAAAACAGCAACAACTACAAAAGGATACTTGCTGGCTCTGGAATTCTAAATTCTGATGAATAAATTTGTGTTCATCTTTCTAAGATTCCAAGGATATTAATATTTTTCATCCATTTTCCTGCAGCCTCCTTTCTCTAGATGATTTTTAGCCTTATGTCTTACTTGAGGTATGGTGACTAGAATTGCAAAGTATTTCTAATATGGACGTACAGTATCATGAGATAATGTTCTTCATTTCCAGTACCCTTCCTTTGACATTTTGCATTAGATTTTGGCACAGAAGCTTTTTAGGACAATGTTTTCAGGGAATGAGTCCCTGGGTGGTAAAAATGGTAAACATTCGACTACTAGCCAAAAGGTTGGTGATTGAAACCAAGGTGCCTTGGAAGAATGGCCATCTCCTTCAGAAAGGTCACAGTCTTGAAAACCCTATGGAGTACAGTTCTACTCTGCACACATGGGATTGCTGTGAGTCAAAACTGATTCAAAGGCAAAAAGAGTAGGAATTTTCTCCCCTCAACCGTCCCGTGCCCCAGGGAATAATCTAAAACAACTCATATGTTCCTTGTCGGCCAGCTCTTAGGATCCTGTTATTTGACATCATGGGCTTGACCCTTGCCTCCCCAGAAAAGTATATCATCAATTAAAAATTGTTAAATTTTAGTATGTATTTGTATGTACTATCACTTTGTAAAACAAAAAACTTGACTGGCTCCAGTGTTGACTCTGGTGACATCAGCCATCAGCTTCTGTATTTCAGAAACTGACTAAATTCTTCCCTATTGCTCTTCATTTCCTCTTTACTAAATTTTGCTCACCTACAGGTCAAACAATGTCCATGGAAGCAGCAGTCAAGAAATCAAACAATGTATTGCATTGGGCAAATCTGTTGCAAAAGGCCCCTTGAAAGTATTAAAAAACAAAGATGTCACTTTGATGACTAAGGTGTGCCTGACCCAAGCTGTGATATTTTCAATTGCCTCATATACATGTGAAAGCTGGGCAATGAAAAAGGAATACAGAAGAAGAATTGATGCATTCGAATTGTGGTGTTGGTTAAACATATTGTAGACTGCCAAAAGAACGAACAAATCAGTCTTAGAAGTGAGGATGGTGACTCACTTATTTCAAGTATGTCGTCAGGAAAGACCAATTGTTAGAAAAGATATCATGTTTGGTAAGGTAGAGGGCCAATGAAAACAAGAGAAACCCGCAATGAGATGGATTGACACAATAGCCGAAACAATGGACTCAAACATACCAATGATCATGAAGATGGTGCAGGACCAGCCAATGTTTTGTTCTGTTATACATAAGGTCTTCATGAATTGGAGCCAACTTGTTGGCAACCAACAACAGCAGCTCAAACAAGACATTGATATTATGTGTATATGTGCATACGTTTACATATATATTCATATATCTGTTTTTTTTTTAAAAGGACAACAACAAATAAGAGTGTGAAACCAAACAAGAGTACAGGCTGGAATGTAGTAAAAAGAGCATGGGCTTTGGAACCAGACCAATATTGCCTGAATCCTGGTTCTAACGTATATTGGCCTCTGGCCATGGTTGAGCCACAGAACCTCCCTGGGTTTCTGTGACCTCCCGGTATGGTTTTAAAGAGAATGTCTTATACATAGAGGAGGTCTTGAATCAATATTAGGTGTTACTTTTTTATTCCACCCCAAGAAAGTATAAAAATAATAGTAGCTAACATTTATTAAACTCTGCTATGTGCCTAAGGAGCCCTGGTGGTGCAGTGGTTAAGCGCTCTGCTGCTAACTGCAAGGTTGGAGGTTAGAATCCACTAGCCGTTCCACAGGAGAAAGATGTGGCAGTCTGCTTCTGTAAAGATTACAGCCTTGGAAACCCTACGGGGCAATTCTGCTCTGTCCTATAGTGTCGCTATGAGTGGGAAACAACTCAATGGCAACAGGGGTTTTTTTTGCTATGTACCTAGTTCTGTGTATAAAAAAAAGGTTTGTGCATAAAGTCAAGAGACTGACTGGTAAAGAGTAAGCTCTGGAGGCAGCCTTCCTGGGTTAGATTTCTGATTGTACCACTAATGAGCCTTATGACTGAGGACAAGCTACTTTATCACTCTATGCCTCAGTTCTCTCATCTTTTAAGTGCAGAAAAACAGTACCTTTGTTATAGGACTCTTATGTGGATTAAATGGGCTAATATCTGTTAAACACAACAGTGTCTGACATATACTAAGTACTCAAAATACCTTAGTTTTTGTATAAACAGTAATCCTATGAGTCAGGTAGAATCATTATTTTTATATTATTTGTGGGAAAATGATTCTTACTGAGGTGAGATAACTTGCCTAAGGTCACTCAGTAAGAGGCAGAATTAGGACTTCATTTTTGTCTGTCCACGCTATTAACTACTCAGATTTATCCCTATTCCTCTTCAAGCCAATTTCTTGGGGCTTGCTTAAATACTGGTAGCTCTGATGTAGGAACTTGGCAAAAAGATTTTGAAAATTTAAATATAAATTTTCTCACCAAATCTCCTTACTTATGCTTATTACTCCTCTCAAACAACTCCAGTGAAACAAACAAACATCATTTCTCCTCGTAGAAATCATGTTGACTCCCCCTTGGTAAATCATTCTCCTTTGGCTATTCAGCTATCCTATGCTTTCACCAATGACTCCAGAAAGCAGGGCTGGTTGAAGTTTGAAAAGCAGATTTGAGTTTGGACAAATCATTTTACCTCTTTGACAGTGGATTTTGACTAGATAATCTCTAGGGTCCTTCCCAACTCTAATATTCTGTGATCCTATGTGTGGAATCCCCATAATCATGGGTATAATGACCCAGAAGCTCTTTTCTACTTGCTGTAGGTGCCCAGCTGGTGTACAATTCCATTTATTTGATATCCTATGTACATGTATAATTGTTTTCCCTCAGATTCTTAAGAGCACAAGACATAGGAGATAAAAGATGCATAAGAAAAATGTACTAAAAAAGACACATTATAATTAAGTCTGAAAAGAGAATTTAGAGGGAAAAGGGAATTTTATAACCAGCACTTTAGGTGGCCTTCCTTTTTTTTTTTTTTTTTTGCCATTATTTTGGCTTTCTGTGATCTTCTTTTAGTAATCATACCATCCTTTCATTTTATGTTCAAATAATACTTCAGTGATGGCTCTGAAAGGGCAGAGCTGATAGCCAAATGTCACATGATATTCCGGTGTTTCTTTTAAATATAAGACATATACTTTGTTTCTTTCCCTTCAATGGGAAACATCAACAGTTCCAGGTGTCTCCATTAGTTCTAAGAACTGATGGCCAAGTGGAGTCATCATTAGGAACCACCCTAACATACCTCCAGAAATGACCACATTTCATTTATTTAACAAGCATTTTCCAAGAAAAAACACTAAGTTTATTAAGTGCCATTTACATATTCTGGATAGTTCTACATACTGGGAATACGGAAATCTAAAATTTAGAGACTATCCTTAAAAAAAAAACTCTGTTTAGTCAGCAAGTCAGAATAATATAAAACTATAATATACCTGAATACTGTGCTATGGTGGAGATATACAGAAGATGCTCTGGAAGCACGCAGGATGAACATCTAGCTGTTTGTTTGCTGGGAGGTGAGGCATAAGTGGAGGCTTCGCCAACAGGCAATGATTGGACTGTGCCGTGAAAAATCCATGAGAATTTGATTGGGAGATGAAGATTCCAGAAAAAAGGACCAGCATGGACAAAAAAGAAAAGAAAAAAAAAAAAGGCACATTTGGAGAACTAAATATTTCCCTATGGGAAGAATTTTGGGTGCTTATGATCCAGTGACACAGTGGTTAAGAGCTATGTCTGTTAACCAGAAGGTCGGCAGTTTGAATCCACCAGCTGCTCCTTGGAAACCCCACAGGGCAGTTCTACTCTGTCCTATAGGATTGCTATGAGTTGGAATCCACTCATTGGCAAAGTGATTTTTTTTTTTTTTTTAATGGTCTGCTGGATAAAGTAGAGTGTGGAATGATTAAGGGGGGCAGATCATGAGGGATCTTGCATGCCATACTACGACTGAAAAGTCATTGATTCGGTTTAAGCAGTTAAAGTGGTATGATTCATTTGTTAGCAGCTTACATTTCTAATCGTAAGAGAACTTCTTAGAAAGGGTTGTAATGACCTTGCCCAGCTAATCAATTTCTAGGGCTTAATACAACATCTAGAATATAGTAGATGCTTAGCAAATGTTTAATATATGAGTAAATAAATGAATAAATATATCAACAAAATTACTAAGCTAGTTAGAGATTTACTTCTGGACTACATACCAAATTATTTATAGAGGTAATGATATGCTATCTGAGATTTTCTTCAAAATATTCAATTAAAAAAGGGAGGTGATTGGGGGAGGACAGACAAAATAAGATTGGACAATTGTTGATGGTGGGAATGGTACGTGAAGGATCATAATTCTATTCCCTTTACTTTTTTGAATGTTTGATATTTTTCCATAATAATGTTTTGAATGTTTTTTGAATATTTGTTATTTTTAAAAACTTCGGAGAAGTTTTTAAAATGGCTCTCCAGTGAAGGTGACTTGCTTTCTAGACTACAAATATTAATGTGCTGAAGCATAGATATCTTAATTAAAAAGAACTAAACTTTTATAGAACGACAATGTATGTTTTCAATTTAAAAAATGCTAAAAAAAAACACTACACATTATAAAAATTGTTGGAGACTTAGTGCAGCTTTTGACTCTAGTTTGTAAGTTTTCAATTTAATTGTGGCTAAAGGGGACTTTTTTATTCGAACCTCTCCATTTTAATATTGTATAACTGAAACTGTCTTGCTAAAATATGAATATCATATCCTCCAAAAAGTGTGTTAAAAAATGCTTTCACATTAATCTGTATCACATACAAGTATTTGTTTCACAAAATTTTATGTTGTTATTTTGTTAGTGTTAAATATAGCTTGGTGGAATTCATGCTAGTATTTGTAAAATATGTATATTTTGTACTAAAAGCAATCAAGACACAAAAACTTCGTTTTTCATTTAAAAGGAAGTGCATTCACTGTTTTTATTTCAGGAATGTAAACTCTTTGTAGTTAAATTTGAATAGTATCTACAGTGATTGATTCGTACCTCTTGCATTCCATTCAATAAGCTGAGTTATTGCTGCTAAATAAAGTCAGGCTTTAATAATTAATTATTTCTAGAGTCTGGCCAGAATACCACTGAAATCTTTCATTTCTAGGTGTAGCCGTTCGAGGGGTCACTGCTACCCTAGATTAGCTCTCTGGTGAGCTGAGCATCTCCATGTGTTGGACTAAAGTACATAATAAGGGTCAAATTGCAAGCTGAGAGTTTAAATAATGGTTGTTTAGCTGACGCACGAAAGGACATAAGAATGCTGTAGTGAGGATTCCATAGTAATGGGAATGGCATATGGGGGTAAGGGACAGATTTTATTTTTTTAATAATCTTTTATTGTATTTTTGGTGAAAGTTTACACAGCAAGTTAAGTTCTCATTTGACAATTTCCACATAACTTGGTCAGTGACACTAGTTACATTTTTCAGAATGTGTCAATTAAGTGTTCTGGTTGTTCCATTTCCAGTACTCTAGTTTCCCTGCCCCCTTATCTTCTCATCTTTGCTTTAGAGTAAATGTTGACCTTTTGGTCTCATACAGATGTTTTAGCACAGCACCATTCTTACTGGTAATATCTTTTGTGTGCCATTTTGCTAAAAGGCAGTATCAGAGGATAGTTTTGGTTCAAGGTTTAAAGAGTGTCTCAGAGCGATAGTCTCAGGGAATCGTCTGGTCGCAACTGATTCCTGGAATTTTTTATTTATTTTTTCCCATACAAAAATTTATACAGTTATGTGACTTTAATTGCTCTCCCCATATTGTGACAGCACACTCCTCCTTTCCACCTGATTCCCCACGTCCATTCAACCAGCTCCTAACCCTCTCTGACTTCCCATTCTCTCCTCCGGACAGAAGCTGCCCGTTTAGTCTCTTGTACCTCCTTGAGCTAAGAAGGACACTCCTCACAAGTGTCACTTTATGTCCCACAGTCCAGTACAATCCCTGTCTGAAGAGGTGGCCTTGGAAATTGTTTTAGTTCTGGGCCGATAGAGAATCCAGGGGCCATGCTTTCCAGGGTTCCTTCAGTCTCAGACCATTAAGTCTGGTCTTCTTACTAGAATTTGAGTTCTGCACCCACCTTTCTCCTGCTCCATCTGGGACTCTGTGTTGTGTTCCCTGTCAGGGTGGTCATTGGTGGTAGCTGGGCACCATCTAGTTCTTCTGGTCTCAGGCTGATGAAGTTTCTGGTTTATGTGGCCCTTTCTGTCTTTTGGGCTACTATTTTCCTTGTGTCTTTGGTGTTCTTCATTCTCCTTTACTCCAGGTGCATCTTAGATGGCTGCTTCTAAGCTTTTAACACCCCAGATGCCACTCACCAAAGTGGGATGCTGAACATTTTCTTAATAAGCTTTGTTACGCCAATTGAAGGGACAGATTTTAAATGTTAACTTTGAGTTCTTGGAAAAAGAAACATAGCTTCAGAGAAGTAGTACAGGTCACGAGAAATTGTGGCAGAATTTCTTATTTTTCTTTTTAACATTTTAAATTCCTACTAAAATATTAGCATTCTCTTAGTAATACAAAGGAAAAAGAAGAAGCCATCTGAAAAATTGGGTGATTGAAAGAGAAAATGACCCTCATAATTATTATTCTAATAGAAGAACACTTGTTAATAGGCATTAGGGGAAAATATCTTCACTATTACGCCATGTAAATTTGCCATTCTGTGTTCAACACAGATTCCTTTCTATTGGGGTGGGGTTGGGGGAGATCTGGACCTGAAGATAGAGTGAGTTTCCCAACCTAAATATCTCTGTAGAACAGTTTGAGTCAATAAGTCCTCTTCAGCTACAACTAGATTGGAAACTTTACAAACTGGAGTTTGAAAGCTGCATGAATTGCTCCAAAAATATTTTTTTTTAAGTCAGAAATTCCTCTAATCAAGCAAAATCTACTACCTGAAGAGGCCATATTTAGCTCTGACTTTGGCAAAAATGTTGAAATAAGAAAAATTTAGTAACACACAAAAATGTATATACACACTCCACAAACTTAGAAAATGCTTGCTGCGTAGCACTTAATTTCTTCCCTTATGGGTAAAGTTGAAGGAGGAAGACTGTTTTGTCCTCCTTGTCACACCAGGTGTGTAAATTATTTCTCTAGTCATTTGTATCATAACCAGGAGAGCTAAAAATAAGAAATGTTGAACATTTTAATGTGTAACAGTACCAAATATAAGAAGCAAAGAATATTTTCTTTTTTTTATAGCTCTTACGTATATATTCAAACTGGTAATATAAAATGGGAAATTGTTTTATTAAATTAATTACATATCTTATTTCCCATATTTGGTTTACCACTGGAGACTAAAGTTTCAGTGATGGAAAAGTAGATAAATTTTACAGAGAAAGACACCTTGGAAAAAAACTGAAAATGTGAGAAGATCCAGGAAAGACAGAAATCTTATACACACTTATCAAAAAACCCAAAACACTGAATGACAAAAACAAGTGTAAAGTGTAACATGTGCAAACCAGAGAGGTGAGCGATGGTATGAAAAAGACAGTATATTTCTTTCTTCTCATATGATACCAGTTATTCAACATTCTTAAGAAAGACGTTCCCTCATGATGTCCAGTGACATCACTTCTGATAAACTGTTGAGGGGAAATGTTTCCACCATGATATATCATTTATAAGACCATCTTAGTTTTGCTGTAAATCACTGTTAGTTGCTACGTTTTGATGAGCATTACAAAATTCAGTATAACCATTTCATCTGCACCTATATTTTTACGCACTGAAATGGAAGCACGAACACCATGTTTACAACAGAATTTGTAGGTGTAACCTCAAAATCCAATGATAAGTTTTTCTTAAATTTTGAACAGACATATCTCAGCTGAAAGATCTTACAATCAATATTAATTTAAATTTTAGTACTGTATATTAGAATTCGTTCTTTGTTTGGACTAGCTAGTTAATCATCAATTTAACAAATATATATGAGTATACCCATGAAAACGAATGAAGCAACAGAAGCGTAAGTCAAGGGGATCTTTCCCAAGTATCCATATAAGAGAAGAAATACAAAGATGATTTACAAATAAGGTTGTATAACTAGGAGGCCTTCCGATTGGAATTCAGAAAATGGAAAGATCACTTTTTGATTTAAAAGTTAGTTTTAAAAATTGGTTTCATTCTCAACTTTAAGTTGGACCTTTCTCTAAATATCACGTGAGCACTCTGGGGTTCTAATCTTATTCTTTAAAATATCCCCTCTCCTTCCTCACCAGTGGTGGCTACCTGAATGTCCTTGTTTCTGAATTTTTCTGTAATGTAGAGGCTCCTCACTAACTTGTTACATAATAACCCCCCTTTCTTTTCTATAACTAAAATAAGTTTTCTTCTTTGAGGTTCCTGAAGTTTATGAATTCAGGCATATGTAAAGGCAAGTATGTAATTATATAACTCCTGTCCTCAATTCCATCTTAAAATCACATTGATATTATGTTTTATTTAAATATCAGCAGGAGCAACTTTCATGAGCCTCCTCCCCCCAGGTCTATCTTCTCTTCTTCTACTGCTCTTTGCTCAGCCCAGCCCACCCCCGGCCCATCAGACATCTTCCTGTGATAGAAGATGCCTACAGACTTCTTTGCGTTTCCTGCCATCTGGAACAGCTTTTTCTACTTCATCCACTGTGTCGCTCCAAATCTTGGGGGAATATGTTCTAAAATTGTTTTTCTCCTTTAAACTTTGTAATTGTACTTTTAAACTCATGAAGTGATTTTTTTTTTTTAAGCTTACAAATAAGTCCATAAGATGTGTACTTCTTGTGCAATCTAAGGCATGAACAAACAAACAAAACACTTAACTACTGAGATTATTTAACTTGGAGGAAAAAAAAGGCTGAAGGGTGAGTTACTAACACAACAACATTCATTTAAATAAGTAAGGGATTACATGATCTTTGGTGACCAGCTAACCTCCTTCGTTATAGATTTCAAGGAAATGTGCTCTAATTTAAATTAAAAGGTTTTCCAGGGAAATATAAGGGAGACAATAAAAATTGTTAAATAATGGAACGGCTTACTAAAGTTGGTTATCTCTATTCCTTCCATAGTGACCATTCCATTGTGACAATTAAGTTGTATATCTGCTCATGTGCTTCAAATTTGATATATATTGAAGCTTTGTAAAGGAAAGAGCATGTGTGTGCGGAAAGTCAGACAGACATGGGCAGTAACATACAATACTGAAGAGTGAGCCAAAAGTGTAATGTGTTTAACAAGACCCTTTTGACAACTGTGTTCTATTGTTGGGGTAGATGAGTATAAAAAATGGTATGTTTTGGAGTGTTTTCCACTCTCCTATTAGTGTACTTCACAGGATAAATCTTTTGCGATAAAAAAGCATAATGTCAAATCAAAACAAGATTTAACATATAATTTAAAAAGTTTTATTTGCAGAGATTTTTTTGT
Source organism: Trichechus manatus latirostris (assembly GCF_000243295.1). Classification (NCBI taxonomy): domain Eukaryota; kingdom Metazoa; phylum Chordata; class Mammalia; order Sirenia; family Trichechidae; genus Trichechus; species Trichechus manatus. The sequence goes on from NW_004444090.1 coordinate 6,234,684, forward strand.
TATGTACTGTTCAGTATACTAATGGAGACAAACCAAATTTCACAAATGTGGTGGAATCTTTTTATTTATATACACTATTCCACTTTGTTCCAGAAAGGACTGGAATGGTAGCATTTGACTATTTAATCAGAATAATTGTCTGTGAAGATCAAGATGTGAAGTTTTTTGTTAAATGTTTGTCTTGTTTCATATGATGCCAAGTGATGTGATGAACTTTACAGAAACTTTTAAATTTCAATAGTTTATAATTCTCCTAAAGAGACACTATTATGCAAAAACATTTGTTGTTGTTTTTGAAAACTTTTAATATTTTTCTTAGTCTTTTAATTAAAAAGGCATGGAGATCTTTTTAAATTGATATTTTATTTTTGAAGTCCATGACAAAGTTAATAATTCCAATAAAATAAACAAAAAGAAAAGGATATGGATGGAATCTAAACTACCTTTAAATACCAAAGTTAGCTGAGAAAAGAATTGCAAGTGTAATTGCCATGGGAACTAAAATATAGAACCTGCAGATTAGATTTTTTTTTATCCGATATGTATAGACTTTCTGTGTACATACGGACAACAGGCAACTTAATGGACTCCATAGTTAACTGATATCAAAATTCCAAAATGTGTTAATGCTTAAACAAATCAAAAAGTAATATGGAGTATATATTTGAAGGACTTAGTAAAATTCAGTTTAGCATCCATTGTTAAAAACAAATAATTTGGCTGAAGAGAAGTTTTAGTTTTTAGCAGGCAATCTATATTTTCTTGTAATAGACCGATAGTTATTAATTATTTCAAAGCCAGGGTTACAACTATCTTAGTATTAGCTATTTGAAAAAGAAACTATACACGTCGTGAAAGGTTAGTAAAAATCACAGGAACATCATAATCATAAAACTTAGAAGGGAAATTTTCTGGAAATTTTTTAGGAGCTAATTACTAGTAGTAGCATACTTAGGAAAAAGCTTTAGTGGCTTCTAAATGAAAAGCATACATGAGATAATCATACTAACTTTCCACATTTACATAACACCCACAAGATACATATGGAAAACTTTATCCAGAGTAATTTTATATTCTATGTCATAATTTGGCTTATTTTCCTTCTTAAAGAGAAAACATCTATCATAAGAATCAGATTAACAGAAATGCTTAAAACCTAGAAAATTCCAAATATAATTTTTGGTACCTAAAACCTGTTTATTTGAAGAACATCATGGTAATGTAAAATATCACAATTATTTGAAGAACATTATACTTTTTTAAAAGTTAGGATAAAATTGAAAGCATAGGTCACAGAAATAAACACAGCTGCAAAAAGGCATATAAAATGTCTATCTTTTCAGACCTAACCATCTACAAGCAAGCTACTTTACCTATAATAGTTAGAAAGCAATTAATGTCTTCAAAAATGCAAATATTTTCAGTATTTGAAGGATAGTCCACGTCAATAAATGACAGTTACTCTGATAATCCGCAGGAATAGGCCAAGTCATGATAACCTCCCATTTTTATCTTACTGAGTTTACAAAAAGCAATTTTTACATCCTGTTATTCCACAGGGGTTCAGGCTTTTTTTCTTCTTCCTCAAATGTATGATTTCTGGATGTTTTAGTATAGGGTATCATACCGTTGCAGTCTTTCAGTGCAGCCCAAGGCAGTTGCAGCAAGTATTTCCCACTAGGAATGTTGAGAAGCTAGAGGTACAAGGCTTGAGCAAACGATCTATAAAACCACAATACAGCTTGTGGGTCCTTTCCCCACAAACAACCTTTTAAAACCAGATCCATAAGATCTACTTTATTATCCAAAAATTTTAAGGGGAATCTTTTGTTAAATGTTAACAAAAGAACGACTGTCCTTATTTCCTTAAAATGCAGTCCTTAAGGAAAAAAACATTTGAACTCTCAAATCTTTTTGGAAAGTGCTTAAATCATTTGGAGATAAATATCACTTGGTGTCCTTCTTTCCTAACAAACGGCTTTTTCCATTGTTTCCATTAATTTCACCCATATTCGTTTTTAAGAACACAAGGCCCTTATCCTCATCAGCAAAACAGAGATGTATGATTTAGAATATAAAACCAGTAATTACATACCAATTTACAAAATATTTTTTTCTCTTTTCGTCAGTTTTCAAGAAGTCTTCCCGTGATTAACTGGAAACATGAATGGTTTACACCTCAAATTAGAAGCCATTAATTAACATGACGAAGTCAACTGCAAGATGCACAGATAATTTAAATTATTTAATCACTAATCACCTTTGCTAAACGGTAGTATACTCTTTCCATAACCTTCGGTAGGCTACCGACCTGTCACTAAATTACCTCCAGATCAGTTAAAGATAGATATTAGCGTCGCGTCCTTTGCTTTCCCTCAGATTTACATTATCCCTTTTTGTAAGCACCTTAAAAAGCTTTAAGGTTTCTTAATCCCAAATCCCTAAAAAGCCATCACTAGCCTTTTTTGTATCAGGAAGAAGAGTATCTGAAGTACAAATCAGGAGTTCGCTTTGCCCCTATAACAATAAAAAACATTTTTAAAATGTACGCTTAAGGCAATGGCAGTAATAAAAGAAATATGCAGAGGTGGTTTCAGCAAATAACGGGCTTGCAAAATGCAAGTGCTTAACAAAAAGCAGCCCGAACCTCTATTGCAATATACAGCACTCCAATAAATTACACAACACTTGCATAAGCTGCAGAAATAACGCAGGACAAGACTTACACAGATGCCAATCCGCAGCATTTATACACATGCACATGGCAAGAGACAGAAACCAAACACTATCATTCTACTCGGGCAGTATCGCTATCCCGAGTTTGCCCAGCGTGAGAGTGCTCTCTGCGTGTGTCTGTGTGCGCGCGTGAGAGTGAGACCCGTCCTCGGGGCATTTCCCCTCTTTGGGCAGTTTTGCTTCGTTTGTTTCCTATTTCTGCTACATAGAAACTAACTTCCATCTCAACCCCAGCCAGCGCCGCTGAATAGAGCTTGTGCTGCGGCCCCGTGTGCGTCAGATTCCTCCGCGGAGCCGTCCCCGGCCCCCTCCCTCCCGCGATCGGCCTCCACAGAGAAAGCGCCTTCCAGCCAACCGGTGGCTCCGTCTCCGACATCTTCTCCAGCTGGAAATAAATAAATAAATCGAACCTTTTGCTGGGGAGGAGGGGACCGGGGTCGCGTTGCGCTGGGTGTGGGTGCGTTTGAGGTGAGGGTCCCGAGGCACTCCTTTTTTGCGCCGGGGGCGGGGGCGCGGGCCGAAGACAGGGCCGCGAAGGCGGCGGACTCTTTTCTGCGGCGGAGGGATCCGCGGCGGACGCGACGGCGGCGCCCGTAGCCGCTGCCTGAGAGTTGTTGTTTCCTCCTCCGCCTCCGCCTCCGCCGCCGTTGGTTGAATGGTGGAGCCGAGGCTCGGCTCGTGAACACACAGTGACAGCTATAGGGCAGGCGGCGGCACCATCCCCGCTTCCCTTTGGCGGCGGGGTGCCCCGCCGGCGGCCCTGAAGTGACCCATAAACATGTCTTGTGAGAGAAAAGGCCTCTCGGAGCTGCGATCGGGTAAGTCGGGGGGCTCCCGGGGCCGCTGGCACCGGGCGATTCCGCCCGCGGTCCCCCGCCCCCCCGCCGCCCGGCCACTCAGCCTGTGTGTCTCCCCGTCCCTCTCTCCCGCGCAGAACTCTACTTCCTCATCGCCCGGTTCCTGGAAGATGGACCCTGTCAGCAGGCGGCTCAGGTACGGCGGCGCGCGGCGCGGGCCGGGCCGGCACTCGCCGCTCACGGGC
>NW_004444090.1:6239210-6251553 GCF_000243295.1 Trichechus manatus latirostris
GCGGGAGGAGGAGGGAGGCGCGCTCCCTCGCTCGCTCGCTCTCCCTCCCTCCCTCGCTCGCTCGCTTTGCACGCGCGGCCGGCTCGGCTTTCTGCCCCACACAATAGCTGGTGACTAACTGCTCCGAAGTGGCATTAGCATTTCACAAGCAGGCTATTCACCAGCAGCGGAACCGTGGCAGGACGTTATTATTTTTTTCTCTTTCATTCCTTTTTTTTTTTTTTTTTGCTTAAATTGAGGTCTGGGTTTTTTTGTTGGAGGGATTCAGATGCGTGATGATAGTTGGCTAGCGGCGCATCTTGTCTTTACCAAATGTATCTGCAGAAGCGTAAAGCCTCTTATACCCTAAAACCAGAAGTTTAACAGGGTTTTATAACTATTAATTCTTGTGTTTTGCATGTTTTTTTAATTAAAAACTATTATTGGAACCGACTGAAGAGTTTTGATGTTTATTCGTACGTATTTACTGTGGGATGGAACGTGGCAAGTAGAAGTTTTTCTGTTGATATTGCGGTGTATATTAACAGCTTGTAAAATACCTGTTTTCTTAATTTTGTGGGTAGTCAAATGGAATATTTTAGTGATTCATAAAAATGGACTCCTAAAAGTGGACCTATCACTTAAGTTCTGTGAATGGAAAAAATAAGGTAGTTGTATTGGGGAGCTAGATTTGCATAAAATTTTCTCCTAAACAGATTTAGGTTATTTGTGTGAATATGTACATTGGGCAGTTAAAGCAGTCACACCAGGGTAAACCAAGCCTTTGAAATCTATGCTGTGTATTGATTTTTCTGTAACATTTGGAGCTGCTGTTTTGAGGTAGTTATAATGACTAATGATGCTTTGACTGTCAGGGCTTCTGAAATGACCTAAGTTTCACCTAGCTTTGAATGTCTTCTGTAAGGTGATTTTGAATCCATTTTTCCTAATTTTAGGGTCTACTTCTCATGATTTAATATAGATTATTGATGAGTGCTCACAACTGTTGAAATAAGCAAGAATACTTAGGTTTAATAAATTAATGGACATGTAACCGTGTATTCATTTACATAGTTTGTTAGTGTTCAGGTAATGATTTAGGCTAGTTTCATTCAGTACTTGCCTAAAGTGAATGAAGTTTGAAGCAAACTTCAAAATTTACAAACTGCAATTTCTGAAATTAATTTTTAGGTTTGTAAATATTGGGCAAACTTCAGTGGATTTCCATGTCTTCCTTGCTATTTGAAAAAAATCATAAAGGTTATCTATTTTTTAAGAATAGGGCAGACTTTACAAAACTCATCTTTGCATTCTTAAAAATCTACAAACCACCAAGTCACTGAGAATTACTCTGTTGGTAACGTTACATTTTTTAAATGAAGCAGCTAATGGTGTCTGGTCAAATTACGGGCAGGTCTCATCCTTACAGGAATGTAATTATGTTTTCTCTAGTAAAAACAGGGGTACCAATCCTGATTTTTATTTTATTTTTGTTTACTTATTTTTTTGGAGAGGTGTTTCTTTCACATGTAAGGTAAATTTATATTCCTAGTTTTTTTATTAGGTTTAAGATACAGTAAACAGTGTCTATCAGTCTGTGTTATTTATCAGAATTCACCTATTAATTCAGAAGTGGTTTTTCTTGCTTGTAGTGTTTTTACCTTCTTACCAGAACAGTCATGTTGCCATACTTATGAGACAGTTAAGAGTTCTTATTAGAATTCAGAGGTCTTTGACTCATTTTCTGTTCATTCAGCATATTGTTCAATCTGTGCCTACTAAATAAGGCATCGTTTAAGGTGCTTTAATGTCTATCAAACTATATATGTATCTAGTTTGGTGTTTAATGTTATTTGTTTTGTTGAGATGTAAACATTCTGGAACACGTGCTATCTAAGCACATTATTTTTGCTTAGTAGTGGACTTGGAAATTTTATGTCTAGGTGATCATGCGTTCTCTGCTGTAGAGTATTTTCTGATGTCTTATTCTTATGACTCAAAGTTTTACTCTGTTGCCTATCAAGTTGAATTGTAGAGTATTTTGGGGAGTGAAATTGTAGTGTCAGTAGTGTCTACTTCTACTTGGAAATGATTTTTTGCTAAATTAACTGATAAACAATATTTTAAAATGGGGAGTTCGTCCGGCAGATTGGTATTTCTAGAAAGCCTCAGAGCATAGCTACATATAGGCATATTTGTATTAGTGAGTTTAAAAGTGGTCATTAATCAGCATGTGTAGTCTACAGATATTATCACAATGGTTGAATTTTGACCAAGAGGAAGGTGGAGTTTTAAGCAGTTTTGAAAGTTTAAAGATTTAAAAAAGTAATAACATTGAGGTATTTATTTAAAACGTGATTGAAAACAGGAACGCTGATAATCCAAGGGTTATTTTTGTCTTCGGTGCTGTAAGAACATGACCGGTCATTACCATCTAATTGAGATGTGAAACATTTTTAACAAAGTGAATGGAATTTGGTAGGAAGTGAAAATTTTTGGCTTTAAGGTATGTTTTATCAGATTTTATATTTTTTAAAATATGAGGTTGATTTTAAAGCAAAAGTGCATTTTCTAAGCGTTTGTCAGGATTCTTAATTTTTGAATGGTGCCAACACAGGCAACTTTTTATAAAACAGGAAAAAATTCTTAACTATCTTTTGGATAAAGAGAAAGGTTTTGTGACTTATTTATTGCTTAGCTTGAATAGTGAAACTAGTTGGCTTATTAAATCTGGCTTTCCAGTTGTCATTTTGATTAGTGGTGAATGCATATTTATGAGATCTTGAGGGAAAAATTTTAAGCATTTTTGCCAGTTTTGGGACTCTTTGCACTTCTTGCTTACAAGACATTTTATTTTGGAATTAAATTTATGTTTTCCTAATCTGTTAAAATGATGTAATTCTTACTTTTTTTTTTTTGATAGTAGTGTTTGTTTTTCTTAAAACAATTCTACTTAATTAGAAATGTTTTTAAGTAAAAGGATTAGGAGTCAGGAAATATGGGTTGTAGTCTCAGCCCTGCCGAAAGTTAGCCTGCATATAACCTTGGGCAAGTCATGGAATGTTTCTGGGCCCCAGTTAATCTTATTTATAAAATACATGTATAGAAATTCTTCTACTCTGAAAATGTAATTTTTGAACTAGAACAGTACAGTGTCTCTAGGCTCAACTTTATTTGATTCTTGGAATTTAGTCTTCCAAAATAAATGTAGATCTAGAGACATCATTGTACAGATTAGAAAATTCTTGCAAAGATGAAGATTGAGACACTGCCCACATTGTAGAATATCTCTTCTTTTCTCTGTAATTAGTGTGTTTTCCAACATGATTTAACTACTAGTTTCCATAAGTTATTGGTAGTCTCAAATTCAGAGATGAATAGGAGCCATGAATAGGATTTACTTAAGTGTATGTTTTAGGTATACATTTATTTAGAGTATACTAATTAATTTGAAAGTTAAGGTATAAAACCTAGGAGATAAATTTAAGGAAAATAACATTAAATATTTTTGAGCCAGAGATTCCTGTTTTGTATTAAAGATAATATGGTACTTTGAAAACTTAACCTGTATTTTTTTTTGCAATATACTAAAGTAAATGTGTGTAGTAATTTACCATTTTCGTTTTTTAATAGAGTATGAATGAAATAGTAAGCTTTGCTTGGTAGTCTCTAAAACAGCATTTTAATATCCCGCAATCATTACAATACTGAATAAAATATGTTACATGTAAAGGGAATAGTACATGCTGAGAGGCTGAAGTAGCCAAAGCATTCTTTCTTATGCATGAAAATTTTCTATTGGTACTTACACCATTATTGTAAAAAATTTTGAGGCATTTACAAAAAAAATTTTTTTAATGAAATAAATACTTGTTAAATTTTTAACACTGTTGAATAATTGCAAAGTGGCATAAACATAAAAGGGAAGTTGGATTGTCCCTCCCTCTGCCTATCAGACAGGGGTGTTTTATATGATTGTTACGAGGCAGAATAGTAGTGGTCTTTCAGAGAGTATGTTTCCTAATCTGTAAAATGGGCTAATAATAGCTCCTGCTTTGTGAGGTTCTGTGAGTAGTAACTGGCACAAATCAAGTATTATATAAGGGCTTGGATTTGCTATTATCAGAACTTTAGCAGTGGTAGTAAAGGTTGTTCCAATTATAGCTGTATAATATTAAAGTTTTCTTATGCTTAGGAAAACATTTTTATTTCAGAAACAGTACGTATAACTTTCTGAACATACTAACTGCTGTATGAAGATTACTTTAAAATTTCAGGAGCTACTATTAGCATAATTACAGATTCAAAGATGAAATAATTAAGTCTGTGACAAAAAGAAAAACCAAATCACCCCATTGCCTTCGAGTCGATTTTGACTCATAGCGACTCTATAGGACGAAATAGAACTGCCCCATACGGATTCTAAGGAGCAGCTGGTAGATTCGAACTGCTGACCTTTTGGTTAGCAGCTGTAGCTCTTAACCACTGCGCCACCAAGGCTCCCAAAAAGAAAAAAAAGAGTATATAGTAAATAGCAAAAATAAATCATTTTTAAGACGTAAGTTTTGTTGGTCTCTATAGTGACCCTAACTATGACTTTTTTTTAAAAAAAAAACAATGTTCAGAGACGGATAGTTGAGATATACCAAATTGATTAGAGAGTATATGAAGAAGCTTTTATTCTTTTGATAATGATCAGATGGCATTTTGGAATATGTGAAAGGAGTTTGGCTGTTGCATCTGACTCCTTCTGTACAGGGATTTGTGTAATTTAAAACCATCGCAATATCTTTTTTGAAAACTCTCATTTGAAGAGAAGATGTTTTGTCAGTCTGGTTTAAAGATACATGTTCAATAAAGACTTTTTTGGTTGAATTAAACCTTCAGTGAGCTGTAAGTTGAATTCTATGCATGCTGATTTTTTAATCCATTCAGAGTTTCTTTATAAGATAGACTGCAAATGTTTTCTTTTTCCGGACATTCCTCTCACGTACTGTAGCCGTTTTTCTCTTTCTCAAATTTTGTGGTTATCTACCACTTTACGACAGAATGTAACATATAATAATGTATCCTCACAATATATCCTGGATAACTAGTATCAAACAGGTTAATTTCATTCTTACTAGTCATTTCCTTATATAAATTTCAGAATTCATAGAAAAATATCTGCAATACTAAGAAAGTGGCCTTTAGTTAAGAGTAAGTACTTATCATAGCCATTTAAAATAACTCTTTTAATGTACTTTTAATTGACTTCAGGAAAGTCAGGCATTAAAATGAGTGTAGTAGAAAAAAATTTTCTTAGCTGATTTTTTTTAAGTATATCTTAGTTGCTTTTATTTTGTAATTATATTTAAAAGTGATGAGGCTATTATGTAATAGGAATCAAATTTTAAATATTAGAAATACATTTTAAATATGTGAAGATTTTCAGTTCTTATTTTGTTTTTGAGAACCCATGTTGGTGAAATTATGATTTTGTGAAAATTAGTAAATTACTTTGGAATTAAATATATATTGGTCATTTGGAATATAGAGGAGTGGAAGTAGTTCATAACAGATTGGAGAAATGATAATACTTTTTTTCCTTTATGGAATTTGAGAATGCAGGGGTATTAAAAAATCAAAAGAATTATGATATTGAACAATAAGATATGTGAGAACCTTTAATTACTATCGAGAAGGCATTTATCGATCAGGAAGCAGGGTCCATCTTTTAGTTAATTTTCTTATGTAAAGCAGCCTGTTTGAGCTTGAGGATCACAGATAAGGAAAAGGATGATTGGATGAGAAGTATTTGATACTAGAAAGTTTAGATGACAACACATTCTGATGTAGCTTCTGCTTAAGTTAGAACTGTCTTAAATTGTAAGAGGAGTAAAATTTGTGGGTAAGCCCTAGGTTATTCTCTGTCCTTTTTTAAAATATGACAGCATGGATGATGGCAGCCTGCTGCAGAGGAAGCACATAAAGAATGTATGCATCCTGGACTCCAGATGGCCTGTGGTCGGGGTGGCATGACCCATTTGGTCTCTATCGCAGATTGAGAACAGACACGTAACCTGTCTTGGCAGAGGTTATAGGATAAATGTTAGAGATAATTAACTTGTGTCAGTTGATGCTGGTTTAGTTTTTGGGTGTGGAAATACTAAATTCTAGGAAAACTTAGTGAAACATGCATTATCTGAAATGACTTTGCTGCCATTGTATGTGAGGTATTAGTTTAGTTTAGGTACTGAGTTTCAAACTGAAACTTTACAAAAATGATGCTAGTAGTTCTTTAGATACTTACATAGGCATTTTAAGAATAAACTGTTTCAGGAGTTTCCATTTTTAAATTAATTGACAATAACTTCCAACAAATTCATAGATTTGAGTTTTAAATTACACTTTACTAAGTAAACAGTGTTTTAAAAAGGAATTCCGATTGTGGAAGTTTTCTTTAGCAAATATGACTTGATTTAAAAATAAAACTTCAAAATGTTATTTTAAAAAGTTAACTTTTGTTGGTTCATTGTGTTTTGAATTAATTTTTATATGGAGTTTCCCAATTTTTTTTGGTTTATAGAATCCTTAATTCTGAACAGTGTTTGTTTATTAACTTGTGATAATACAAATTTATCTAAATGAATTCTTAATGGTTGACTAAATTTGTGAATATAAGGTAGTCTTTCAAACATGTTTATTCATGGTTAGTTTTAAGAGTAGATAGACCCCCCAGTATTAATTTTGATACTGAATAAGTTCTGTATTAATTTGATTATAATTTCTAGTTAGATGAAGGAAACCCTGGTGGCATAGTAGTTAGGAGCTACGGCTGCTAACTGAAAGGTCAGCAGTTTGAATCCACCGAGCACTCCTTGAAAACTCCATGGGGCAGTTCTACTCTGTCCTGTAGAGTCGCTATGAGTCGGAATTGACTCGATGGCAGTGGGTAGTAGTGGTGGTTACATGAAATCATAAAACATCCAAAAGTCATTCTGTGTAGTTACCCATCTTGGAGGATTTGGCTTGAAAAACTCTCCTATGGATTATATTAAGTTTTTAACCATCAAAGCAGTGTAAGAATAGGAGAAAAACTAAAGTTCTGAGACGGAAATTGTTATATAATACAAATAATAGTAAACTAGGACCAGGAGACCTGGGTTTGGGTACTGCTTCTCCTACTCTCTAACTGTATGGCCTTGGACAAACTGTATAACCTTTGAGCTTCAGTTCTCCTTACCTGTATAGTAGGGAGAATAATTAAGCCTATTTGCTTTTAAAGATTAAATAAGTTTGGAGAACACTTGGTTTCACAAAGTGAGTACTCTAGATTTTCGATATGGGGAAGCTATTACAGTAAAAAAAAATTCTCAGCAAATTCAAACTTGCTTTATAGATGTAGATTCATACTTTAATAGTTATAAGTTTGGAAGTTTTGAGACTTTTAGGGGCTGGAATTTTAATAGGCTTTAAAATATGATTAAATGGTAATTAGAGTTTTTATTTGTGATTTTGTTTAAATTCTAGAACAGTGATAAAAATAAGAATTATAATCCATTAAATTGACCTTGGAGCCCTGGTGGCGCGGTGGTTAAGAGCTAGGCTGCTAACCAAAAGGTTGGCAGTTTTAGTCCACCAGGCCACTCCTTGGAAACCCTGTGGGACAGCTCTACTCTGTCCTGTAGGGTCGCTGTGAGGCAGAAGCAACTCGGCACATGACAACAAACAACACAAGTCAGAATTGACTCAATTTGGTTTTGTTTTTTTTCGTTTTGAGCCGACCTTTTCAAACTCAGAACTACAGTAGAGAACAGAAGCAACTAGCCTTTTAGCTGACAAAACTGTGAGGAAATATGTGTGAGAATATCTTAAAAACTGACTTTTTTTTAGAACCAACCAGGTGTTCAGTATATAGAGATGAAGTGAAAACCTGTTGCCATTGAGTCAGTTCCGACTCAAGCGACCCTATAGGACAGAGTAGAACTGCCCCATAGGGTTTTCAAGGAGTGGCTGGTAATCTTCATGGTAGCACATGGCCAAGTCTTGGCTCCTGTGGAGCCACTGGTGGGTTTGAACTTCTAACCTTTTGGTTATCAGCCGAGTGCTTAACCATTGTGCTACCATAGGGACTTTTTAATTATATGATAGAGGAAGGACTAGCATTTTTAAGTCTCCACAGGTAGATCAGATACAGGTAGTCACTGACTTACATGTTTAGGTTATGATGACCATGTTTTTTTGGGGGGAGGGTACATCTTATCATTAGTAATATGTACTACATACAATATTTCAAAACATAATTTGCTGACGTCATTCTCAGATGTTCACTTGCAGATGTTCAGTGTTACGATTTACTGTTTAAAACACTGCTATGTAGCAGGCAATAATGATTTAAAAAAAAGGTATTTAACTTATGTTAGAACAAACTTACCGTGGAGTCGTTGAAACAGAACCCGGTTGTAAGTCAGGGACTATGTGTAGTTGGATGAATGTATTGATCTAATCTAACTTTACATTGAAAAGGTCTATAAAAGGATAAATTCAAAGTTGTCTTCCCTAAGTAGGCCTAGAAAGATATTTTCGACATAAAGGGTCAAGATGTAATGTGGAGTATAATGAAAATAATAGACAACTCTTATGTCAGGTACAGTGCTAAGAACTTAATGTAGTTATACACCTTGATAATTTCTGACAGTCTCATGAGGCAGGCAGTGACTCTTATAGTCCTATTTTTACAGATGAGGACATCAAGGCTTAGAAAGATTAGATTGAATGCCCTCCCTCCCAGCCCCGAAACTTACAGTTACCAAGTTTAAATCCAGGCTGTTTGACTTGAGAGCTCCTATTCTAAGCTGAATTTTTTCTTTAAAAATTGAGTACAGAATTGTATATCTTTTATATATATGTTTTTATTATATCTCTTTAGATGAGAGGTCAATAAACTGTAGCTGCTGTGGGAAAATGGGGCAGGAGACCTGTTTTTGTAAGGCCCTAGAGCTAAATCTTTAAAGAGTTGTTTAAAAAAAAAAAAGATTATGCAGCAGAGACAATATGTGGCCCCAAAGCCTGAAATATTTACTGTCAGATCCGTTACAGAGTTTGCTAACTCCTGCTCTAGATAATGGAGCATGATATTTTATAAAAATGATATTTGTGCTTTGTTTAATTCAGATTGTAACCATTAATCATGAACAGTTGGCTGCAGATTATTGTTACCATAACAATGATTTTCAGTTGAGAACTAGGGGAGTGAATATAAGAAGTCCCCTGGTCTAGCTAGTAGAGTGAATCTCAGTGGAGTATGAGGGTATGTATCTGTAAAGCAGGCTCTCACATCTTGGTGAGAGGAGATACAACGTCCTGTTCATCAAAAGGGGATATGGGTTTGAAAAAATAGAGCACTACTGATAAATGTGCATTTTTTAGATTCTTACATATTTCTTATAGTAGTCATAAATTTTGGGAATTAATCCTTTAGTTGTGTAACCTGTTTACACCTTGCTTCTAACTTTAACGATCTTAGATTTAAGTTTTCTCTTTTACCTGTAGCAGTTTATGCTTCTGTATGAGGTTGCTTAGTAGTGAAAGTGAACCTGTAAAACCTTTTCCTTTCTGACTCAGTTTAATGGCTGTTTTGAAAAGTGTCTTTTATAGCTTGCTTATGTCTTACACAATAGATGATTTGTGAGGCAGTATGAATGTGGGCTCTGGAATTGGACTGCCTTGGTTTGACTCTCATTTCTACTGTTTGCTAATTGTGTGTGACCTTGGGAGGGTTGCTGTGTCTTTTTGTATCATATTTTTTTTTTAATCTATAGCATTGGAAAGTAATATAGTACATACCTGTTTTGCTGTTAAAACAAGCAACTGAATCCGTTACCATCGAGGCAATTTCAACTCATAGCGACCCTGTAAGACAGAGTAGAATGGCCCCACAGGGTTTCTAAGGAGTAGCTGGTGGGTTTGAACTGCCGACCTCTTGATTAGCAGCCAAGCTCTTAACCCCTGTGCCACCAGGGCACCAAGATTCAAAGCAACCCTATAAAGCAGAGTAGAACTGCCTCGTAGAGTTTCCAGGGAGTGGCTACTGGATTCGAACTGCCGACCTTTTGGTTAACAGCCAAGCTCTTAACCACTGTGCCACCAGGGCTCCCAATTCTTTTGTTGTTAGGGTTAAAATAATTAAGTGGGTTTTTACATGTAAATCACTTAACACAGGATTGTTTGGCATTTAGTGGGGTATGTTAGAGTTAATAATATTAATATTTATCACACTTATCTTTATAATTTGGTCATTCTTTTTATGTACTGAATGTGTTAAACCAACTATGCTCAGGGAAAATAATGAATATATTAGAAATTGAGGATGTCACTACACCTCGCCTCCCCCCAGTAATAGTGTCCGACAGATAACTGACAATCCAGATACAGACATTTTGGGTAAGGGACTTTATTCAGATATCATTTCAAGTGTTCTTTTAATTATTTACTAGTAAAATAAAAGTTAAAAAGCTTAACTTAATATTAAAGATAAGGGGTTATTACTAATTTGGGAATTTAAAGTTTAAAATCATACATGCGGAGCCCTGGTGGTGCAGTGGTTAAGCTCTGAGTTGATAACTGAAAGGTTGGTGGTTAGAACCCACCAGATGTGGGAGTCTGCTTCTGTAAAGATTAACAAGCTTGGAAACCTTGTGAGTTGTTCTGTTCTGTTCTGTAGGGTCGCTTTGAGTCAGAATTGATCAGTGGCAACAGATTTGTTTGTTTTTTTTAATGGTTTTTATAGCCATAAATGAGCTATATAAAGAATTTTTTTTGTTTGTTTTAAATATTGACCACAGTGATGTGGATAAATATTTCTGAAAAATAATGTTTAGAAAAAGGCAGTAGGAAAGATAGGTTTCATTTTTAAAATAAATATTTTGTGTTTACTATGTGTGTATAAGGAAGCTCTGGTGGCACAATAGTTAAGGACTTGGCTGTTAACCAGAAGATTGGTGGTTCAAACCCACCAGCAGCTTCACAGGAGAGATTACAGCGTGGGAAGTCCTATGGGGCAGTTCTACTCTGTTCCATAGATAGGGTCGCTGTGAGTCGGAATTGATGGCACACAATAGCAGCAGCAGTATGTGTGTGTGAGAAAGACACAGTTGGGAGCAAAAACAGAGATGGTCCCTTTTCTCTTGTAGCTTATGGTGAAGTAGCTTTTGAATGTATAATCACAAACTGATACATGAGTTAAGGAAAAGTCACAGAGAGTATGCAGCCAAGATTATGTAGGGAAAAGAAAAACTTCCCTCACGAAGTTACATTGGAGGAGAGATCTGAAGCCCTGGTGGTGCAGTGTTAAGCGTTCTGCTAACCAGAAGGTTGGCAGTTTGAACCCACCAGCTGCTTCTTGGGAGAAAGATGTGGCAGTCTGCTTCCCTAAAGGCTACAGCCTTGGAAACCCTATGGGGCAGTTCTGCTATGCCCTGTAAGGGTCTCTATGAGTCGGAATCACCTCGACGGCAGTGAGTTTAGACCATGTTAAGGTTTTGACTCTATCCAAAGAGAAAGGAAAGCCTCTGAAATGTTTTAAATTTAGGTGACTTGATCAGATACGTGTTTTGGAAAGGGCGTTCTAATTGCAATTTAGGGAATAAATTTGAAGTGGAAGGCATGCATAGATGTGGGAAAACAGGAATTTATTGTGCAGATTTTTGGACTTTGGCTTTTACTGTGGAAATAGATGACTTTGAGTATAGGAAGGAAAATCAGTTGGATTTTGTGACTGCTTGGATTTTGGAGGAGAGGTAGGAGGGAAGGAATGGGCATGTTAAAATATGACTCCCGGGTTTCTGGCTTTGGGGACTGTATGGACTGGATAGGCAGAAAACAGTTTTTGGCGGTGTTGGCATGAGAATCACGATTTCAGTTTTGCACATACTGAGTTTGAGGAGGCTTTGGGACGGTAAAGAGAAACACCTTTTAAGAAAGTTCAATATGCAGGTCTAGGCTGTAGATATAAATTTGGGGATCATTGGCATACAGCTGTAATTGAAACCATGGGTACAGATAGGATCGTCCAAGGAGAGAGCATAGAGAGAAGAGGTTCTGGAATTGAGCCCTGGGACCCTGGACCTTAAAGAACTTCACCTTTAATTTAATGGCTAAAATGTAATGCCTAGGTAGAAGAGGATAAGCCCATAAAGGGAAAAGAAAGAATGACTAGAGAGGTAGGAGGAAGACGAGGGAGTGTCACAGAAGTCAAGAGAAGACAGGGTTTGCAGAGGAGGGGAGTACTCAACAGGGTTGAAGATTACTGAGACATTAAGTGGAGCCCTAGTGGCACAGTAGTTAAGAGCTCGGCTGCTAACCAAACGGTTGGCAGTTCAAA
>NW_004444090.1:6251653-6287712 GCF_000243295.1 Trichechus manatus latirostris
TTTTTTTTTTTTTTTGAGACAGTAAGATACAGATTTTAAAAATGCCCATTGGATTGATCAATATTTAAGGCTATTGGTGAACTTAAGATCTATTTTATGTGGATTTATGAGGTTGGGAACTAGATTAGAGTAGATTGAGGAGAGGATGGGAGATAGACTGAAGATTGACTGTGAACTCTTTGAGAAACTTGTTTCTGAAGAGGAAGAGAGGGAAAATGGCAGCTGAGGGATTTGAGAGGAGATGGATATAAGTGTCTGGCAGGACTTTATTTTTTTCCTAAGGTGGAAACAAGCATGTTTAACGGTAGATGTTAGATGGGAAGAGGCTAGTTGAGCACGAGGTAGTAAACATAAAGGTGTGTGGAGGACTAATTTATAGGGTAGGATTTCCATGAAGTTGGAGAAGATAGGATTCAAAGCATAGATAGATTGGATCTTAGATATTAACGGAGACAGCTATGTTAATGAGACAGAATAGGTATAGCTATAGGTAGGTTCATAGATTTGATGAGGGTGGGGGCAGAAAGTTTCAGTTTTTTTTGCTTTTTGTTTTCCTTCTATAAAGTAGGCTGGGTCATCTGCTGCGAAAATGGTGGAGGGAGGACTCAGACGAGTTCATCTCTTGGGAAAGAGAATAGTATAGAGGAGTGTTTGTTAATTAATAAAATCCTGCTTCTACCACCCTTTCCTGGAGGTACTTCAGGGACTGCTATGAGGGAGCAAGTACAGAATTAAGCATTGAGGTCTGTGTTCCTTGATGCCACTTAATTTAGTAGGAATAAGAGTACCTGAACTTTTATCTGTGTTGTCTAAAATTTTGTTTGAAGAAATAAATTATTATATGACGTAAATATAAAGTAGAAATTTTTTACTGCATCTGTTTTTATTTACTAGGACCTGTATTAACAAAATGTTTTGATAAGTGGAGAAGCCAGTTTCTCCATATTCTCATGTGTTCATTTATCTAACTAATGATTTATTAAACACTAAACTGTCAGCACTGTATTAAACACTGGGTATACCAAGGTAAACAAGATCTAATCCCGTGTCTTTTTATGTGGGACCTAGATGAGTAAACTGGCAATGTTAGTATAGTACAGGGTTTCCATGAACCCTGAAGACGGGGCAGATAGTGGTAGGACCTTTATCTGTATTTCTTTGGGGAAGAGGCTCATTCATGACTATCAGTAGTCTCATTGCAGTCTAGGTCTGAAAATATATTAAGAACAGTTGCTGTGGTATGATAAGTACTACAGAGTGCTGGGAGATGAACTTTTGGGAAGGAGTATACTGTGCTATGGGAGCACAAAGTATCTAACAAGAACGGGCAGGGGTGGTGTGAACAAGACTTGGGAGGCAGCGAGGCATAATCTGAGACGTGAAGGAGACATGAAGTTGTAGAGGTGGGTGGGTAATGGGAAGATTTCTATCTCCTAACCTTAAAATGAAAGTTGATTTGGAAAAATTGAAATACATCAAGTCATCAAAGCAAGATTTAGTCAGAAAAAGTAGATTCATAGTGTTTTATAAAAAGGTACAATTTTGCAATAAGAAATTTACTACCTAAAAATGTAGTTTGTCGGGAAGATCCTAAAACAGAATAATTACAGAATTGAAATGAATAAGTAATGAACGTCACCTTATCAAAGTAAAGTTTTTAGAAGGAATTTTCATCAATTTAAGAAATCGAATTAAAATAATTATGTGTAATTTTAGAACTCTAAAGGACCTTGTAAATAATTTAGACTTTTTCTTTTAAATGTTATTTTTAAGTAAATTGTTTTTGGGGAGAGTATAGTTTAAAGATAGTCTCTGAAAGTCTATAGAGAAAACTTAAAAAT
This sequence comes from Trichechus manatus latirostris, assembly GCF_000243295.1. NCBI lineage: Eukaryota > Metazoa > Chordata > Mammalia > Sirenia > Trichechidae > Trichechus > Trichechus manatus. The sequence continues at coordinate 6,253,495 of NW_004444090.1, forward strand.
ACATACTTTGGTATGTTTCTTTCTAATCTCGTTTTCTATGTTATTTAGTCATACTAATGTTTTCTAAAGTGTGTTCTCAGTGAAGATGATAGATATTATTAGAGAAAACAGATTCTCTAGCTAAATGAGTTTGGGAAATTGTGGGATAAACAAAATTAGATTTATCTCAGAACTTTTCAGAGGCTTTAATGTCAGTGTGCTTTGTGAATCTGTAAAGCACGGATGTAGTCTGTATAATTTGTATTACACATTGTTTATTGAACCACCTTTCCTCCCAGAATACTTCTACCAATACTACTGAGCACCTATTGTACACCAGACTCTTATTACTTTAAATTATCTTATCAAAGTGACAGTATAGCTCCATGTTGTCTCCACGACAGAAGTGTATTATGGTGAAGAGTAAGGCAGTTGTTAACCATACACTCCGGAGAAAATGAGAGTGAAAAAGATAAATAAAGTCATAGTAGTTCATAGTTCATAACAGGTCATAGTTTTGACCTCAGGAACACGCGGATGTTCCCAGAACACACTTGAGAACTGCTGAACTAGAGTATTTGAATACTATAGTGGGAAGTTTTTTGTAACTTGGTGTGTAAATATAAAGTGATGAAATAGTATACTTTATTCTGTTTAGATTATTGTGCTAATATTGTTTATTTACTAAAAGACTTTCAGGATGGATTGAAAAAAAATTTGTATTTCATATCACAGTTTCAAACTCTGGCATAAATTAAGCAGTATTTGAAGTTGTTCCAAGAGCATTCAAACTTTGTAATAGGTAGATTTATTTTATAATTGAAACTCGTTTAAATCAACAGTTGGAATTTTGCTTTTAGCTCTAAGATTTTTGGTAATTATAAATTTCAGCACATTAAATGTTTAATTTTGTAATGAGAAGATAACTATTAAGTTTCTTTAATCCTTAATTATTCTAAAGATTTTTTTATAATACCTAAGGCTTAAAATATTGTATTTATTTTATAGTTGTATGATTTTTTTTGTTGTTTGAATTTTTTGAAAATTAAAATTTAACTGAAATATACCCTTTTTCGGTTATAATACTGTGTATTTTCAGTGGATCTGTATGTACATTGACAGGAGCTGTTCTATTTATAACTTGCTACATTTAGGTTACTTTGATTCTGTAGTCTTTTTCTCTTCCCAGTGGCTTAAATGGTAGGGTAGGTGTTTTTTCCTACTAATCAAGTGGTTTCACAGAGCTTTTCCCCAAGTAAAATGAAATGTTGACTAGCCAGACCAAGTTACTCTGTGTGTGTGTGTGTGTGTGTGTGTGTGTAATTAATGTGTGTAATTAATGTTTTATTTTTGGTGAAAGTCTGAACAGCAAAACATGCTTCCATTAGACAGTTTCACGGTTTCTAGACATAATTATCAGTGGCATTGGTTACATTCTTCATGTTGTAAAACATTCTTGTTATTTCTCTTCTAGTTGTTTCATTCTCATTAACTTAAACTCCCTGCCCCCAACCTTCTTATTTATGTTTAAAAGTAGCTATTGACCATTTGGTCTTATAAAGGTAATTATTTTAAAAGAAAGCAGTACTTAAGGGTGACAGTCTTTACTTTTTGAGCTAAACTATTAGTTTAAAGGTGACTTTGGAGTGGTAATTTCAGTTCAGAGTTTGAAGAGTAACTCAGGTCCATAGTCTTGGAGACTCCTCCAGCCTCAATAGGTCCACTAAGTTTGGATTCTGTAAGAAAAATTGCTGTATTTTAAAAATGTTTTATTTACTATCAAATGAAAAACCTTTGAAGATTTAGATAGTGTAAAGAATCATATCTCTTTAGTAAACATTTATATTTTTTTTTCACATAATAGGTGAAGTATTATAGACATTTAGCCCCTGATCACTTGCTACAAATATGTCATCGACTTGGACCTCTTCTTGAACAAGAAATTCCTCAAAGCGTTCCTGGAGTACAGACTTTATTAGGAGCTGGAAGGCAGTCCTTGCTGCGCACAAATAAAAGTATGAAAATTTTCCAAGAGAATTTATGCATTCTTTTCTCACTTTTTGTCTTTATGTCCTATCTTTGTATGCATAAAAATGTGTGTGTTTAATAGGCTGCAAGCATGTTGTGTGGAAAGGATCTGCTCTCGCTGCATTGCATTGTGGAAGACCACCTGAGTCACCCATTAACTATGGCAGCCCACCCAGCATTGGTGAGTTGTTTGAGTTTATTGCCTAGTTGACATTCTCTTAGTTAGCAGGGCTTTTCAAAGTAAACAAAAATGTTTTTCAGTTACTGTGAAATCGTATTACTATGTACATTCAAATTACTATGTATATTAGCATTCAAAGAGAAAAAGCTGTTGAATTCTAAGATTTTTTTCTTAAATTAGTAATATTAGTAGCGAAGAAGTCATAATGATGTGTTATGTATTTTATATACTGTACCTTATGTAGGCTAATTAGCTCATTGTTATTTTATTTTTACCAAAAATAAAATGTACATTATTAAGGTTGACTTCGTGGATAACAATCATAATTCAGATTAGTTACAATGATGGAAAACAAAAATAGTGTGATCTTTTAAGAAGGACAGTGCCTTTTCTTTTTTTTCTTTTTTGCATTTAAAATTTCAAAGAAGAAAAACTGATGCAGGTTGAAATGCCTCCTAAATTTATCACTTTTACCTCTACTATCCTCTTTGTCCAATCCCTCATCTTTTTCTTGCCTGGATTACTATCACATCCTCCAAACTAGTCTTCCAGCTTCCAGTGTCTTCTCCCTCGCTTCCAGGTGATATGTGTAATACTGTAATAATACTCTATTCAAGTCTAACTTTCGTGTGTCACTCAAAGTGTAGTTGAAAGAGGTTGGTTAAGATGTTTTAATGGTTGTGTACTTCCTTGACCACGAAGTCTAAACTCCTTGACTTTCAGAGACCTTTATATTTTAATTATAGCCTCTATCGCGCACACCCCCACCCCCATCTTCCTGCCTGGGATGTCATTTTCCCTCTTTCACCTGTCCAAATTCTACTTATTTCTTTCTTTTCTGAATACTTACTCTAGTGATAGTGTTACAGTTTTTTTTTTTTTTTTTTTAATAACTTTTGTTTAGCATTTATATTGTATTTGTTTTTCGTCATTTTAGTTTTCAGCCTTTTGGTATCTTTTTGTTTTTGATATTTCTTGAAAATAGCATAGAAGTGGCTTTAAAAAAATACAGTATGGCAGTCTTGTGTTTTATCTTGAGCTTTTAGTCCTTTATGTAATTATCGATATATTTGAGTTTAAATCTAACTGTTGCTGCTTTGAAGATGGTCTCTTTCTCTGGTTGCTTTTAAGATTTTTTTCTTTCTCTTTAGTTTTCTGCAGTTGTACTATCATATGTCTTGGTGTCAGTTTATTTTTATTTATCTTGCTTGAGATTTATTAAGCTTCTTTAATCCATAATGTCTTTTATTGATTCTGAAAATTTCTCACCTGTTATCTTTTAAAATATCATTTCTGCTCTATTCGTTCTCCTGTACTCTGGGACTCCAGTTAAACATGTTCAACTTCTCCCGTTTTATCTTCTCTTTATTGTCCTCTCTTCTCTATTTTCCATCTTTTCGTCTTTATGTGATGCATTCTGGATAATGTCCTCTGACCTATTTCCAAAGTCCCTATTAATATTACTAAAGTATCCTATGTGATACTTGTATGGTGGATATCATGGGTGATTTTTTTTTTAAAAAAACGTGATTGTGCTTGTTAAGTAGTGATTCCTATATATATATTCTTACTATAATGAACAGCTACTAAGAACAACAAAGGATTTGAGATGCAAGAGTTTGTCTGCACTTAGAAATTATACGAGGGGTAGAGTAGATTTCCTGAAAGGATGGAATGGTGAAATATCTTAGGAGATTTCCCCTTTAGGGATAAGTTTATCCTTATTATAAAAGTGTACATCCATATTATAAGGGAAATATATTGCTTGCTTTTTCAACACATTGTCAGTCAGCCCTGTGGTAGGCAGTGAAAGTGTAAAAATGATTAATAGTAAATAACTTTCCTCTCCACATTTGTTGTGTGAACAATTACTGTGTGCCAGGCACTGTTCTAAGCATTTTCCATTTAGGACCTGAAATAGTCTGTAGGTGTTATAGGCTATAGGAACTATTACTATTTTAGTATTGTAGTCTGTAGGAACTGTTATTATTTTACAGAGAAAGAAACTGAGGCATGGAGAGGTTTCATAAGTTGGTCAAGGTCATACATTTAATGAGTTGTGAAGACAGGATTCACCTCAGGCTGTCTGATTCTTATTATGGTATGCCTTATTGCCAGTACGCTAAACTTTCCAATAATAACATTTGGCTATTCAAGAAAATTGGAGTTTGTCTCGTTTTGGAAAAAGATACAACATACTTATAAAATCAGATAAAATATTTTAGACCAGGTCATTGATGGTTACATGAGTAATATACCCAGACATGGGTATTTAAAAAACAAACAAACCTGTTGCTGTTGAGTTGATTCCGACTCATAGCGACCCTATATAGGGCAGAGTAGAATTGCCCCATAGGGTTTCCAAGGAGCAGCTGGTGGATTTCAACTGCCGACCTTTCGGTTAGCAGCTGAGCTCTTAACTGCTTCGCCACCAGGGCTGCACAACATGGGTATAGGGAATATAAATATGGCAAAACTGTCTTGGGTTTTTTGTCAAAGCAGGGAAATATGACTGGGATATTCAGGTAACATTACCAAACAGATAATTATTGTACTTTTCTGAAAGACTTTATTTCGTTTTTAAGGTTTAAAATAAAAGTTTATCTTTCCCCCCTTCCATTCAGATTTTCAGGATAATCTTAATTCTTTATACTAGGAAATATGTGTACTAAAATGCCAATTTTGCATACTTTTTTTTTTTTTTTGGTATTTACATATATTTGTTAAAACCACTCAAGAGAAACTACACTAATCAGAATGACTAAACTTATTGTAGTCGGAGGTTAATATCATGTCTTGTTAGAGTTCTCCTTGGTAGTTCAGTTTGTCTTGTCACTGCTTTAAAGGTATGAGTGGTGGAATGATAATGGGAAGAAAGTATTTCATCAGGCTTCTTGGCAGAATGGTTTGTCTGCATAGTGATACAGTGCATTTTAAGTTATGAGAGTATAGGTCAGAAGTTTTTTTCTTATAATGTGAACATCTGTAGTACTGATTTATTTTGTCTTTGCCATTTTTTGTCTGGTTACTTTTAAACATTTTCTTTGCCCTTTTCTTGGTCAAGTGGTGTTAGCAAGTGTCAATGGAAATAAGAAAACTCCTCTTAACTTTTTATTTTACTTAAAATATAGATTTAGATGTGTAATATGGATACAAATATTTAAACTTTGACACATTTGGGATTTTTTAAAAGTAAACTTTTTCACAACTGCCATGGCCTCCACTAGACTGAGTCCAGTACAACTAGATGGTGTCCGGCTACCACCACTGACTGCTCTGACAGGGATCACAATAGAGGGTCCTGGACAGAGCTGGAGAAAAATGTAGGAGAAAATTCTAACTCACAGAAAAAGACCAGACTTACTGGCCTGACAGAGACTGGAGAAACCCCCAGAGTATGGCCCCTGGACACCCTTTTAGCTCAGTAATGAAGTTACTCCTGAGGTTCACCCTTCAGCCAAAGACTAGACAGGCCCATAAAACAAAACAAGACTAATGGGGCACACCAGCCCAGGACAAGGACTAGAAGGCAGGAGGGGACAGGAAAGCTGGTAATAGGGAAACCAAGGTTGACAAGGGAGACTGTTGATATGTTGTGGGGTTGTTAACTAATGTTGTAAAACAATATGCTTACTAACTGTTTAATGGGAAACTTTGTTTTGTAAACCTTCATCAAGAGAACATTAAAAAAAATTTAAAAAAACTTTATATTTTGGAATAATAAATTATTTACAGAAAAGTTACATAGCTATTTCAGAGAATTCCTATATACTCTCACCTAGTGTTAACAATCTTATATTAAAACCAAAAACCACACTGTTGCCGTTGAGTAGGTTCTCACTTATAGTGACCTTATAAGATGAAGTAGAACTGCCCTATAGGGTTTCAAAGGTTGTAGATCTTTACGGATGCAGACTGCAACATCTTTCTCCCATGGAGCTGCTGGTGGTTTTGAACCGCTGACCTTTGGGTTTGCAGCCAAGCGCTTAGCCACTGCACCAAAGGGCTCATAATCTTACATTACCTGGTACATTTCTCAAAACTAGGAAAACAACATTAGGACATTGCTGTTAAACACCAGAGTTTATTGAGATTTCGCAAAGTTTTTCCACTAATTCCCTTTGCTTGTTCCAATATCCAGTCCAGGATATCATCTTGCATTTAGGATTTGTTCATTTTTTTATTGAAGCAAACTTCTTGCTATAACTCAGAGGAAGATCATGGTGGCGGCTAAATTGGATTTTCCTTTCTTGGATGATATTTTCACACTATATGTAAACTATCACCGTCTGTATTTGAATATCTCATATTTTCCTCAAACTTAAAAGTCCCTAAGACTGAACTTTTAACCCTCAGACACTTGTTATTCCAAGACAGAAGCCTGGAACTCATTTTAGACTTCTTTGTTCACTCTTACGTCTGTTTAGTAAATAACCAAAACCAAACCCACTGCTGTCAAGTCTATTCTAACTCCTAGCGACCTTATAGGACAGAGTAGAACTCTGCCCCATAGGGTTTCCAATGCTATAAATTTTTATGGGAGCAGAGTTTGCCACATCTTTCTCCCATGGAGTGGCTGGTGGGTTCCAACCACGTACCTTTCGGTTAGCAGCCAAGCACTTTAAGCACTGTGCCACCAGGGTTCCTTATTTCATAAATAATACCTATAATTCTGTTTTACTCCTTTGAATCTGTTTCCCATTATCATAGCCACGTTTTAGGCCTTTGTTACATCTTGTCTGAAGTTCTACACCATTCATTCACTCACCAAGTAAATATTGAGCCAGTATATAATCTGAGAAACCAGACTGTATGAAGAAGAATGAGGCATCAGAATTGGAGGAGAACTCGTTAACAGCCTTCGTGGTGCAGATGACACAGCCTTGCTTGCTGTGAGAGTGAAAAGGACTTGAAACACTTACTGATGAAGATCAAAGACTACAGCCTTCAGTATGGATTATACCTCAACATAAAACAAAAATCCTCACAACTGGACCATTAAGCAACATCATGATAAAGGGAGAAAAGATTGAAGTTGTCGAGGATTTCATTTTACTTTATCAACAATCAATGCCCAAGGAAGCAGCAGGCAAGAAATCAAACGATGTATTGCATTGGACAAATCTGCTGCAAGAGATCTCTTTGAAATGTTAAAAAGCAAAGATACCATTTTAAGGAAGGACTAAGGTGTGCCTGACCCAAGCCATGGTGTTTTCAATTGCCTTGTATGCATGTGAAAGCTGGACAATAAGTAAGACCGAGTTAAAATTGGCGCCTTTGAATTATGTGGTATTAGCAAAAAATATTGAATATACCGTGGACTGCCAAAAGAACGACCAAGTTTGTCTTGGAAAAAGTACAGCCAGAATGCTCATTAGAGGCAAGGATGGTGAGACTTTGTCTTACATACTTTGGATATGTTATCGGGAGGGACCAGTCCCTGGAGAAGGACATGATGCTTGGTCAGCAAAAGGGAGGAAGACCCTCAATGAGATGGATTGATAAAGTGGCTGCAGCAATGGGTTCAAGCATAGCAACGATTATGAGAATGGCACAGGACCTGGCAGTGTTTCATCCTGTTGTACATAGGGTCGCTGTGAGTTGGAACTGATTTGACGGCACCTAACAACAACAACAACAACAACATATGTCGCTACCATTCGTCTGTCATTTTGTCATACTGCATGTTGTTGTGATGCTGGAAGCAATGCCACTGGTATTTCAAATACCAGCAGGGTCATCCATGTGGACAAGTTTCAGTGGAGCTTCCAGACTATGACAGTCTAGGAAGAAAGACCATCTACTTCTGAAAACTAGCCAGTGAAAACCTTATGGATCACAACAGAGCATTGTCCATCTAGCTTGTTTTGAATATGTCATCAGGAGGGATCAATTACTGGAGGAGGACATCATGTTTGGTAAAGTAGAGGGCTAATGAGGGCAAGGGAGTTCCTTAGTGAGATAGATTGACTCAGTAGCTGCAACGAAGGAACATGCCGATAATTGTGAGGATGACACAGGACCAGACAATGTTTAGTTCTGTACTTACGTACATTTACATAAGGTCACCATAAGTTGGAGTACAATGGATGGCAGCTATTTATTTTTATATTATGTAGGCATTGGGCTAGGATCTGAAGTTACAGGCTAAACAAGAACATAGATTCTGCCTTCCTAGAACTTAGGCTACATGGTCCCCTGTCTCTAGTCTTATTCCTGTGTCCTAAGATTTAGCTGTAAACCAGGGGTTCTCAACCTTGACAGTATTGACATTTTGGGTTGGATAATTTCTTGCTGTAGGTGGCTCTCCTGTGCGTTGTAGGATATTTAGCAGCATCCCTGGCTTCTGCCCATTAAATGCTTGTAGTATCCCACCTCCCAGCCCCACTCCACCTCCAGTTGTGACAAATAAAATGTCTTCAGTTCAGACATTGTCAAATGTACCATAGGGGCAAACAGAATGCCTCCATTTAACAAACAGAATGCCCTGGTTGAGAACCTTTGCTCTAAACTTTCTAAAATGCAGATGGGATCATGTCATGCTTCCTCTTTCCCGCCATTGACTTAGAATAGTCTCAGCCCTTTTAATGTGGCACACAAGGCTGACCTTTCCCACTTTTCCTGTTGTTTCCTCACCTGTACCCTGTGCTCCAGCTTTTTACAACTCTTTGGCAGTTCTTAGAATAAACCATGGTCTTTTTCATCTGTCTCTGCGTATGCTTTATTTCTCTATGGAATGTCCCTCTCTTTTTTATCCACTCTACGAACATCTATCTATTCATCTGTTAAAACTTAAATGCCACCAGGCAGAATTAGGGAGCTCCGGTGGCACAGTGGTTAAACCTCTCTGCTGCTAACTGAAAGGTCAGCGGTTCGAACCCACCAGCTGCTCCATGGGAGAAAGATGTGGCAGTCTGCTTCTGTAAAGGTACACTTTTGAAACCCTATGGGGCAGTTCTACTTGCTATGAGTTGGAATCAACTCGACAGCAATGGGTTTGGTTTGGGTTTTGGGGGGGCTTACTCTTACCTCTAGTATAGCTTCTGTTATGTGATTGTGGCTGTTTGTTTGCCTTTGTTTCCTCTACTGTATTATAAAGTCCTGGTGGACAGGAATTATATACTTTATTATTCTTTCTACATTCAACTCCTCCCCATTAGTAAATGTTAAATGAAAAAGCAGTAGATAATTGATGTAATTGATGAATTGGGATGGGACAAGAAAAGTTCAGAGGTGGATAGGAGGTGAAAAATGCAATAGTTGGTAGGAACAAGAAGAGAGAGACTTGGGCCAAAGATAGCTTTGAGGCAAGGGAAAAGAAATATAGAAATGGATTTTTAAGAAAGTAAGGTTTATGAGTAGAGTGGGTTAATTCATTACACTTGGAATATTAAAACCCATTTCTGCACTATTTAAAATCCCACTCTTGAGCTTGTCCCAGTGCTTTCTTTTCTTATTATCTGCTTATTCCAACAAAGAGCCTGTGTGGTGCAAGTGATTGACGATTGGCTCTAAAGGTTGGTGGTGTAAACCAACCTAGCAGCTCAGTGGAAGAAAGGCCTAATGAACTGCTTCCATAAAGGTTACAGCCAAGAAAACTCTGTGGAGCAGTTCTCTGTAAGACACGGGGTCACCATTAGTTGGAATTGACTCAGTGGCATTAGGTTTGTTTTTGTTAACCTCAGCTACTTTGTACCTGCAGTTGCTTGATGTAAATTGTGAAAATTGAACTGAAAGTCAGTACCAAGGCAGGAGACTCAAAGTGGTCAGCTGCTTTCTAGCCCTCTAAAATCTCCTTTAATAACATTTTCAATAGCAAAAACAAAAGATCCCACCAATCTCTAGTTGTTACCAGTGTCTAACTCCTTTTCTGTGGAAGAGATGTGTGAGTGTGGATTTGGCATAGCAGCATTTACTTTCCAAGGATTTAATGAATACTTGGCATTGTTTTTTCTCCCACTTCTTACCCACTTTAGGCCTGTTTTCATACATAGTTTACTCTCTATTTGTCTATAGTAAGCAACCATACCTTCAAAGTAAATGAGCCTGGTGGGAGATCAGAAAAGAAGAGACTTAGGTACATTAAAGCAGTTTTTTAAAATTAAATTTAGGGATTCACTTAACAGATGTTTGACTTGTGAACAAGATTATGATAAAGTAATCTTTTGCCGATCATTTTGTTGTTTTCATCTTCTTTACATTTGCCATATTACCAAAGTAAATTTTTTACCTCTAGGTCCTCCATTTCTTTTTTTCTTTTCTTTTGGCTTTGCCTAGACACTTTCATATCTTTGTTGTTTCACTTGTTAATTCTGTTGTAAGATTGCTGTTAAACTCTAGTCTTGGTGGATGAGGGTAAGAAGTCTTGGGGAACCTGATTCTTAAAAATGTGTGAATGTAAGGAAATATTCTTGCCTTGAAATTGTTTTACTGCCCAAACATACAGTGAGTACTAAGAAGCTTATACATCAAAACAAGTCTTAGATCTCGCCTGCCTTTACAGTTTTGTGATTCTTGAGAAAACTAGTTTAACCAAAGACAGCAAGCAGTCATTTAAAACTAGATACAAATCTTAACTGCTTTAGATGTGTGACCTTAGGCGAATTGTTTAATTTGCCATCCCCTCGATTTCCTCATTTGTAAAATAGGGATCTCCAAAAAAACCAAACCCCGTTGCTGTTGGGTCGATTCTGACTCATAGCGACCTTATGGGACAGAGTAGAACTGCCGTATAGGATTTCCAAGGGGCTGCTGGTGAATTTGAACCGCCGACCTTTTTGGTTAGCATCCGAACTCTTAACCACTGTGCCACCAGGGCTCCAAAACAGGGATAATACCTGCCATATGTGTTATTTGGTGATTTAAATGAGATAGCACAGTGAGGCACAAAGTAGACAATAAATGTTACCTTCTGCCTTTTCTTCTGTAATAATCATTTAATGAATTGTTTTGCTAACAAATCCTGAGTACTTTTTAAAAAGAAGACTCTTAAACCTCTTTTTATTTTCAGTTAGGGCTTTGAACCGTTTTGTTCCAGTTCGAACATCTGAGAATTTGTATTTCTAACAAGTTCCCCAAATCAAGCCCACTGCTCTGTAGCCCATTCCAACTCATAGTGACCCTATAGGACAGAGTAGAACTGCCCCATAGGGTTTCAAAGGCTGTAAATATTTAGGAATTTTTCTCCCACAGAGGGGCTGGTGGTGGGTTTAAACTGCCGACCTTTCAGCTAGCACCAGGGCTCCTAACAAGTTCCCACCAGAACCAAAACCCACTGCCCTCTAGTTGATTCCAACTCACAGTGACCCTGTAGGACAGAGTAGAACTGCCCCATAGGGTTTCCAACGAATGGCGGGTGGATTCAAACTGCCTACCTTTTGGTTAGTAACTGAGTTCTTAACCACTGTGCCACCAGGGCTCTCTCAATTTCCCAGGCAATGCTAATGCTGCTGGTTTAGGGACCAGTTCTGAGAACCACTAGTAGAGCAGTGGTTCTCAGAATTTTTTATGCATAAGAATCACCTGGGAATCTTGTTAAAATGTAGATTCAGATTCAGTATTTTGGGGGTGGAAGTGCAAATTCTCAGCAGGTGTTGAAACCAGAACTTTTTAGTATTGTATTTTGCCGTATTTCCAATATTGTATTTGACTTATTCTGCAGTTGGTAATTTCTTAAAATTTATTCAATCAGGAATTTTTTTTCCTAGGCTTTTAGGATTTTTTTTCCCTCATATGAAGTATAGTCACTTATTAGAAAAATTGTTTTAGATTATGAATCTATAAGATTTAACATATGATTTTAGTATATAATGTGTGCAATATAATCTATAACATTAATCATTTAATTATTTAACATAATTCGGTAAATTGGTAGATAATAATACCTGGTTTATTTCCTGTTAAGTTAAACTCCTTCCATAATAGTCTTTTTCAATGTTGTACCTTCTCTGCCTCCTACTCCTGTACTTTATCCCTGGTTAGTTATGTACTCATCACTTACTTAAATACATTCATTTTGAACAATGTTTCTCAGTAACCTACTCAGTTTTCTACTACCATTTCATTCTGGTTTTGAAGTGTTAATTTTAGTCTTGTATTTTTATAATTTGTATTGTTTAATTGTTTCTGAATTAGGTATAGCCTATAGTCTTTTAATTTGTTCCCTGAATAATCTTCATATTTCCATTTGGCACAATCATCTTTTTTTTTTTTAAACTTTCTCTCCTTGCCCTCAGTCCTTCCCTCTTTTTTTTGCCTTTTAAAAATGGATTTACTTGTAAGAGACTATCATTTTTGTTTTTTTTAAGGAAAGAAAGCTTTAATGTACCTTATGTCACAGTACCAAATATGTAATACAGACATTTACTTTTATTTTTTCTTTTGCTTAAATTCCTTTTCAAAATTATGGTTGACAAAAAAAGGGGAGAAACTTTGAAGAATGACAGTTTCCCTAGGTGAGTTTAAATTGTTGCTTTTGTAGCTACGTTTTCTTTCATAAATAATAAGATGAAGTTTATTTTTAGGTTATAGATAATGGTGAAGGATTTCTCCCACTCTGTGTTGTATGTCTGGCAAGCAAATCCAGTAGTAATTAAAAAGTACTAGCCACTTCCTCTTTTAGTTTGCATCACATATTTTTTCCAGAATGATTATTGGATTTGATGCTGAATTTTCGTATCTGTGTAAGTGAAGCAAATTAGCATGTATTTTCTTTTTTTTTTAAATTTTTTTATTGTACTTCAGGTGACGGTTTACAGAACAAATAGATTCTCATAAAACAGTAGTACACATATTGTTTTATGACATTGGTTAACAACCCTGTGACATGTCAACCCTCTCCGTTCTTGACTTTTTTTTTTTGGTGAAAATTGTATTTTCTTTTTAAGGCTGTAGATTTTTTATTTTGATTCTCTGCAGAGATCCTCTGAAGTTAAGGGTTTGAACATTTTCCTAGATGTCTTCTGAAACTAGAGAGTCCATGATCAGCAAATGGACTGAACAGCTGAACAGCAATTTGTTCAGCTCCTTAAGGAAGCTCTAGGGGAAAAAAGTGATCTACAAAAGCCTTATAAGAAGTGTTCAAAAAAAAAAAAAAGCTATCTTTAGTCAGATTTACTTTTATAATATATTAGGATTTGGTTGTTTATAGGGGCAGTCAATGTAGATGCTAATACGTAATGTCTTTTAGTTTATAAAACATTTTGTCTCATTTGCTTTTCCTAGCAATTCTGCAAAATACTCTCACTTTATTTTGAGGAAACTGAAGCTTAGAGAGGTAGTAACTAACTCAGGTTATATCGTTGGTTATTTTGCTTCATATCTTAAGTATTTAACTTTAAATCATACAGCACCTGGTGTTTTGCCTTGTCTGTTAAATTTTTTGATCTTTATGCATTAATGTATCAGCTGTGTCCATTTACTGCTTCAGGTATATGCTGCTTCTGAAATATGACTCTGTGTAGACTAAAGACAATGAAACATGTTCTTTGAGGTTTATATCTTACCAGATAAATATCGGTATTTAAATTTGAGAGAAAACGTTCAGTACCTTGAGAAGGCTTAGAAATCTCTTGATGTCAAAGTGATTAAATTGTTTCTAAAATGAAATTTTGTTTTTGAACCCTTTGATTTCTTTTACAAAGTTGGCTTTTGCTTTTAGTTACATCCCTTCCAATTCATTCTCATTATAGTTGAGAGATGAAACTGCAATAAATTATCCAAAAGCAAATCTTACTATTTCCCCTCCCTCCCCCTTAAAAACTTAAAGATCTTCAATCTATTGTCTGTAGGTGATAGTCCAAAATGCCTAATATAGCTTAGATAGCACTCCGCCCCCTGCCTACCTTCTCAGTCTCTTCTCTTAATGCTTGCTTCCCTCCGTTCTGTGTGCTAGCCATACTGGACTACTTTATGTTGCTTGAATGCTTTGCTCTTCCCAGCTTCAGGCCACTGCACATGCCTTTCCATCAGCATTCGTTTTTTAGGTATTACTAAAAGTCAGTTTTTCAGAAAAGTCTACCCTAATTCCCACCTCCCTTCCCCACAGTATGTTTAAAACCCTTTGCTGTATATTTCAAGATTTCTCTATACCTTTTATTTGATAACACTTATCATTGTTGTAAGTCCTTGTTTCATGTCTTTTCTTCCCTGTTAGACTGCAGTCTCTGTGAGGGTAAGTACCATGTGTTTTCCTTTTCACTGTTAAATCCGCTATACTTGGCCCATATAGGTGCCCTGTAAATGTTTGCTGACTCAAAATTGAACTATGTCAAAATGTTTGACTTAAAAAAAATCTGTGTAACTTTAAAAAGATTTGTTTAGAGGGAAAAAATGAATTTTTATTAAAACAACTATTATAGAAGCATTTAAGAACATTTAAAACTAGCATTAGATTATTTTGCAAGAAAGAAAGGAGTAAGAGTAAATATTCCTAGTAATTGTAATGGCTGCCTCTTTTTTTTTCTTCTTTTAGTGCTTGTTACGTACTCAGTTCATGAAATTTTTGGCTTAACTCTTGGAATCATCATTTCTTCGCTTTCTGTATTTTATTTCAGTTAGTATTACATTCTCTTTTCCAGACATTATTCATCTTTGTGGTTTCTGCTAAATCTTAAAAATATGGTATCTTTTAAATAGGAGGTAAAGCTAAACACCAAAATTGCATATGTGGAGATTTGTAGGGTAGCTACTGCGCATACTAATTATTTTAGTTACAGTAGTAAAATAAGAAGGAAACAAGCTCTCATGGACATTTGTTTAGTCTTCTATTCCCTGTTTTCTTCACCTTTTTTTTTTTTTTTTGTGGATAAAGAGCTAATTACAGGATCATCTTTCTAATGTTGCAACCCCCTCCTACTTTAACTAAAGTTGGGACTATTAATAGCTTGTTATAGTTGCAAGTATTATTTGTCCTGTTCCTATGTGACTGGTGCAGGGTGATAGAGAGACCAGATGATGCTGTAGAAATAAACCAATCTGTGTTGAATTATTTCCCAGATTATCTCTGGCTGTCAAATTACGAATATTTGGTTGTCAAATTAGGAATATCTGTATTAGTAACCCCAGCAGAATTACTGTGACAGGCCTTTGCATTGTCACTTTATAGTGAATTAAAACAGTTCCTCACAAATAAAGTTGAACCTAAGCTATCTTTGATGTGTTTCTCTTTTACTTTAGAAACTCAGTGGGAAGGATTTTATAAACAAAATTGATGGCCCATTGTAGTGTTTTGTGGCTTTTAAATGAAACCAGATGAAAATTATGTTTTTACAACATTTTCAATCCATTGTCAGATAGACAGTGGCCATTCTCTGTAGCATACTATATTTTAATATACTTAATCTTTAGTATTTTTTTATGTTTAAATAATATAAATTCCTTGCATCTTTATGCCTTAGCCTATTTTTATCAGTCTTTGAATTTAATCTATTTTGATGTTTAAGTTTTTTCTTAACTGCTTTTTGAGTTTTGTGAGATAGATTGAGCTATACTTTAAAAAATTTAGTTATTTTTGTGGAAATAAAAAAATGAAAAAAATTTAAAATGAATAAACGCTCAGTGGAAAAAATGTGGAAAACAGTACTGCTCAAAAGCCAATGAGTCTCATCACTTACCTGCTATTAATATTTTGGCTTGTTTCCTTTCAGTCTTTTTTCCTAACATCTGTTTCCATAGGCTGCATATCAGAGTTAAGAATGTGCACTTTGGCATCAGATTGCCTGAGTTCAAACCTGAGCTTTACCTCTGGCAAGTTACTTAACCATTCTATCCTTTAGTTTCCTTATTGGCAAAAATGGGGATAATAGTAATAACGACTTGGAAGGATGGGTGGGGATTAAATGAGAATATATGTAAAGTGCCTAGAACAGTGCCTGGCACACAGTAAAGCACTCAACAAATATTAGCCATTATTTTATAAACCTTTTACACATTGTAAGAGTGCTCTCTAGCCGCCCCCTTACTGTATATTGTATTGCATTTGACATTTACTTATATTATGAATTGCAGCAGATAATACTTTTTTTGTCATCTGATTCTTGAAGTCCTTGTAGTTAGAAAACTCTCTCTAGTTTTAAGCCCTGGTGGCTTCTCTTCTTTCATAGCCATTTTCTCAAGGTATTTGACTCCTGCCTTTAGCACAGCTTTTCTTTTAGAGAATTATAATTAGCTGTATTTTGTGACCCTGTAGTCATTTCTCCTTTTCATTAGAACACTTGTGGTTCTCTAAAACCAATAAAACTTTATGTAATTTTATGCCTTGTTAAGTACTTTATACCACACAATACATTTATCTGATAGAAATTCTGACATCATCAACACCATATATAGACCACTGTTTGTACTTGGAATGAACTGTGGTTTACAGAAATTGACCTCTTAGTGTCTGTTTATGGATATAACGTTATTTCATCGGGAAGACTACTCATTATTTACTGTATTTGGGGATAGCAGTTTAGAATTTGTTTTCACGTGCTCTTAAGTGTTTATCAATATTTTTGTAGTTTATTCAAGCTTAGTTTCATAGGTTTCCAAACTGTTATTTTACAGTTATAGGCTATTAATCTTACTTGTAGAAAACCTTTATTAATCCACATTGTGGAGATTAAACTTAGATACTGATTATCCAGAATTTACTGTCTTTTGTGCTTTAATTTGGGAACTGTTCATGTGATTATTAATTTTAAGTTACAATTACTTTTGCATTTTATTTTCAGAAACCTTGGGAGCTTTCCTTCCAAGTATTCTCTTTAACTAGAATCACAGTTAAGATATAATCAGTCAAAATATGGCACAAAAATGAATTTAATGAAAATTAGTAAAAATAACATTCTAGTAAAATACTCGGATGTTGTTTCTTACCTGAGTACTTGTTTTTCTGTATCAGAAAAGTGCCCAAGTTGTGCTGAGGTACCTTCTGAGTTACTTATTCTTTCTTCTCTTTACCTCCTCACCTAATTCTTCTGTTGCACTCATTCTTCAGGTTTTGAATCTGCACCCACCTGCTTCTGCTTGCATTCATTTTGCTCCCAGCAGGGATCTGCTTTCATGAGTTGGCAAAGGTTGCGGGCACTAGTTCTGAGGCCCTCTAGTTCTGATTTTTGACGAGTTGTAGCTTTCCAGCACCGTAATAGATATTTTATAGTATGTTATATTGTTTTAGCAGTTCCAACAACAGTAACAACAAAAACTAACTTCTGGATTTTTACTGATTTATAGTCATTTTAATTTTTCTCAAATGATCTTTTTAAAACCATGGTCAGTTTTGATCTTCGATAATTTATTGCGGTTTTAATATATGTCATTGTGCATTTTGCAGAGTACTTTGCAAAAGGAGGAAAAAGGTATAGACGTTTTGGAGAGAGGTGATGGTATTTCTGCTTTAGTTCTTTATTATTTGTGGAGATTTTATCAGGCGTTTTTCTAATGTCTCTTTAAAATGTTACTGAGATTATTGCAGATACTCTTTTGTGACAGCTACCCAATGTTTTTCTCATGAACTTGGTTCAATGGTATAGGTTTTTGTAGTGAGGGAAACAGGTAACTTTAATTGCTATGTTTGTTTTTCTTTTTCTAAAAATAACTGCATAAAAAATGGACCCAGCTATAGGAAGAACAAGCCGTGTTCTTGAATAGAAAGATGGCAGTTGTTTATAGGTGAATGAAGTTCAACTCATATTTCCAACAAATTGATTTTTTTAAAACCTTTCAGTGATTCTCAAATTAGATGAGATAATAAGACAATCAAGAATAAGACTTATTTTAAAATAGACTCATAATGAGGAGATGAATATTAAAACATCAGATTATAAAAATAAAGATATTTGGGTATTTAGGGGCTGTGGAGTTGATTTTGAATCAAAATGACCCCATGTGACATAGTAGAACTTCCCTATAGGGTTTTCTTGGCTGTAACCTTCACAAGAGCACATTGCCAGGTCTTTGTTTTGCGGAACTGCTGGGTGAATTCAAACCTCGACCTTTCAGTTGGCAGCCGAGCACTTAACTGTTGTACCATCAGGGCTCCTAAGACTTTGGTACTAGCATATAAATAGAGTCAGGCATGTCAGTGGCCTAGCACAGAAATATATATAATTTAATCAAAATTTGATAGAAAAGGAAAGGATTCATAAATGAAAAGTCTGGGCCAAATGACAGATTATTTGTTGGAGAAAACATCTTTAGAGATTCATTTTATAATGTGTACTGAAACTCCAGATATATTAAAAAGTTAAACAAGAAATTTAAACTACAAAAAAGTAAAGTGTAAGTGGATATTTACTATCCTGTTGGCTGAGTAGAAGAATTCTTCATATTGAAGCAGTAAAAGAAATCAGAAAGGAAAGCAAAAATATTGATTGAATTGACTAAAAATTCGAAAAATTGTAGCATGTCAAAGATAGCATAATAAAAAAGCCAAGTATATTGTGGAAAATGTTTCTAGTTATATAACTGGAGAAATAGAAGCTTAGAGAAAGTAACTTGCTTAAAGTCTTCACCAGTGTCAGGTTTGAACATAGGTCTGTCAAAGACTATTTCAGTCCCTGGCTGGTGCAAACTGTTAAAGTGATCAGCTGCTAACTGAAAGGTTGGGAATTCAAGTCCACCCCTAGGTGCCTCAGAAGACAGCCTGGCGATCTGCTTTCATTGAAAATTAGCCATTGAAAACTCTATGGAGCATGTTCTACTTTGACATACTGTGGGGTGCCATGAGTCAGAATCAACTCGATGGCAACTGGTTTTTTTTTCTTACTTTATTAAGGAATACAGCATAGATGTTAAAATGCTGTTTATAATGAAAACGTTTACAAAAAAGTAATTGCTCTAGGGATAGAATTATGGATTTTTCCTTTATTTTCTAAAATTAGTGTGCATTAGTATTGTGACTAGAAAAGTAAATCGATCTTTAAAAATAATTAGGTGTGATCTAAGAAAAAGTGACTTATAGCAGAATTTGATTCATCATCTTAGTACCTAGAGAAGTAATACACAAGAACTCACAGGCTAGATACTACCTATCTATATCTGTTTTTAAGAAATCAGTGGGCCTTCTATTTATCTTTAGTTTCTGTTTATCTTTAGTAATTAGTTCTGTAGACTTGTGCACATAGACCGTGTTTCGAAGACTCTTGTGAATGATTCACTACGAATGACACTTTTTCCTATTTTGCTCCCTTCCTTCAGACTTTAAAGGGGCTGATACTTCAAATCAATAATGCACAGTGATTTCTGGAATTTTGTTTTTCGTTTATTGGTCTGTTCTCAGAAAATTGAATAAATGTACACCCACTCCTCACTTAGCAACATGGTTAGATTCCAAAGGCCAGGTCATCATGTGAAAATCAGCATTATACGAAATTGGAGGATGACCACACCAGATCACAAAATGACGGGTGTCTGCATCATTACATAACTGCCAAACCACTGAGATTCATGGCCCAGCCAAGGTGACACATAATCTTAACCATCACAGCCAGCATTACTCTAGCCTTGCACGTTGGTATTTGTTACTGCCAGACATACATCATTAATACACAAAATAGTTGGATTGTAGTTTTTTTTTTTTTTACTATTTCGTAAATGCGATATGTCAGATAACGAAATAGTGGGTGAGGAGTTGGTGTATTTAGTTTTTCCTCCCTAAATTAAGTTAAATGAATCTACTTAGAGATACTTTGGATATATAATCTATCAGATAAAGAAGTCTCCCATTTTTGTTTTATTTCTAAACTTAAATTTTTTTTACTAATATATATTCATTAATTTAATAAATACGTATTTGATAGTCTACTAAGTACCATTCACTGTTGTCAGCTATTAGGCTAATCAAAGAACAAAACAGACAAAAAATTCTGCGTACATGCAGTTAGCTTATCATGTTCTAGTCAAGGGAGGCAGAAGATAAGCAATGAACGTAATAAATAGATATATCAGGTAATACATAATAGAAAAAGTATAGAGGTACATAAGAGGGATCAGGAGTTACGGGTGGGGGAAGAGGATGGGTTGCAGTTGTCAATGGGCTGATCAGATTAGGCCTCATTGAGAAAGGTGACAGACACATGAGAAAAGACTGGGAGGCGGTGAGGGAATTAGCCATATGAAAAGCATTCTAGGCAGATGGATGAGTCAATGAAAATAATTTAGAAACATGCCCAACCTGCTGGAGGAATGGAGATCAGAGTAGTTGGAGCAGAAGTAGCAGATGAGAGAACAAGATCATGCAGGTTCTTGGTAGGCTGACATATAAGGAATTTAGTGTTTATTCAGAATGAAATGAGGAGCACTGCAGAATTTTGACTAGACGAGTGATGTTAGAGGGTGACCAATTAGGACACTTTGCAATTCACTAGAGTCTTTCTAGAGGAGGCGACATTTGAGTTGGCCCTGGAAGATAAGAAAATTTGCCAAGTAAAGAAGACAGATTTGCTTTTTGGCAGGTTTAATTTAAGAGTATTTCCCATCACCATACTTAAAAAAGTAGATGTACTTTTAAACCAAAGTCATATATGCTACTTGATTTAAGGTTAAACTATCATAATACCATATAAAGAACTTATTCCTTTGTGAACTCTCACAGCTGTTTAACTATGCCCATTTTAAAAATTGATGTTCTAATTTAATAAAATTTAAGGAGTTCCCATAATCCAGGGGACATTTCCCTTTTACTCAAAAATCCAATTAGTCTGTTATCAGCTTCTTAGTGAATAATTGCCATTTGCCTTTCTGCCATAAAACTATAAATTAATTTGAACTATCTTGTGTATCTTATTATTAACCAGGAATCATTTATGTATTTTTTACTTAAAAGAGTTTACACTCAGTTGTGGGCAATAATAGTAAGACAGAACTTTTGTCCTTAAAGTACTTAAAATCTAGTAAGAGAGATAGACATTGTGCAGATGGTGTAATAAAAGAAAATGTGAGTTCATTGAATGGGAGTCCTAGAATTTCCATCTCTCTACGTTTGTAGAAATTTTTGAACTTTTCCATCTGGTCAAGCCTTCCTCATATTCAGCCTGCTCAGTTGAACTTCAACTACTGAACCATTCTTTTCCTTCTGTAACACCTTGTAGGTTTTAAGTTTGAACCACCAACTTATTACCTGGGCACTCTTCATTTTGTTCTCTCTCTATGTCATATCTTTTAGTGCTGTTGAATAAGTCCGTATATTGGTTGAGAGCAAGGACTTTGCGTATCTCCCTTAGGACATATATATATATTCAATAGTTAATTGGTAGCTAAGCATTATAAAGGCTATTACAGAATATAGTTTTAACTATAAACATATAAGGAGCAATGGTTAAGTGCTAAAGGTTGGCAGATTGAACCCATCCTTCTCCTTGAGAGAAAGACCTGGCGATCTGTTCCCATAAAGATTATAGCCTAGAAAACCCTGTGGGCTCACATAGGGTCACTATGAGTCAAAATCGACTCCATAGCACCTAACAACAACAACATAAACATTTCACTTAATAGTATAGTTATATTTCTGAAAAGTTTTATTTGAAAAATTGACTGGAAGGTAACTTTTTGAAAGGGACATTCTTTTTTTCGATTGACTCCTAAGATGAAAATAAAGATTTAAACCCAGTTTAATTCAAAGATTCAGCAACGATTATGTTTAGGAGAATGTTAACATTTTCTTTTGTTAAGGAAGTGTTTTTTTACTTGGAAAACATTAAATATCTTATGCTTAGCAAGTATGTAATAGCAGCTCAGATAATACATAAATATTTTTCACATCCTGGAATACAGTTCTGATTTATAAATGGTGTTCATAACAAATCCTTAAAAAATTCTGATATATATGTGTTTGTGCGTGTGCACTTCATCATCATTGAGAAATAACAGTTTTGATGTTGTAGTTGTTGTTAGGTTCTGTCGAGTTGCTTCCAACTCATAGCAGCCCCATGTACAGCAGAACGAAACACTGCCTGGTCCTGCACCATCACCACAATCATAGTTACGCTTGAGCCCATTGTTGCAGCCATCATGTGACTCCATCTCATTGAGTATCTTCCTCTTTTTCACTGACCCTGTACTTTAGCCAAGCATGATGTCCTTCTCCAGGAACTGGTCCCTCTTGATAATATGCCCAAAGTATGTGCAATGAAGTCTCTCCATCCTTGCTTCTAATGAGCATTCTGTCTATGATAATATCCAGCAATTAATAGGTTTTCGTACCTGAACAATGTTAAATATTTTTATAAAATTTGATATTTTGAGAATTTTATAAATTTTGGATAGAGGGAATTAAAGTGTGTTTTTGGACATGATAACACTATCAGTGTTTTTGTAATGTGTCAGTCTTTATTTTCTACAGGACAAGTGAATCTGAGATGTCAGTGATCCTTTGCATTTGGATAAAATGATTTGAGCACCTATTTGGCAGGACCATTGATGTCTGTGGCTTTGTGTGATTTCATGCTCTAAATCAGTTTGGAGGCAGAGCATTGGAGGATGTCTTTTACAAGGCCATTTTTGTGCATAAAGGAAAATTATGTCAGGAGCTAAGCTATGATGGAAACTTACTGAGTCACTGTTAAATTATTGTCTAACTACCTTATACGTAAATATGCTAATCCACACTGTCAGCTGCCTTAGACATTCCTTGTTGTTGAAATAGATTGTTGCATAGAATTTATATGCTAACAGCAAGAGAAATACTCTTATCAGAATATAAAATGATAGCTGTTATAGAACATATAAGCATAATGTAATTGTTTTTTCATATTGCTGTAGAATTTGCAAAGCATTCTTTTTCATATCGCCTCACCATCCCTGAAGATTTTTTTTTGGGGGGGGGGGCGGGTATGTGAATAACAGACTAATAAATACTGAGACTTTTTATAGAACATCTGAGATACTTATATTTCATCAATTTTAGGACATGTTAGCCAGGCTCTAAATTTGGGTTAAATAGTATTCTGTATATAAACTTGATTTTCTTGGGACTAAATTCACGTGAGAGGCTGTAGTGCTGTCTATCCAGTGTACATGGCTGGAAGAGGCAGGAAAAAAGCCTTATATAAAAAGACTATAAGGTGAATAATGTGCCTGCAAATCAGTCAGTATGTATTTATTGAGCACTTTCTTTGTCCATAAATAATCAATATAGAAAATAAATACAATGCTACAGTAATAATTTAAATGAGAACATTTTGGCCTGGAGTCAGCAGATTAGGCTTTGGGGCAGAAGATAAACTGGTCAGATCTTGAAAGATAGAATGAATGTGTTGAAAACAGAGCTGATAGGTTCTAGAGAAGAAATCATTATGCAGGTTTTTGGCAGAGATTCCCAGTTTAATTATGCTTTTTAGTAATGCAGGTGAATTATTCCTCTGTCTTCATTCATTGTGAAAATTTTTAAAAAATATTCTGTGTGTCAGATATAGAGTGTTCAAGAATTGTTGGTTGATAAAAAAGTAAAAATCACTGGATTCCATTTTTAACTGCTATTGTAAGAAAAACTATTTCATATAGATGGCTTTTTGAGAAATAACATCATATAAAATGCTCTTGGTTTTTTAGGAGTACTAGCCATAAAGATTCTGACTCATAGTGACCCCATGTAACAGAGTAGAACTTGCCCCATAGGATTTTCTTGGCTGTGATCTTTATGAACGCCGATGGACAGGTCTTTCTCCCCTGGCAGTGCAACAGTTGGAGACCTGGTGGTGCAGTGGTTAAGAGCTCTACTGCCAACCAGAAGGTCAGCAGTTCGAATCCACCAGCTGCTCCTTGGAAACCCTGTGGGGTCGCTATGAGTCAGAACTGACTTGATGGCAACAACGTTTTACAGGTGCAAAGGTTAAGCACTCGACTACCAACCGAAAGATTGGTGGTTTGAGCCCACTCAGTGGTTCTGCGAGGGAAAGACCTGGCCATCTGCTCCCATAAAGATTCCAGCCTAGAAAACCCTATGAGACAGTTCTCCTCTGTCACATGGGATTGCTATGAGTCGAAAATCGACTCCACAGTACCTGCTAACAACAACAGCCATAAAGAAGTCTGGGTTTTAATCCTAGCTCCATGCTTTACTTTTACTTTCTGACCTTAGGTCATTTAACTACACACACTTATTTGTAAAATGAAGATAATAGTGCCTGACTTAACCTGTTTCAGGTGAAATAATGTGTTTGAAACTGCTCCTTACACATTGAAGTATTACACACGTTATTGTTGAATACTTTAAAAACTTTTAACTATGAGCCATATACATTAGAAAATATCGTTTTCTTTGCCAGTATATGAGAAATTTAAAAGATGATTAAATTAATTTTCAATTCTGTTTATTTACCCCCCTTTTTTGGTAGTGGATACTTTGTTTTCAAGGAAGCTGAATGGGAAATACAGACTTGAGCGACTTGTTCCAACTGCAGTATATCAGCACATGAAAATGCATAAACGAATTCTTGGACATTTGTCATCTGTTTACTGTGTAACTTTTGATAGAACTGGCAGACGGATATTTACCGTAAGTAATTGTTATAAGTATTACCTTTATGCATATATGGAATTGAACAAATATTGCTTATGGTTGAACTTGAAATAAAACTTTTTTTTTCAGGTAGTTTAACTTATTATAATGGAAGATTTTACTTAAATTTGGACTTTATCCAAGTTTGGAAAGTTGCTAAAGACATGTTGTAGCACGGTCACAGTTATATCCTGGTCCTACACCATGGAGAAGTTTAATTCCCAGAATTATATCAAATGCGCAGCTTTGTGTTTTATAAAATGTCTTACAATAATTTTAATTCTAAAACCAAGGGTATTTCAGAAGTTTCTTAAATTACAGCATATTATTAAACGTACCTTTTTATATATTATCTGTACAAAACCACTTGCTAGTTATCCTGTAAAATGATAGAAGAATTCTTAGCATTTCTACCATTCTTTATTACCTTTTATCCCTGACACCTCATTTTTTAAAAGACCTGATGTTGTGTTGAAAGGAGCAATTTGCGTTTACTTATTTGTTGTTGGGTTTTTTTTTTTTTTTACTGTTGAGTGGTGAAAAGCAGAATTTATTCAGCTTTATTTTAAGTGAAAAAGTTACTTTTGAAAATAATTCAGTTTATTTTCAGATGCCCTAAGTATTACATCCACTACACTATCATTACTACACTAAAAACACTACTACACTAACGGTATTATGGTTGTATTTGTTACTGACTTATGGGCTGAAGGTATGCATTTATTCACGAACCCAAAAAAATGAAATCCACTGCCATCGAGTTGATTCCACCTCATAGCTACCCTATAAAACAGAGTGGAACTACCCCAGAGGGTTTCCAAGGCTGTAATCTTTCCAGGAGCAAACAGCCACATCTTTCTCCTGCAGAACGGTTGGTGTTTCATACCACCAACTTTTCAGTTAGCTACTGAGCGCTTTAACCACTGTGCCACCAGGCTTCTTATTTATTCACAAGGTCCTTAATTTCCTTTGAAATAAGAAAACAGGAAATGGAAGTTAAAATGGAAATTCCCATCTCTGTCTTGGGGATTTTACACAGTCATGACAATTACAGATTCCACTTTTTAATGAATATGCTTGTAAACTTAGAACTATTTATGCCTACTACTTATCCTCATCTACCCATACATCTAATCATCTGTAAAACAGCAGGATATGGGAAAGAACGTTTTCATGCATCTCTTTTCCCCTGGTTCTGATCTACCTCAGGCATTTGCAGATTATTTTCTATATCTGTTTTCTCCTCTCCCTTTTCACCTTTTCTTTTATCTTTGATGTTCTCTGTGAAACAAAGTAAAAGTGAAATTTTCTAAACTTCTGAGAGATTATTTTCAGAATGAGAACAGGCAGCTCTGTATTTGCTGAAGTGCTTGATATACCTACAGTAGTTATTTGTTCTTGAATACTAATTAAAAATTGCATTTAGCCATTTCAGTTTTATTATACTAATATTTATATTCAGCTCTCAAAACCTAAAGTAAACTTGACATTTCTAATGTTTGAAAGAATTCTTTCAAAGGCAGTCAGACATAGAAATAATGAGGAAGAAGCTATACATTGTATTTGTACTTCATTTTGTTGATTATAAGATGATGTCGTTACACTGAGATTAAAAAATATATATAACTTCTTAATTTTTTAGGTTAGTAAAGTACCTTGTAAGAGTTCTTTCTTTAAAAATGATAGGGGTGGTAAGCATTTATGAAGTACTGTGTGTGTTTTGATGTGAATTAGATATATAATCTGGTAGTTTTTGAGGAAAAATGCAGTGAAATAATGTGTTTTTTGGTATCTCATTCGTCTAGTAAAATGGTAGGTACAGGGTTGAAATAGTCTCTAAGCCAGGGATAATTGAAATCTAGCCTGACACCTGTTTCTGTAAATAAAGTTTCATTGAAACAGCCATGCTCATTCATTTACATACTGTCCGTGATTGTCTTTGCACAGAAATGCAGATTTTAGTAGTTGTGATAGAGACAGTATGGCCTGCAAAGCCTAAATATTTAGTCTCTGGCTCTGTACAGAGAAGTTTGCTAACCACTGTTGACATTTAATTCCTACTTTTCAGGGCATTTGTTTTGGGGAGTAGGAATGGTACGTGAAGGGGAAGCCGTTTTCTGATTATTTCCTTTAGGTGAAGGCATATAAATAAAGGGAAGAAGAGTAGCATTGTACTATTTTATTTGGTCTTACCAAGGATCTAAAAATTTTTGTGCCAAATTCATAGTTTCATTTGTAGTTTTACTGGTGATTTTCAGTTACAGATTCCAAAATGTTACCTTGTGATCAAATATGAGAGCACTGTTTTTTTTTAATCTCTTTGTTTTTCTGATTGTCATTTCAAGTGACAGCAAGGTGTTAACTGTTATATTCATAAAGTGTGGTGGCTGTTGGGTGTTCCCCCATTCCATTGAGAACACACTAGTCACTCACCAGTGCTTTGAAAATCTGTAGATTAAGACTTCAGGATAGTAGATCATGATTGACCGATGATTCCTATGAGAGAGTACAGTGTTATTTATTGGAAAGACAGTTGGGTGGTGGACCAACCAATATTTCCTTTTTATGTATTTTATATTTTAAAACCCATTTGTTTGTCCTACTTTATGAAGCATTATGTGTGGTTTGTTTTGAATTAGATATGTAATCTCCTGGAAGTTTTTGAGGAAAAATTGCAGTGAAATAATGTGCTTGTTGATATCTAATGAGTTTAGTAGAATGGTAGGTACAGGGTTAAAAGAGGCTCTGAACCAGGAATTAGTCAGATTCAGCCTGGATTATTTATTTATTAATACATAAATTTATTTCTAAGGTTCTTGTGTAGATAAATTTGAAAGCTTTTTTCAAGGGTCTAATTCTCCTTAGTTCTTTCTGAAGAGATGCAGCTAGAGGCAGTAAGTTTAGCACTGTGGTTAAGTTTAGGCTTTGGCAGTAGGGGACTTTTAGTTTAACTCACAGCTTTTATCACTTCCTAGTAGTGCAGCTTGGGCAGATTACCTCACCCCCTTTAAGCTCAATTTTTCTCATCTTTCACAAAAAGAACATGAGGACTGGATGATAGTAGTACCAGTTCCACAGGATTTTTATGAGATTACATGAACTAATACATGTAATTAGTAATGCAGTAAGCAGTCATTAAGTATTATCAATTTTAAATTTTTTAAATAAAACGTTATTTATAAATGCTATACAAGATTTACAGGAAGCCCTGGTGGCTCAGTGGTTAAGTGTTTGAACCCACCAGCTGCTCCATGGGAGAAAGAGGTGACAGTCTGCTTCTGTAAAGATCGCAGCCTTGAAAACCCTATGGGGCAGTTCTCTGTCCTGTAGGATCTCTGTGAGTTGGAATTGACTCGACAGCAATTGGTTTGGTTTGGTTTTATACAAGATTTAAACTGAAGTAATTGTAGTTGATAAGTGAAATTCTGTATTAGGAAGATTTATGATTATTTTGTGCCCAGGCCTTCACTATTTTGTACTAGAATATTTTAACAATGGATATTTTCCCAGTAGAATATTGAAAAGAACTGGGGGGAGATAGCATAATTACCAAGTCAAATTTTGCTCCCTAATTCTTCTAGCCTTTTAATTTTGTTCAAGAATCCTTGCTTCAAATAATATTTCCCAGAGAAAACCAGGGTTAATGAATTCTCTCGGGTAAGCCATTTGCTTATAATATAAAAGTACACTGAAGATTATATAAAAAACAGGGTTTTACCCTTTGTTAGGAACAAAAAATGTATCTTTTTTCATTTCAAATTAATGCAAAGGAATTAAAATTTTTCCATAAATATAGTTTAAGTTATAATAAAAACTGAGTTTATGCATCCTTTAAGGAACTTGAGTCTTCTATATGCCAGGCACTGTTCTAAGCACTTAGAATATAGAAATGAGAGAGGTAATATCTGTCCTTGGACAGTTCATTGATGGTAAAGTAAAGGAAATGTTGATACAATGTGATAAGAACCTTGAGATATTTGAGGTATTATAGGAAAGAAGTACCTAATCCCTAGGAGATGGTAAGGGAAATTTACTGGAGAAGTAACACCTCAGCTGAGTTAAGCCTGGTGTTGCAGATTTAGGGAAAGGCATTACAGACTTTGAGGGAACATATCATGTTTAAGCAATTGTATATTGTTCGATACGACAGAATAAATATGAGTCATGATTAAGCTGGTGCTAGATGTTTTGGGGTCAAAATCATCAGGATTCTTTTACGACATGTTAAGGGGTCGGTTTTTTCCTGAAGGCAACAGAGAGCTAATGATGGATTTAGACATCAGAATGAATAGAATTTTCTTTTTAGTGATCCTGTCTTAGGCCAGGTTCTCTAGAGGTGTGAAACCAGTGAAGTGTGTATGTCTGTCTGTCTACATACACGTATATACACACGCACACCGTATTTTTATGCAAATAACATGCCTTCTACATTTGTTTGCCAACCATGCCCTACCCCTGCGCAGTATTTTCATAAGCGCTGCTATGATAATTTCTTTTACACGTTGCTGTAAAAAAAAACTTAGCATGGCACACTTAGAAAAATATCTCATGGGGGGAGGGCACAGTTGGCAAACAAATGTAGAAGGCACATGTTATATTTGTGTAAAAATACAGTAAATGTATGTAGAGATTTATTTCAGGGAAATGGCTCATGCAGTTGTGGAGGCTGGAAAGTCCCAAATTCGTGGGTCAGGCGTCAGGCTGGAGGCTTCTCTTGACTCATATAGTTGCAGGGGCTGAAAAACCCAAAATCGGCAGGCCATTGGCTCACGGGGCTGCGGGAGCTGGCGAACCCAAAATCTGCAGGTCAGACGGCAGACTGCTGGCTCAAATCCCAAGAACCAGAGATCAAAGGATGACGGATTGGGTGCAGAATCAAGAGAAGGCAAGCTTTGCCAAAACATCTGTATATATTGCATGCAGGCTAAACCGAAACTCCACTTTCAACTAATTGGCTGCTCACATCAGATTACAGAATGGAGGAGGATTACATAATATCAATGAAACCACTGAGAATCATGGCCTACCCAAGTTAACACTTAACCTTAACCATCACAGTCCGCCCCTTGTGAACTTGGCACCTGTAAACATCTTAAACCATACATAATCTCTAAATAAAAACAAAGAAAACCAAACCTGTTGCTGTCGAGTTGATTTTGACTCACAGCGACCCTATAGGACAGAGTAGAACTGCCCCATAGTGTTTCCAAGGAGCAGCTGGTGGATTTGAACTGCTGACCTTTTGGACAGCAGCCGAGCTTTTAACCACTGCTCCACCAATAATTATAAAGTCATACTTGTGCCCAGCAGGATACAACTAGCATGCGTACAGCCAAAAACATACTTGCCCCATTTAGATCTTATATTTTGTAATAAGTAGTGGAATAAGGGAGGGGAAAAAAACAAAGATGTGTGTTCTCTCTGTCTGTCTGTCTCTCTCTCTCTCTGTCTCTCTGTCTGTCTGTCTCTCTCTCTGTTTCTCTTTCTCTGTCTCTCTCTCTCTCACCAAACAACACATTGCTGTTGCCAGTTCCAACTCAAAAAGACTGTAGGATGGAGTAGAACTGCCCCCTAGGGTTCCAAAGAGCAGCTGGTGGATTTGAACTTCCAGCCTTTTGGTTAGCAGCCATAGCTCTTAACCACTGTGCCACCAGGGCTCCATATATATGTGTGTATATAATATGTACGTGTATGTGCGTGTGTGTGTATATAGGTATGCACACATGCATGTATAACAAAACAAGGAAGAGATACTAAAAACAGTTACAGTCCTCATTTCTGCAACTGGTCACATGGTCGTAGCTGGTATTTAGAACTGCCTTCTTCTACTGCCCATTCCGTATTCCCTTAGCCCTCAGCAAGCACCTCATCTGGTCGTGGTTCTTGGTTTGGTGGAGTGACCCAAACCTTCATTCCTGAACGGTTTGGGCCATTAGTAACGTCAGAATTGGGTTGCTGTAGTTTTCCATTGATTTTAGTCACAGGGCATGGTAGTACTAAGAGATGTCCTCAAGGATCTCCTGTATCACAGACATACTCTTCTTTACCTCCATTATGTAATATCAGTCTGATTTCCCCTGGGTAATCAGAATCAATCACACCAGCCAATATGGTAACTCCCATCTTTTCCTGTTGTTCCAGAGGCATGAGGACCCCAAAGTAGCCAGGTGGCCTTCGTAACTTCAATTCAGTGGAATCAGTGGTGTGTCTCCTGGTGGGAGCATGCCTCCCTTTGAAACTAAGACTTTTAGACCCCCAGAGCATAGGGTCGCTGGGACAGGAAGCAAAAATTTTGCAACTGGGTCACTAGAGGTAATAGTGAGTGGTGCTACTCTCATTTCCACCCTTGATTCCTAGACCTATGAATTCTGGCTGTGGGAGAAACAGCACCATATATTGGATGCTGTTCTCCTGGAGAACATTGCCCCAACCCTGCAAGGTATTGCTACCTGGCTGGCACCATAATTGTGTCTTTAGAAGGCCCTTCCATTGTTCTGTCAAGACATCTGCCTCAGGCTGATGGGTAATGTGGTGAGAACAGTGAATTCCATGAGCATGAACCCATTGCCACACTTCATTTGCTGGGAAGTGAGTCCCTTGAATCAAGGCGATGCTGTGTGGAATACCCTGACGGTGAATAAGGCATTCTGTAAGTCCATGGATGGTAGTTTTGGTAGAAGCATTGCGTGCAGCGAAGGCAAGTCCGTATCCAGAGTGTCTGTCCCAGTAAAAACAAAGGGAATATGGATTGAAACTAAGTCTCTATACAGCAGAATTGGTGGAAAGGTTCTTTCAGCGATCCATTAAAGAAATCATCAGGGCTGAACAGAGTTAACAGTGGAAGTAGGAGTGGAATTAACAGATTTAAAATAGACTCTAGGATTTGAACACTTAATT
The DNA here is from genome assembly GCF_000243295.1 of Trichechus manatus latirostris. Classification (NCBI taxonomy): domain Eukaryota; kingdom Metazoa; phylum Chordata; class Mammalia; order Sirenia; family Trichechidae; genus Trichechus; species Trichechus manatus. The sequence goes on from NW_004444090.1 coordinate 6,285,060, forward strand.
TGAATGTAGGGAATGAGAGGAAAGTATGGCATGATGTATTTCTAACTTGTGTGATTGGTTAGAAAGTCCTGTCATAATTCTGTTTAGGGAATTTAAGTGGCGGGGGGGGGGGTTAGGTGGGCCATGTAGAATTGGGGGAACTATGGGATAGCCAAAAAGAAATGTTAATTGGCAGTTGTAGCTCAGGAGAGAGATCTAGGCTAAAAGATTTAGCTTGATGATCATTCAGTATGGAAATGGATTCTGTTACCTCATTGTATGTAACAAGACTGAAACTTTTAAAACAGATAGTAGAAGAGGAGGTAGTAATTGAGACTGAGAAAGAGCTGCCTTAAATGTCAGAAAAACCAGAATGAAGTATTGTCTTAGTTATGTAGTGCTACTATAACAGAAATACGACAAGTGGATGGCTTTAACATAGAGAAATTTATTCTCTCACAGTCTAGGAGGATAGAAGTCCAAATTTAGGGTGCCAGCTCCAGAGGAAGGCTTTCTGTCTCTGTTGGCTCCGGGGGAAGGTCCTTGTCATCAGTCTTCCTTCCCCAGTCAAGGAGCTTCTCAGTACCGGGTCCAAATGATGTGCTATTCTCCTGGCTCTTGTTTCATGGTGGTATGAGGTTCCCCTGTCACTCTGCTCACTTCTGTCTTTTATATCTCAAAAGAGGTTGGTTTAAGACACAATCAAATCTTGTAGATCCAGTCTCATCAGCATAACTGCTGCTGATCCCATCTTGTCAACATCATACAGGTAGGATTTACAACACATAGGAAAGTCACATCAGATGACAAAATGGTAGACAGTCACACAGTAGTAGGAATCAAGGATAGCCAAGTTGACAGATATTTCGGGGGGACATAATTGAATCCATGACAGTTGTCTTAGAAGCCAACAGAAGAATATTTCATGAAAGATGAAAAAGTAGAATTTAGGACTGACAAGTGCCTTTTGGATTTGGCAAGATCATTAGTGAGCTTGACAGAAAATGTTTTATTTTAGTAATGTGGATAGAAATGAGATTGCAGTGCACTAAGGAAAGAATGGGAATTGAAAAACTGTAGATACTTAATGACAGTATTAGACCGTTTTACTGGATTGTTCCATGAAACTATGACTGTAAGCCATCAAACCAAGAAAACTATGAATCTGTAGTATCTTTTTTTTTTGTTTGTACTTCAGATGAAGGTTTACAGAACAAATAGTTTCTCATTAAACAGTTAGTACACATATTGTTTTATGACATTGGTTAACAATCCTGCGACATGTCAACACTGTCCCTTCTCGACCTTGAGGACGTTTTTTTTTTGGTGAAAATATACATAGCCAAAGTTACACCATTTTGAAAGTTTCTACATGAACAGTTCAGTGATATCGATTACATTCTCCCAGTTGTGCTGTTATTCTCACTGTGTTTTCCCAAATTATTCCATCACCATTATCTTCAAATCACTGTCCCCTAGGCTTCCCATCAAAACTTTTGGGTTGCTGTTGTCAGTTTGATCTCACATAGATGATAATTTTTTTTTTTTTTCTACCTTAGATGAAGGTTTGCAGAACAAATAGTTTCTCATTGAACAGTTAGTACATATATTGCCCTATGACAATGGTTAACAACCCCATGACATGTCAACACTGTCCATTCTCAACCTTGGGTTCTGTATCACCAGCTTTCCTGTCCCCTCCTGCCTTCTAGTCCTTGTCCCTGGACTGCTGTGCCTCATTAGTCCTATTTTGTTTTATGAGGCTGTTGAATCCCCAGCTGAATGGTGAACTTCGGGAGGGGCTTCACCACTGAGCTAAAAGGGTGTCCAGGGGCCGTACTCTTGGGGTTTCTCCAGTCTGTCAGGCCAGTAAGTCTGGTCTTTTTGTGAGAGTTAGAATTCTGTTCTACATCCTTTTCCAGCTCTTTCCAGGATCCTCTATTGTGATCCTCTATTGTGTAGTCAGTGGTGGTAGCTGGGCATCATCTAGCTGTACTGGACTCAGGCTGGTGGAGGCCATGGTAGCTGTGATCCATTAGTCCTTTGGACTAATCTTTTCCTTGTATCTTGTTCTCTTCATTCTCCCTTGCTCCCGAAGGGGTGACACCAGTGGAGTATCTTAGATGGTTGCTCACAGGCTTTTAAGACCCCAGATGCTACTCACCAAGGTAGAATGTAGAAGATTGTCTTTATAAACTGTGTTATGCCAGTCAAGCTAGATGTTCCCCGAGACCATGGTCTCCACAGCCCAGCAATTCAGTCCCTCAGTGAGTTTGGAAGTGTCTGTGGAGCTTCCGTGACCTTTCCTTGTATTTAAGTTGTGCTGGCTTCCCCAGTAATATGTACTGTCTTACCCTTCACCAAAGTTACCACTTACCTATTTAGTTCCATCCCACTCCTCCCATCCTTCGTAACCAACAAAGATTGTTTCTTTTTGTGTGTAAACTTTTACATGAGTTATACAGTAGAAGTCTCATACAATATTTGTCCTTTTGTGATTGACTTATTTCACTCAGCATAATGTCCTCCAGTTTTGTTCCTTTTAGTCTACTGTGTGCTGAGTTCCTTTTGGTTGTGGATTTTTTTTCATTTCTTTTGTTTTTGTAGGTTTTGTTTTTACTGAGACTTTGTTTTTCTTCTTTATTTTGATGAGTAGGTTTGTTAACTTTCTTTG